>NW_020291593.1:1533485-2015357 GCF_003184755.1 Aspergillus piperis CBS 112811
GCGATGCCCTCTACGTCCTTGAGAGCTTCTGCTTGCTCAGCGTGAGCTTGTTCGATGGCCTTGTAGACTTCTAAACTAGGGCGGCTGGACATGGTGCGGAACTCATGGCTGTGAGAGTTGTTAGATTGGCATTCTTCCTTTGGTAGAATCTTCAAGGATATGGCATACACAGTAGGTTCAGCTTCATTCACGGATGCCACGGCTTGGACTAGATCGTAGACGGTGCGGATACCCGGGGGCACGAAGCTAGTGAGATGAGGTATGTCGTAGAAGGCCTGGAAGACGGGGGGGTTCTCGACGGGCGCGCAGTAAAAATAGACAATGAGAGTGATGTCGTTGGTAGCGTTCCAGATGAGAGATGCCTTGTTGTCGGTTTCAATGGCATCGTGGTATTGCATCAGTGCGGCGCGCAGTTGGTCGGCTGCCGTGAGGGGATAGATACGAACTTCGGTCCATATTTGGTTGGGAATGGTGTTCATTTCAATCTTGGTAACAATGCCTGCAAAACGTCGAGTTAGGAATCCGCTGCTAGATAGTACGAAGACCGCATATGCTGGTGTTGCTAGTCATGAAGCTTGATAATGGTAGGTGGTATAGTTACCGAAATTGGGCCCGCCACCCTTGAGGGCCCAGAATAGATCGGGGTTTTCGCGGGCATTGGCATTGATGATTTGCGAATTGGCGAGGACAACCTGTTCAAGAATTGTTAAATGCTGTATTTTTTCTTCATGGGTACGGGAAGAGGAAAGGAAATAAATGCTAACTTCGTAGTTGCAGACGCCCATGGCACCCACGCCATACTGACTATTCTGGAAGGAGATGCCGCCGCCGAGCAACAAGCCGGAAACCCCAACGGAAGGCACTCTTCCTCCTGCAACCGCCACCCCGTGCTGTTCAAGACGGCGATATACTTCCAACCATCTCAATCCGACGCCAATCTCTGCCGTGAATTTGTCTTCAGCCACCCGGACTTGGTCAAATGCTCCCAAGGAGATGACCACGCCGTCCTGGTTACTAGTGAAGCCCGGAATTTGCAAATGGCCCCCACCCCGGATGGAGAACTTGACGTGGAAAAAGCGGCACAGCGCCAACGCAGCTGCAACTTGTTGGGCAGATCCGGGACGGACGATTACCCGAGGTTGAAGCCAGCAATTGGTAGACCTGACCGGATTATGGTGGTTGGTAAAGGGATTCCTTTGGTGGTCGATCCAAAAGTATAGACGTACCAGGGAACTATACGCTGCGGCTCATAGCCATTGGACCCGTGCACGACGGCAGCTGCGCCAAAGAACAGGGGGAAGACGTCGGCAACGTAAGAGGCTCGTTCCTGGTCTTGCTCTGCAGCTGACAGGCTGTCAAATCGCGATAAGAGGGTCTCTATATGCGTGACCTTCTCCTGCTCTAGATGGCAGGCGTTGGCGACGATCTCCGTGACTACCGCAGCCATTGTGTGATCTATGCACGAGCTATACATGCAGGTAGTTGTCACAAGCCAAATTTGAGGAAGTGAAAAAGAAAATAAAGGCAAGGAAGACCGAGAAGAAGGCTTCTACCCCCAATTCCGTGATCCGGATGGTGGATATCGGCTCGGAACCGACTAGACGCTATCTGCGCCGGCGTCTTGAGCGATCCTGCGACCAGGATTCAGACCCCTGTTAATGTTTGACAAGCCTCGAATTTGGAGCCTGAGAATCCCAGATCCCTGTTTCATTTGTACGTTAAGAGCATTGGCATCATTGACTTGCATTCCTTCGTGGTCCACAGCACCCCAGACAAATACTTTAGAAATGATGGCATTCCCCCCGCTTCTGCTCTCTCTTCTCGATCCATCCTGATGACCACCTCTGCTTTGGTGCATGAGAGCCGGTTAGGATGGGTGGGTCTATCGAGCAACAGGACAATGTGCCAACATCGTCCATGACCATCGCGGTGCGGATCATTGTGTTAGTGCTGGCGGTTCCGACAACCTTGGTGTGTGTGCTTCGAGTATGTTTTCATGATACTCCTGCAAGCCATATGGAGGCCACAATGACTGAGCTGTTGTAGCTGTATATGCGCAAGTTCGTTCTGAACAAATTCGGGCTTGATGACTGGTTGGTGCTCGTTGCTCTTGTGAGTTACGCAGCCAGTAACTTTCCCTGCGCCTGATAACTGACTGACTAGATCGGAGTGGATCTGTTCTCTGCTTTGGCGTATATCATAACGTACTATGGATTGGGTCGGCCATTAAAATATGTTCCTGAAGACCATCTGGTTGTCTTCCTCACGGTTCGTACCTTGAGGCCCAAAGCTTTCAACCAAACTGATCTTTGCAGCTCGAATATGCCTCACAATGCGCCTACCTAGTCATTGCAGCAACTGTGAAAACGAGCCTGCTCATATTTATAATGCGTCTGTTTCCGACTCGCTTCGTCCACATTGCCGGGAAAGCCCTTCTTGGTATCATCGCGGCCTTCACCCTTTCGGGGACCCTCGCGCTGGTCTTTCAATGTCGCCCTGTCCAAGCGGCCTATGACAAGACTATCACCAACTCGAGCTGCTATCCCACTGAGACCTCGTACGCAATTCTTATGATGCAAGGTGTCATCATGTTCGTGCTAGATGTATCGATCCTAGTACTCCCGATACGGCCTATCTGGCAGTTGCAGATGCCGATAAGGAGACGAATACTTGTGCTGGGGCTACTCTGCATTGGTGAGTTTTTGAAAGAATTCAAAAGTCCAATAACTTATTATTGTGCAGGTTTTACTGCATGTGTTGCTGCCCTCGTGCGTTTCTCAACGCTAAAGTTTGCCAATGATACAACCAATTTCACCTGTATAGTCTCCTTCAAGTGGGCAGAAGATAGGTTACTGACTTTTCCCAGACTCAGCCTCCACGTCCCTCATTTGGATGGAGATTGAATTCAACCTCGGCCTAATGTCAGGGTCTCTTCCTTCTCTGCGAAAACTTTTCAAGCTTGGCCCCCAATTTCCCACGAGCCGGTCAACGAAGACACAGCAAAGTTATGCATCGAACTTCGAGTTGCACCGCCACAGTTGGACTATAGGTGGAATCACAAAGAAGACGGAGATTCAGAGAGACTATGAGAGAAGTGAGAGCCAGGAGTTCATTGCCCCAATATATGGGCAGGGAGAACTGACCACAACTTCCAAAGCGTATGCGGATGGGGAGACAAGCTCTGCCAGTAATGCATGATGCCCGGGTCGTGTTGGCTAATTTATGGTATCTGTGTCTCGATGACGCCAATAGAGCCATCCAAATACAGAGAAGACCCAAGCGGGTTCGCGCATTCAATTTGTAAAGGTTCCATCCCATCACTGCCTCCGTCAACGCCGAGCGGGTCGGTGTGTGAGGGTCAAGCCGACGTAATGCCTGTATGTCCCGGATCGGTCTCCGATACGCGGAAATTGACATTGGCTAGCGTAGAAGCTTACCTCCTTACTAGTATTATTAGTAGTTTACCGGTCCAGCCACAGGAAGGGACATAGACAAAGACTTGCCAGTCTGTTTCCTACAGTATTGATATTGCTTGACCGGATCTTGTCCAAACGGGTTGATCGGGGTATAAGACTGTGACGGATTTCCTTCAAGGCGGAGGCCTGTTCCGATTCTAGTTGGGTAGCATTGACACATATAAGTTGTTATTGTACAGTAAAATTAGAGGATTCTTTCACAAATCCATCCGTCTAGAAGAATTTGAGGAGTCTGTCACGATGTTGTACAAGGTTCTCGTGTTGGCGCAGCAATTGTCCCAGCCGGTTCCGTTGCCACCCTAGCTTCTCCTCCAAGATCAGGTGCGTGTATGCGAAAACACTAGCATCGAACAGACCCGGATTCGGTCGGTCAAAGAAGTGCAGGTTATCGCCCAGTAACGTAGACAGTGCCTCGAATGCGTCGTTAGCCTCGGCCTCCAAGGCGCCCACATCGATATAAGATGATGTTTTTAGGATCTCTGTCCGGGCAGCTTGCTGGAGCTGCAGCGCGAGAGCGGTCCGCACGGCGGAATTCGTACTAGACGGGTCCACGTATAAAGGTCGAGCAACGGCCTCGAATTCCTCGGGATCCAGGTATAGGGTATATAGCTGCCCCGGCGCCAATTAAGTCAGTCAACACTCATCCATCGATAATGGATTCCGGAGGGTGGGGGGTCCGTAACGCACCCAAGCATTTCGTATCCGGTGGTCCAGCAACGACGCATATACCTCGAAACGCAGATCCAACTGCTGCTCCTCTTCGCAGTGAACTTGCTCGATGGCCCATTTTTGGAGCTTGCTGGAAGGAATAGGGGCGTTGTTGTTGATGGGGTGGGCGGGGATTAGGAAAGGAAGGGCGCCAGAGGGAGATGCATGGTTGTTAGAAGGAATCACGTCGACGTCGATCCCAACGAATCTTAAGTATGCCTAAAGGCACGGGGAGAGGTTCAGGTTAACGATGTACTTTGGAACTGGCGCAATGCTGCATTTCCTACTACGTACCTGCCACTTGAGACACTGCGGGTTGAACGACGGTCTGCCATGCCTGGCACTTGCGGCATCGGTGAAAACATACAGTCGATTGCCACGTTTGTCGGACCATGCGCTGTGCGGGAGATCATTGGAGGGGTAGGTGACGAGGGGGAAACGGTCGAAGATGCGCTTGATTGGTGCCGGAACGGAGAAGAAGTCTCGAGCGCGCGACACCGTGCTCACATTGTCCGGTGTCTGGCCGGGGACATCACGGTGTTCGGGGGTCATTGGATGGATGGATGGAGGGAGGGGAGTGCGCAACTGTGGTATTAAAGAGAACGGTAGAACTGAAACGTCAGTTTGATGGATGCCGGAGAATTGGCGACAAGGACAGCTAGAAGACCCGAGGTCGATGTAGGTTTGTCTGATGAACAGAGGGACAGAACCGTTTCTCGCCCAACTATTTACTTAGTTGAGTTCAGTTGATCTTGTTATTCGCCGGCTGATAATCTCCGGCCGCCAAGCCCGCGCAGAAGCACCCTTTTGTGTGCCTCAGGCAAAGATATTGGTTATGCTGCCTGAGGTTTCCAACGGGCTGCCATGCGTTGGATTGGATTTGAATTTCTCTTATCGGCTTATCGTTAAGTTTTGCTCCGCCGTTCGGACGGCAACGGAGACCTCCACCACCTTTCTCTCTCTCTCGGTTTGACCACCCACGGCATTCCCTCAGCAATACTAATTATTCAACTTCCTGCGGGGTGGTAATTCCATACTGCAGCATTCTTCCTCATCCCGAGCTGCAATCCCTCGGCCTCGCCGGGTTGTCCTTCGTCTCTTCCCCGCCTCTGGAATCCATCCCACCGGGTAACCTTTGCGCTCGTTCGAATCCGTCGCTTGTCCAACCCGTTCCAGCCTCTCTTTGTCATTCCACTTGTGGTGCATCCTGGTCCGCCTTCGCTTCGAGGGGAACAACAACTTGTTTTCTCGGTAGACGTGCATCGCTATTACCTGTCTCTAACACCCTGCTTATTTCTTTTCTTTTCCTTTTCTTTGTGATCAACTGAGTCCTTACGAAAGCCTGCTTGCGGCCGTGGTACGATCAGACCTACGGGCGGGGTAAGGCCAATTCGCACACTTATATCTCACCTGAAAGCTCAGGCCCTCCCTTGGATTCACTATTCAGCACACTCTCGGCTGATGCTGTTCTGGGCTCGTTATCATGCCTCTCGATGAAGAAGGGGCCAAGTGGTCATGGTATAACTCTCCGCCGGTGAAATAGGCTCTCTGCTAATCAGATGCGCTTCCACTAGTGAGCCATGTATCCGTGGCCATCGGTCCTCAAAATGCCAGCACTTCGACAGGATGATGATGAAGGTCCCAAAGGCCGGACGACCGCTTGCTAGATGCCCTCATCCGAAGGGAACTTGCAGCTGCCAGAAGCTATATGCGTTCATGATTCGCATTCCTAAAGGTGGGTATATGCGACGGATATGACCTATCGTCTATCCTACAGTGTCATAGTCGCGTCTTTGGTGACTGACTTTGACTGTGTCATGTAGGCTCGACTTGCTTGTGTAGACCAGTGTACCAAGTGCCTGCCGATGCGGCGGAATCTGCTTCAACCACTCCCATTTCTGCTCCTCCGATGCCGATTGCTGCTCCCAACAAAATCCAGAAACCCATCAAACGACAGATCAAGACGGCCCCGGAGAACCTTACCAAAGCCTTGAACTCCATACCAGAATTCGGAAGCCAGCAATTGGAACATGGAAATTTCGGCCGACCGTCTCCTTATTCGGCTCAGGAACAGCGTTTGTGCAGTTCATATGATATCATCAAGCAAGAACCAAGCCCCTCGCACAAGACCTTCGAGTGCGCCAGCGAAGAGAAGGCGCCGCAGGGCGGCAGCTGTTGCTCTCGCAAGTCTCAGCCCTCACAGATTATAATCCCGGATGTTCCAGCTCCTGCAGTCCAACGTTCCTGTTGTAGGAAGTCCGATTCGGCGGCACAAGATGTCGAGAAGGAGGACAGCACTCCCAGCGGTTATGATCACTTCCAACCTCCAGCCTTCGACAGTGATAATGCAAGATACACACCGAACTCTATTCCCCAGGTTTCGACGTGGCAAGATTTCCAAGCAGCGAAGCAGAGCCAGTACATGCAGCCTTTCGCATTGCCCATATCCGAGTCCGGTTATCTCCCAATGGCTGGACCTGCCGCGGGTTTTCATTCTAGACCACCAGACTTTCAGCATCCGCATGCGTTCAACAACTATGAGATCTTCAACAATCAGATTTCTCAGCCGACGTCGGAGGACACGCAGAATGCTATTGCAGATCCAGCAAATCCTGCTGGCGAAGCCTCCCATGATTGTAGCTGTGGCGATGGTTGTCAATGTCTGGGTTGCGCATCTCACCCCTTCAACAACACTACTAGACAGCATGTCCAACAGATGGGCCTCCTGGTGGCCTTCAATGATGATGAACAGAGCCCCAACAGGCTGAACAGCCATAGAGGCTCCCCTTCGCAGAGCCAACCCCCGGACTTCTCGTCATTACAGTATTCCTTCGCCAACTTCGGTAATCCTCTGGGCGACAACTTTCACCCCGTCGCAATGCACTCATATGCCCAACAGAGTGCGGACTCAGGTCACGCAAATAATGGCTATTCATCTCCGCCTGCCGATTATCTAGGACAGCAACTGATGGTACCGTCAGAGTACTATACTCTCGAGTACCCAGTGGGGCTACCTAGCGCTTGCTCCGATACAACTGGAAGCTGCCAGTGCGGAAGTGACTGTACCTGTGTTGGCTGTCTTACCCACAGTGGACACAACGGACTGCCCCTTGAGCCCGCCATGCCCGAGGGCAACTGGGACCACATGAACCTACCAGGTTTCTCCATGGATGCTACAGGTCACAGCACGTCACAGATGCCCGTGATGGATAACTTCGTCGCTCATTCGAACTCTATGTTGTAGTACCCCACCATTTATTTGCATTGGGATGCAATGCGACCCCGCCATCTTTCCACCCTTATGCCCTTCCCTTGCTTTTCCTGCGATCAAGTTCTCACTCGGATGACCGATGCTTGTTCATGATACCCCTTGCTCATAGATGTTGGATGATAGAGGATACAAAAGTCTTTCCGTCCTCTCTATTGTTGTATATATTCCTCAGCCATTACCTAGTCTGTCTAGAGTCGCAAACGCACGGACCAATCTCCTCCCCAAGCTCTATGAGCCCTTATTCCTCTATTATTTCCATTCGTTCTATACTGATTGGCAAGACATCCGTAGACTTATCGCAAGAGAGACTCTGGTCTAGACCGAATGCAGTAACCTGGAGAGAACTAAGCCCAAATGTCTTATAAGGTGGTCGCATGACGGGCCTGAATGCTAACGAATAGCTACTATCAAAGCAGCATTACAGATGCCTTAAAAGACAGTTAGAAGTGGTAGCACAACGATGAATTGAATGCTAAAGTAGGAAAAAGTCTAGAGAGACCATTTCAAACACGACGAAAGATGTTCTTGATGCAGCTCGTTTTCCTTCCCAGCTATACAGGTATCATACAGAAATGGAGGCCCGAGCTACTCTACCTACGCAGGGCATCTCTGACCGGAGAGTCGCCCCGACGGAAGGAGGCTGTAAGAAGTTAGCTTAAATAGTTCCCTCCGGCATTGGAAGAAAAAGGGTTGAATGCAATTGCATGAACGTACAATCAGCTTCCTCCCAAGCACGTCCGGCACCGAAGCCGAGACCAACCCACGCGGGCCACGCTCTCCGCTTGAAGAGGAGCACGGAGAAGACGACACCGAAGGAGAGACCGAGGGAAGAGCGGATGATGAGGGAGGAGATGGCGCGATCCCACTGTGCATTGAGAAGTTCCGTATTAGCCCGAGCACTACTGACTACACTTCCCGATGACATATGTGCGTCTGTCCCGCAGTTGCAATTTGCGGATGGCAAGGGCGGAGAGGTCCGGCGGCTCCATGGCAGGCCCAGCCAACAGAACATTCAACATCCAGACGGAACAAAGTGATCGATGGGAACTTCAGATGGTGGTGCAAAGTACCTTTTCGTTCAGCAGGGCCTCGCTGACGGGCTTGGTGGAGCGTGGGACCGGTGCGACCGGCTGGGATTCGTTGGAGTCGGCCATGGCGATAAGAGCTGAAAGTCCGAGAGTTAATTCAAAGAAGACCCAAATGAGGGGTCAATTGGATCGACAGGGACCTGACTGACCTTCGGCAACAGACTACAGAAGGGAGGGTTAAAAGGTAGTTGCAAGCAAAGGAATGAGAAGCAAGAAAGAGAAGGAGAGTCGATGGGCGGACAAACTGATCGGGTGCGACGTTTCGAGCTCTGCCGGGCTAAAAGGCGGTCGGAAAAACTAGGCAAAGCGCTCTCCGCTTTCTGGCGTCAGTCTTCAACTTTTTCGACTTTAAGGAATCCCTCCTTGGTCCCCCGCAGAAAAAAAAAAATAACGTCTAGGACGAACCACTCCCCTCGGACTATGTTCGATTTGTGCTGACGCGGTGGCATCGAGGATCTTGGGGAAACCGGTACTTTACGATCTGACTCGTCTCATCCGAGATGCCTTCAGTCGCGGAGGTATGTGTTGGCTCGCTATCTTTCCAGCGTTTTCGGTTGTATGCAACTTTGAGTGTTCGGCTAACCTGCTGGGATTGTTCCTCTCTATACAGCGCCCGCGCTCCTCACAGGAGGCTTTACTCCGCCTCGAAAAAGGCACCGCGTCTCCGACCACACAGCTTGACGAAGCCGCTCAGATCATCGGCCTGGATCTTGCCCTATGTGCGAGTCACCCTGAAATCAATCGAACCCCTCATGTTCAGAATAATGCCGCCCCGAAGGAGGAATGGGTGCTCCGATGGTTATTGAAGAAATTGCGGGCGGGCAAGAATTATCGCGTCGACTCTACCTCTTTCCTCCTACTCCGACAGTTGATCGACCTAATCCCGCCAAAGACCCTGGCTACGACTCTGAAGGACCAGAAATTCCTCGCTATCTTCAACCAAGCTATTGCCGACCTGGAGGAGGATGTATTCGCAGCGCTGAAGACGGGAACGACTGATTTACTGCCCTCCGATTCGGATTCGAGTCATACCTTGAGCGATTCTCCGCACCGCAATGGCGATTACGATAAGAAGGGAACGAAGAGAAAAAGGGCCGGCGACGATGAAGCAGATACTATGGATGTTGATGACCAGCCGCGCACGCCGATTTCGTGTTTCCTGGCTTTTATTCGCGCGCTGGATTGCCTGTATAGCTTGATCATGCTGGCGAATCGGACTCTTGGGGTGGATGAGGTCGCTAGCTCCCATTTGAAGCACGCATTGAAGGGTGAGCCAGAGCCAAACGCAGTGACGCTGCAAAAGTCTTTCCGACTGGCTGCCGTGATTTCGACGCAATTTTCCCATGCGCGCAAGACGACGGACTTACAGCACCTCCTCTACGTGTTTCCTGCGGTCTTGGAGCTGTGGGAACTGAGGTCCTCTCGCCGTGATGACTCAGATAAGGGACTGAGTAATGAGTGCTTTGCAAAACATTGTTTCCAGAGCGCACTCAGACTTCAGGTCTCTGTTCGATCGATCCGACTTGACACCGATGAGAGGGCTCACGTACTGCATGGGGTGGAGCGCTTGATTGCTCTGCATGTGGTCATACCGACACGCGGTGGCTTCTACGAGCGAGGAGGTGCGGGTATTGACTATTCAGCGAGTGAACCGGATTGGAGTCCGGTTAAACCTATCTCTGATACACTTAGACCTATCCTCTGCAAACCAGAATGCCCGGCAGAGACTGCAGAGGACACCGCTGTACAAAAGAAAATCATGTGGAAGACGGCAGAATTGCTCCCGGAGTTTTTCGATATCGCGGTTCGTTCTGTGCCAAGGGACACTTTCCGGAGACAGACACACGAGGCGCCGTGGCTGGAGACTCTGTTTGTTGCTATTGCAGAGCTGGCATTCTCAATTGTAAAATCTGAGAATACAACCACCTACCTTCCCGAGTTCGTCGGCATTTTGGAGCGTCTCTTCCGTGTGGTTCTTGTCCGTAACGTGCAGTTGTCTCTACATACGTTGCTCACCCACGCTTCCTACACCGGACTCCTCAAGGATGGTTTGTCGCAGATCGAATGGAATCTTACATCGCTACTTGTTGAGCTCGGTGTTGATATCTTCCTCCCTAACTCTGGTCTCAGTGACTCGACAAAATTGCTGAAGGCTCTGCTGGAGAAGATCTTCTTGCATTGGCGCAGCGGTACGCCCCAAAGTAACGGCAGCTATGAGACCATTAAAAACGGCATTGTTATACCTCTGCTACGTGGTTTCGTGGCCGCTCGAGACTTGCCCACCTTCATGGAGTTTTGGTACGAGCAGCTCATCGAGGTTGAAGAGGCACGGTCGCAGAATAAGAACTTGGGGTCTTTTATTGTTTGGGAGGATGATGACGTTTGCAATGCATATGGCGATGTAATGCGGAGTCCCCTCACTCACACATTTGCCGCTGCGCAACTCAAGGCAGCTGCGGTGGAGATTAGGAGCGAGGATGGGAAGATTGCCGACGCGCCCGGAGCCTACGCCCAGTTCGTGATCCTAGAGTCTGGCTTCAGATACCGTGATTTGAGCTTCGCGGACAAGAACGAATCTCTTAGCTCTGTCATCCAGACCGCGGCATCAACATTGTCGTCGAAGCAAAAGCTGCATTGGCGATGGCGGCTGTGGCGACTCGCTCGAAACCTGTTGGAAAATAATGTCCAATCCACCGACAATGATCTCGGAGTTGCGATCATGAATCTGGTCGATACAGGCGCCGCGACCATTCGGCGTCACCATAAGGACCTGCTGCAGAAGCCTTGGGCACCGTTGGAATGTTTCGAGGCGTATCAATTTACCCTTGCCGCCGTCAAGGGGTCTTTGGACCATGATCAGTTCAAATCACTTACCAGCCAAATAACAGAGCTAGTCAAGTCAATCTCCGACAAAGATGCTTCGGATGCAATCGTGTCACCCTGGAACGGGCGTATCGAGACTCTGAATAGGCCGGATACTCTTGCCCTGGCGTATTTCCTGACACTTGTCAGGAGTCCGGATGTCTGGGATCGGGTTGAGCCTGAAACTAGACGCTCTTTGTTTGGCCATATCCTTTCTTTGGCAACATCTCAGTACAAGTCTTCACCATCGGCTTTGGAGACTGTTAGCCCTGAACTCAGATACCTTCAGGCTTGGGCTGGCGTTGTCTGCCATGAGTATCTGCTCAACGCTCCGGCCATCGCGTCTGATCTTATCTCCGTGCTCTCGAGCCGGGTCAAGGAGGACATCACGAACCGTAAACTCTATGTTGAGAGCTTGCAGAGGATTCCTGCCCCGCTTGTCGTGCGCCGGCAGAGAGCGATCTTGCTGGATCTGTTGCAGGAGGTTATTGTCCAGGAAGACAGCACGCCCGAAGTCACTGTTGGAATGCTGTCATTGATGGCCAAGCTGGCCGATATGCCTAAATCTGCCGCAGCCGTCACCAGCAATTGGGAGCCTGTCTGGACGATTGCGAAGGCTGTCACCTTGCAGGGAAGCGAGGTTGATCTTCAGATCATGAAGGCCTTCCGCAATTTGCACCGAGCAGTCATAGCTAAGCTGCTTGTTCTGTCCGACGAAGAGCGTCAGAAACTGTTCAAGAAGATGTACCGCAAGGTCTCATCGAAGGCATCAAAACTACAGACTCTTGACCGTGACTCCATGGACTGCTTCTACCTGAGGATCTCTCTGTCTCAGCTGTGGCACCACCGTAAGCAGCTGGTAAATGTCTTCGAAGAGACAGATCTTGCTGCTTGCCGCCAGAAGGTATTCGACCTGGTGGTTGTCGAAGTTAAGTCTGTCAAGGATCAGTGCAAGAAACAGCAGCTGGAAGAGACGATCACCCTGATCAAGATTATTGATGCGCTGGAAGACTTTGAGGATCTTGCCACGGACCATGCCGAGGTCGAAAAGTTCCTGTCAAAGATCGAGAGCTACGTGGAGAAGTCGGTTGATTCGGGCTCCTCGCTGAGAAGACTCATAAGACGTCGAGTCCTGGCCGGTCGCGGCTCTGAGAAGAGTATCACACAACCTGTGGTTCAATGTGCCGAGGCCCTCCCGCTGCAGCACATGTACAGCGAGGAACAGCGGTTCTTCATCCGGTCCACCTCTGGAAGGTTTCAGTCTATGTCCGTGGAAGAGCTGACTCGAGTCATCCAAGACGTGCGGGAGTTAGGCTTTGTTGGCGAGAATGCGGAGTACCATCTGCTCATTGCCGGGTTGGCTATTGCCTCGTTGCCTCCAATTGAGGACAAAGAAAGCCTCACGGCCCAAGAACTATCGTTGGTTTGCACCGCAGTGACCGAATCTCTACCCCGCAACAAGTCTATCGAGCAGTTTACCCTTGCGACCGAGTGCCTCGACATTCTCCTCCGGAACTACACTCGCTGTATCACGCAATGGAACGTCGATAATATCCTGGGAACTATTGCGGTGTGCGCGTCTAAGTCAGGACCTTGCATCGACCCCGAATACGCGGGAACCGTCTATATCCGCCTGTGTCGCCTGATGGGTGTCCTCCTGGGTCTCCACCGTCAGAAGCTTGGAGGCCGATTCCACCTCATTCTGCCTGTTGTCGAGCGACTGCTGGACTGTTTGTTCGCTCGTTCCAAGAAGCGCAGTCGATCCATGCTTCATGAAAAGAAACTCGGTCAACAACCATACTGGCTTGCTCCTTTGCAGGCGTCGCACGCAGTTCACTTCACCCGTCTCCTCACGTCATTGTGCGACCCAACCGTATCCGCAGTCTCGAGACCGACACAGTCCGCAGGTGGTTATGAAGGGTTGACCGATCAGACCAAGAAAGCCAAGCGAATCGCAGGGCAGTACCTCCAGTACCTGATAATGGAGTATACGCAGAGTTCCCTGCGCGGCACACTCGCTCCCGAAGTGAAAGCCGCCATTGTCCCTGGTCTCTACGCAGTCTTGGATGTAATGTCGCGCGAGACGATGCGTGCCATGAACGCAGGACTGGACGTGTCTGGCCGGGCGGTGTTCAAGGCGCTGTATGATGATTATGTGAAGTTTGGCAAGTGGAATAAGGGCTAGGCGATGGCATAAATTCGGTGGTTGGCATGGCGGGATGTAGATTGCATATAGACATTTCTTCTGTACTTAGTTCAACGGGTGCTGTGCTTTGCGCGCACCACGAAATTCATAATTATTTCGAACATGTGGTTCGCTCCTAATATGCCCCAATCCTGAGTGCAACTTTGCTAGTCGCTTTACCCTACCTGCCTCTCCAACTACTCTAGTACTCAGGTACAAAAGTACAATTAATGCCTTGTTTTCTTGCTTGAGACTTCGGACCCCCCGCATAAGAAAAAAAATGAGAAGCAATAATCTTAAGCAAGAAAAATAGGTTAGGCTTTCCAAGATCCAGTTCCAAATTCTCGCACACCACTCCCCCTTCCCATACTACCCTTTACCCCCTCCAAGAGGCTCGGGATGACGTGTATGGCACCGTCCTGAGCCACGTTTTCAGTGATCTGATCGCCAATTTTGACTTCTCGGGAACTGGGATCTGAGTTTGTCGGGGCGAGATAAAGGTAGGGAAGGGGAATGTTGGTTGTGGTTAAGGGAGAAAGTGTAAATTGTTTGCTGGTGATTTTGGGAAGCAGTCATGTAGTAAGTATGAGCGAAATGATGAGTGGAAAGGCGTTCTAGACAATCTGTGTGAGGTATACTTTGAGGGATTTCGATGAATGTTGTATTTTCTTATTTTCTTACTTCTCTTTTCTTTTAAGGTTAGTTGTGTTGGGTAGGTCTGGATATGTGAGAGTCTCTTTGCGTGTGTGTTGTGTGTGAATGGTGGTGGTGCAAGAGGGGTTGCAGATGACGGGGAATGGATTTATAGTCTTTGGGATAACTGTGGATGGATTGCGCTGGTGGTAGTAGTATGATGTCGTAGTCAGTGTAGAGTGCTAGTAGAGTATAAAGGTGGCTGTCGAACTACTATTAGTTAAATGCCTCCGCTAGTTGGTTTAGTTAGTTAGTCAATCAATCAGGAATGATTAATTAGCATTACAGTCAGTAGTTCACTAAGTTTTGTTATTAATTTAGCTAGATAGCAGTCCAAACTGCCTGCACAATCAGGTGATCCTCACCTGACTATACACGTGCTTCCTCCCCTTACCGGATTTGGAAAATCTTAAGCTCTCCATCCGGAGGAATTTCGCAAAGGAAACCTCGGGTTCGACTTGCGGGAGAGGAACCGGTTATCAGCCGACGATGGGGACGGACGAAAAAAGAAAAAAGCAAAACAGGAACATCAGCATCTGCTGATGGTTCCAAATCAATCCTTTTACTCGATGGCATCGAGTCAGCCGGGCTGGTGATTAGATAGGCCCTAGCTACTAAGTGGACCCGTGAACGGCTGTGAGTCGCTGATTGAACTGGGGCACCCCCGGGCTCGGACTGATTGCGGAGGACCAGTGGAGATGCAGAACAGCAGACAAGTCCCGATATCTTCCCTTGAACAACTGATAACGTTGACGCTTACTCGACCCGATCGAGCAATGGAAAATGATTATCGTCCTTCCTTTGTGGTCGGCTCTCCTGGTACGTCCGACAAACGGCCCATGGAGGGCGATAAGCTCGCTTCACATGGGTGGCGCTGTCCAGGTCGATCCCGGCCCTCTTTTGACCGATTTTCTTATCTTTATCTCGTGTCAAAAAAAAAGGCAAGGAAAATTAAGAACAGAATTAAGACATGGGTGAATGAATGAATAACTCAACCCGGGTGTCATGCTGGCGTATCCAGCCATTATCAGCCCAGAATCCATGATGGAACCCGCTCCATATCTGTTCCAGCACCCACCTTGATTGGCCCATCGCTGGGCGATGACGCCGATAGGTAGTAGTAGTTTTACCTTCCAGTTCTTCTTTGGTATACGCCCAGACAGACAAAAAGTGTTTATATCTCTTCGTTCACCCCCCCTGGATTGTCGTGCCTGGACCGGTGAAAGAAATTATTACCTCTCTTTTCTTATCTTCTGTTCCTCCGTGGCTTCTGTTGCGAGCATATAACCCTGGTGGTTCTGCTCCCATCAGCCCTAAAAGGATACTAGTCTCCTCCCTCCCCCACCTCCAGAACCCAACAAATCGACCTACTACTCCATAACTATCGATATCTCCCGATACATACTGTCGCTGTGTTATTCGACCCCTCGACGTTTGTCAACATACCACATAGGCCAGAGATGCCTCGAATCAAAGAATGGATCGAAAAGCTCGAGGTCCCTACGGAGCCCGGGTTGACCAATACTCAATTGATGTTGACGAACCGTGACTTGCGGCCAGGTGAGATCATGAAACTGGCTGGCGGATCACATTGAGACGCTCCCGTGCTTGTGCAGCCGGATTCAATAAGAGGACACTGGAAGCTGACCGTGTGCAAATTTGATTTCCGCCGACTGCAGTTGAACACGAGCGTCGTCAATGGAGATGGTACAACTTCATCGCCTTTTGGATTGCAGACTCTTTGAATATTGTAAGTGTCTCGTGCTGCTGTGGTATCCAATTGAGTCATTTTCATGCATTATCCACTGAACTAACACATCATCTCGCACATAACAGAACACATGGATGATTTCATCTTCGATGATTGTCGACGGTCTGTCCTGGTGGCAGGCATGGATTTGCGTCTGGGTCGGTTATTTCATTGCGGCTTGTTTTGTCTGCTTGACCGGTCGCATCGGTGCAGTCTATCACATCTCGTTCCCGGTCGCATGCCGGGCCAGCTTTGGAATATGGGGTTCTTTCTGGCCCGTCTTCAACCGGGCGGCAATGGCTGTCGTTTGGTATGGTGTTCAGGGTTATATTGGAGGTGAGCCTTTCCACGAGAGTTCACAGTACAACGATTCCCTTCCGGATGAGCGAAGCTAACCCCGAGGACTAGGCGAGTGCGTAACCTTGATGATTGAGGCTATCTGGCCAAGTTATAGAAATATCCCCAATCATATCCCCGCAAGCTCCGGCGTCACCACCAAGGACTTCCTGAGCTTCTTCCTGTTCTGGCTCCTGTCACTGCCAGCTCTCTGGTTTCCAGTCCATAAGATCAGACATCTCTTTACCGTGAAAGCCATCTACTCTCCCATCGCCGCCATCGCCTTCTTTGCCTGGGCCATCTCCCGCGCCAACGGAATTGGTCCCATCGTGCACCAACCCGCTACAGCTCACGGAAGCACCTTGGCCTGGGCGATAGTCAAATCTATCATGAGCTGTCTCGGCAACTTTGCTACGCTGATTGTGAATGACCCGGATTTCTCGAGGTTCTCTCGGTCGCCGAAAGACGCGCTGTGGTCCCAGCTGCTCACCATCCCAATCGGGTTCGGCATCACCTCCTTCATCGGCATCATCGTCTCATCTTCTTCTGCTGTTATCTTCGGCGGTGACTTTGTGTGGAACCCGTTGACGCTTCTGGGTCAGTTTCTGGATGGCGCCAGCTCCGCCGAGCGCTTCGGTATCTTCATCATCTCGACTGGCTTTGCTCTGGCTCAGCTGGGCACCAACATTTCTGCCAACTCGGTCTCTGCCGGTACCGATATGACGGCCTTGCTCCCTCGATACCTCAACATCCGCCGGGGTAGTTATATCTGCGCCGCGATCGGCCTGTGCATGTGTCCAGTACGATTATTTTCTCCTCCATAGTCTGTGTGGTATGAGAAAAGCTAATAGACTCTTTAGTGGAAACTCTCGTCTTCATCCAATTCATTCACCACTTACCTCTCGGCCTACTCCATCTTCCTCTCTTCTATCGCCGGGCCTATGATTTCCGACTACTACTTTGTTCGGAAAGGATATCTGCGAGTGAAGGATCTGTACAGTGTTGGAAATGACTCAGCATACCGCTACACGTACGGCTTCTCCTGGCACGCATACGCTTCGTATCTTGCAGGCATTCTCGTCAACATCGTCGGGTTTGCCGGCGCAGTTGGGCGTACCGTGCCTGTGGGAGCCCAGTACATCTACAACATCAACTACTTTTCCGGCTTTGTCGTCTCATGTGTGATGTATTACGCATTGGCCCGACTGTTCCCCCTTTCCGCCACCAGCAGTACGTGGCATGAGGCGGATATCGACGTTGATGAAGACCGTCTGTCCGTAGCGGATGGGCAGGAGGTGTATCCGGAGGATGAGCATCCGACCGGCAAGCCGCTGGACGTCGAAGCTCCTGTTGATCAGAAGCACCCGAAGTCCACCGCTTCATCGGTGCTATGAACGAGACATGACTTTTTCTTTCTTTACCTGTTGATATTGTATTCTAATGACTGAACGCTTACTTTTCCACGGGAAGGTACATATTAATACAGTGCCATGAACGACCAGAGATCCATGCTTAGCAAGAGATTTCACACTTTAAGTACTGCAATAAGTTTTCGATAACCCTTAACGGGGTCTTGATATTTCAGCCAAGGTGACTTAATCAAGATGGATAGATATTTCATCTCATGAGTAGAAGAGTATAGCTATCCCAATCAGGTAGGTGGGGAACGATAGTGCAGAAGCGACTCCCCACTTGGTGGTTCGCTCCGACCGGTCTTTCCCCTTTCGGAAGTCATTGTTCTTCAGCGTTCGTGAGGATGGAGCGTGTCGTTCATCACTATCTCATATACAACTATCTCCATTGACGGATATCCCACGCTGCTCGCTCGGTAGCTGCTAATGCATACATGGATGAGATTGGTGCTTACTGTCAATAGGCGGTTATATACTATCGCACATAATACTACTACTAGGAGGGATTGGGACCCATGCTATACAATTACCCTTGCTCTAACTGTCGAGAGTCTGTCCCAGGTACGCTCTCAGTCTTTCACTTATGTCTGTGACTGAACATTACATGTGTGTGTAGTATTGACCTGCGTCGACTAATGATTGTCCTAGTGCTCTGCGGTCTACGATCAGGTATATATTTACGTCTCTTGGTGAGGGAGGTGAAGCCATTGTACTATGGGGTAGGTCCAGCTCTTGCACCCTCGTCGCACTTCCTTCTCTGTCCCGTCCTCGTCTTTTCTGTTGCATTGTTTACCACTAGCTGTTCGCCATTTCTCTATTTTCTTCTTCTTGTCCTATCCACTCTTTCAAATCGGGGATAGTTCAATGCCAATCGGGCAGTCAGCTCATAAGATGACTTCGTGCAAAAAAATGTTCAGCCCAGGCAACTTTGCTGGCTTGATCGGCCTGCAATAGAAGTTTCCAAATATCGCTCTCCAGTAAAGATCTGGATACTGAGCGGAATACATGCATAGAATGGTATGATGCGGATACAATAACGATTACTCGGGCTAGGGCCTGCTAGTCGATAGATCTTCACGGATGCTTGACGGAGAAAATATAAGTAGCAAACCCAATGTGCTACCTGTGGCTCACAGAAGGAAAGATTATTCAGGAAATGGTGGCCTTACGTGCAAATCGAACAGCATACAGTGTGTGAGCAATATGATATCGCTGTATGCCTCCTGAGCGTCGGTGACTCTCAGACTTGCCCATACTGGTTAGCGGATCTACAAGCTGACCTGCAGTGCCTGGAGCCCAGGCCCAACTTGCAGAGAGTGAGCGGTTCAACACCAGAACCTTGTTGTCGTCACCAGCCAGACTGATATTATTGATGTTTATGCTAGCGTCGACTGCACTGCGGGCTCTAGGGTGCATCACACCGATCGCGTGACGTGGCGGGGTCTCTAGCTCTTCTGGTCTTGCCTTACCTGTCTTCTACTCCTATCTACCCGGTGTCTGCTGCTCAATAAAAATTACACTATCGCCAAACAATCATTGTGTCGCTGGTCCAAATCAGGACGGTCATGATACCTCACAATGGCCTCACTAATTGTCGTTATAGCCCAGCTTACAGTGCTCACTCTCGTTAGTCGGATGGTTTACCTATGCTACTTCCATCCTCTGGCACCCTACCCAGGCCCATTTTGGGCCCGCTTCACGAACCTTTGGTACGTGTTCATCCAGTCATATCCTTTGCATATTACGGAAATCGTTGAGCTGACTAGTTGTGAGTAAAAGGCGGTTCTTCACGTTCGTGAGCGGCCAACTCCATCTTGCAGAACAGCAACTCCATCAGAAATATGGCCCTGTAGTCCGAGTGGCTCCGAACTGGCTCTCTTTCTCGAGTTTGGAAGACTTTGACGCTATCTATGGATTTAACAAGTCCGTCGAAAAGGGTGATTTCTATGCATTTGGACGAAGCCCCAGCCAGCGTGAGGCGAGTATATTCTCAACGAAATCGGAGACCATTCACCGCCAGAAAAAAAAGAAGGTTTTAGGGCCGGCTCTCTCGAGTTCAAAGGTAGGAAGGTATGAGCCTGTTATTGAAGAACATGTAGCAGTTCTACTGTCACGACTGGAGGCGTCCCGACACCCGACAGGAGAAGGAGTTTCAACTGCAAACGTGGCTCCCTTGGTAACCCGGTTCACCTTGGACACAATGTTGGAAATTCTGTTTGGCTCGGCTATAGCATCGAACCCTTATACTGATAGTGCTGCCGCCGGTGCCATATGCTCGCAGCTTCGCAAGATAACCAAGACAGCATGGAGCTACTCTCTTTGGCCAATGTACGGGTGGGTTATGAACAGCTGGATCATCAACTCCTTCTCTCGCGGCCTCTTATACAATAAAGATGGTGCACAGACTGGAATGGCGGGGCTCGCGGCTGCCGTCCACAGGGCAATCATGCGAAATCCCCAACATGTCATTCAATCTCCAAAGCCTGGGATTGTGAAAAGTTGGCTTGAAGTACCCGTTGACGATGCGAATCATATGAGAGAACCTGAGGTCCTAGCTGAAGCTATGAATATGATCTTCGCGGGCCCCGGGAGCATGGCGGCCGCGCTCACGGCTATAATACACCATCTGGGATCGGAAGAAGGACAGGGCTGGCAGGTTAAAATTCGCAGGAAGGCAGCAGTCTCTAGTCAGAGCATAACGGCTGCCACGATCCCCATCGAATTGCAGGCTGTGATAAAAGAGACGATGCGTTTCCAAGGAGTCTTTCCAACAGCATTTCCTCGTGTAATCAAGTCGGGTGCTGAAGGAGTCATTCCCAGCCTGTCAACACCGCTACCGGTCGGCACTACAGTGTCTGCGAACACCTATGTCTTGGGTCGGTCTCGCGAGATCTGGGGAGATGATGTCGATCAATGGATACCAGAGCGATGGACTGGAGATGCTGAACACAGGCGGCAGATGGAAACAAAGTTCGTAGTTTTTAGCAAGGGTCCGCGAGGCTGCGTTGGGAAGGATCTGGCACTGATCATACTAGCCAAATCGGTGATGGGACTCATTCTACAATGGCAGATCAGAAGCGTGGGCAGTCTGCGAGGAAAGAGCTGGCTGGAAATGCAGTATGACGATTGTTGGCTGGAACTCAGACCATTGTCCACAGCGCCGTAAATGGTTGCCGGTGATGACTCGGTCGGCGCGTCGGGATCCCCTTTTGGAAGAGTCGGGATCCCGTTTAGGAACCGACAATGATCCATCATGGCATTTTATCGGACTGGGCTCTCTAATGGTCCATTCAATTCATTACAATTGCCTTGAACGCTTCGCCGTCAAGATTTCTGCCTGAGTCACGGGGTCCCACAAGTGGCTATTTATATGGAGCATATCGCTCTTGCTCCGTGCCGATCATCTTCAGTCGATCGATCCCATATTTCACCTCCCTAACAAGATTTTGCTCCCAATTATCTGACAGAGTCTTGAGATCTTTAAAGAACTTACTTCTCCTGAACTGGTCTCTATTCTTTACCTACCTACCCTTCGCCTGCTGCTACGTCGTCACTACCAAGTTTGGACTATTCTCTTCTCGGCCTCCCGTAAAGCACCCTCACCACCGCGCTTTCGAAGAAATGTTGTCTGGCGGGGCTCTTCCCCAGACACTGGGTTCGATCACTGCAACTAAGATTAATGAACTCTCCAAACAACGAACACTTTTCGAGAAGAGAAGAGCAGAGATTGTACAAGCTGCTGAGGATGCTCACAGTCTACGATCAAAGGCCCAGGTTCTCCTGGAAGGTGTGACCAGGCTCAAGGGATTCCCCAATGATGCACTTGACCAAGAGGATCTAGACACAGATAGTTCATCTAATGAAGAATCTGCCGTTGAAGATCAGACTGAGCGCGCTATTCACGCTAATATTCGTCGCTTCCTTCTGCAGAGCAAGTATGATCCTTCTGTCTCAGACCGCAGCCTGAAAAGTTGGATTTCCCAGCTCGAACAGGAGCTTAGCTACCTCGAGCTAAGGCATAAGCATGCCGACTTCTATAGCGAGCTAGTCACGGAATGGCTGCGTGACTTCGAAGAGGTGGCTGCTTCTAGCTCGGCTTCGAACGAGGACGGGTCGCAAGGAATGGCTTTCGAGAATGTTGGTCGGTCAGAAATGCACGAACAGCGAGCCACATGGGAGTCTCTGGTCTTCACAG
This sequence comes from Aspergillus piperis CBS 112811, assembly GCF_003184755.1. NCBI lineage: Eukaryota > Fungi > Ascomycota > Eurotiomycetes > Eurotiales > Aspergillaceae > Aspergillus > Aspergillus piperis. Next base: position 1,555,462 of record NW_020291593.1, read on the forward strand.
AGACAGATGTAGATGGAAGTGCCATCAAAGCATACCTTGACGGTCTTTTCCAAGCAACAACACCCTCACAGCAAGCATTGAAGCAACTGCGGGACGCAGTCAGAACCTTTGGCACTGACTTTGCCTCGAAGAAATCTTGGCTTGAGGTCGCTGACCTCAAGTGGGTGTCGGAATCATTGCTGAAGTCCGATTTGCTCACCAAAGAGAAGATGGCCGTTCTGAAGGAGTTCATGCGCAACCCGGCAGTTGCCCAGGAGGTGGTAGATGTTCTCAATATGCGCCTGGCTTCTCTTGACAACTGGAGCTGGCCTGCAGAGGGTATCCCAGTGGAGATGCGTCGCCAGCTGAATGGCAAATACCGGGTATATATGGACGAAGATCTGCTGGACAGCCTCATGTTCGAATACCTGGGGATGAAATGGTCAGTTACATTTCGATCTGCCTTCAACTCGTTTCTTGACACACCAGCTTGGAAATTCCTTCGGGAACGAATCCCCAGGCGCGAAATGTCTCGCCGTTCTCGATTCACGGGGACGAACGCCAAACGCCTTGGTACAACGAGTGTAAACGATCGCCGAAAGGAAACGTACAAACAAGACTACTTTATGAGCCTTCTACCTTCCTCGGTGGACGCGAATATGGACCCATATGGCGAGGATGCGGAGCCTGATAACGCAAAAAGGAACCCACTGGAAACGAAGCACTCACTGCTACATCTTCTGATCAGCGAATCCCTCCTATACACCTCGTTGCACGGCCAATTCACTGCTATTAGATCTGATTTCAGATGGTTTGGACCCTTTCTCTCACACACTACCATACTGGTGGTATTGGAGTATTTTGGTGTTCCACGACTCTGGCTGGACTTTTTCCACAAGTTCCTAAAAACTCCGGTAACTTTTGCACAAGACGGATCAGGTGCCTCCAAGCGAACTCGGAGCCGAGGAATACCCATGAGCCATGCCCTTTCCACTTGTTTTGGGGAGGCAGTTTTGTTCTGCATGGACTTTGCGGTGAACCAAAGCACAGACGGGGCTTATCTATATCGGCTGCATGATGACTTTTGGTTCTGGGGTCACGAAGAGACTTGTGTCAAAGCCTGGACTACAATGGAAACATTCACCAAGGTCATGGGCCTAGAGATAAACGAGGAAAAAACGGGAACAGTGCGCCTGAAGGCAAAAGACGTGGCAGACCATCATGAGCAGCCATCTGACTCTCAGGAAAAGGAAGCGTCAGACCCCCTGCCTGAAGGAGATATTCGCTGGGGATTCCTGAAGCTGGATCCTTCAGAAGGTCGTTTTGTCATTGATCAAGAACAGGTCGACAGCCACATTGCGGAGCTACAGCGCCAGCTCTCATCCTGCAAGAGCGTCTTCTCATGGGTCCAGGCATGGAACAGTTACTTTGGACGGTTCTTCGCCAACAACTTTGCGAAACCAGCCATGTGCTTTGGGAGAAGCCATATAGATATGGCTATATCCACACTGAGTCGTATTGAACGAACTTTATTCCCCGGAACCTCCAGCGGGGTGACCGACTACCTGCGCCAAGTGATCGCAGAACGATTTGGTGTTAAGGACCTCCCAGAAGGGTTTTTCTACTTTCCTGTAGAATTCGGTGGGCTGGAGCTCCTGAATCCTTATATCCCTTTCCTCGCAATGCGCGAGAACATCAAAGCAACGCCTAAAGGTCGGCTGCATAAGGCCTTCATGCAATACGAAGTCGAGTACCATGATTGCAAGCGGCGATTTGACGAAGGGACTTCTGCTGAGCAATCTACTTCTCTGGGAACTGAACTGGACGACGACGTGGCTGATATGACTCTGGAGGAATACACCCGATACTCGGAAACTTATAGCCGTCCACTTTTGGAGGCATACACGGAGCTGATCCGTGTGCCTAAGGAGATCAGCATCAATCTGACGCCAGAACTGCACCGAAACCAGATGTCTCTGGACGCGAGCGTTACTAATGAGACCAATGGTCGCAACACGATCTCGGATATGTGGTATAGTATGTCAGCATATTGGCAGTGGACGGCAGAGTTGTATCAGGAAGAGATGGTAAAGACTTACGGAAATTTAGCAGCTGTGAATAGGGAGTCTATGCCCCTGGGAGTGGTCAAGACGCTAAAGGAAGGCAAGTTCAGATGGCAAAGCTGATCATGAGGGTGGACTTGCTTATATCTGTATATTGTTTCTTGCTGATATACTCCCTTTTCCAAGGAAGCTTTGTGTACATGAATGAAGATTAATAATTTCGATCAGCGGCTATGTGCTGTAATGTGCCTCGAAGTCAGATAGTAGACGTCGAAGACGGTCTTTCTCCTTTTCGCCTCCGAAGATAGCATCGTAGGATTTTCTGCAGATGCCCAGCACATCGGTCCGCGTGAGTTGAAAGTGCTCTGCAGCTAACAGATACTCATTCGATACGGGACTGCAGAAAAACCCTACATCGTCGGTCTGCACCAGTATCAGTTGACGATTCGTGTAAGAGAATGAGGGTGATGAGGAAAAATGATAGTAGCAGAGACTTACGCAAAGCACAATCGGGCAATTCTGATGTCTCCAATACCCGAAATGATGATCCAAAAAGCCACCATCAAACATCTTTGCGTGCACATTACACGACATGCACAATTCAAGTCCCAATTGCCTCCTTGCAATCTCCCGTTTCAGCTCTTCAGGCACATGAATCACATGGCCCAGCCGGTCCGGCTGAAACTCCAAGAGTGTCTCCAATTCTCCAGGCGTTGCCGCCTCCCTCATTTCGGCGAAATGCACAGTCACGCCTAGTCCGTTAGCTTTGGCTTTCGCAAACGCCTCCCGTAGCACTGAAACATCACCCTTGGTTGGGTTGCCGCAGACATCAATGCCCACGATACCGCGGGCGCGGTGGGCTAGTGCCAAGTCTACAATTTCCAGGGCCTCAGCAGTAGTGTGATGGCCCCTGTCCAAAGCTAGAATCAGATATACAGACATCTTCGGGGAAGTGGGGGATTGGTTGGCCTGAAAATCCGAGATTGCATCAAGAACGGTAGTAAGGTATTCCTCCCGGGTGAAGGAGGAGGAGGGGGATGCACGGGGAATGGTGCGGAGTTCAAGGTAAGTTACGCCGTCGTTTTGAAAGTCGGTTAGCACGGAATGGGTGGCGTAGGTGAGGCTGGCAAGATCATTGACCAGATTGTAGATTGATTTGTTGAAGGAGTGGAAAAATCTGGAAATTAAAGGTTGGTGGGGAGCGTCTTCAATGCATGTATGAGAGTGGAGGGACTACCCACGTTTGCAGGGAATAATCTACCTTCCCAGGCGGCATGGTTATCCATGGATCTTCTATGTTGAAGTCAGGGTCTTGGGCCTTCTTCTTGAGCCAGATCTCATGGAGACATTGGCGGCTGATACTGCCGCTGAGGTGGGCATGGAGCTGTGGGACAACACACATTAGTGAACAACCTTGATTCTGTTTCTTTCCTAGTGCTGGAGAGTCGTTCTATTCCATTGAAAGGTGTTTGCATGGGGTATGTACTTGCCTCGATCTTGGGGAGGGATTGGGTGAAGGCACGATCGACCGCTTTCGAAAGGTCCATAGTCGATCTTGGTCAGGTGTCTATTGTACACGAACTTGAGGATGTAGATCTATGTGACTAAGTGACTGTCCGTCTATCTTGTTGAATCTGATTGATGGATGGAGGTGGAAGTTGGGAAGAAGGAGGGGGAGTGCAAGTGGGATGGAACGAGTTGGCGATTTCAGTTAGTTGGGGAAAGAGCAGGTGACTTTTGCTGCACTCGTGGTTGCCCAAGGCGCCGTTCTTGACTTGTTGCCAGTCTACGCCCACTGTCGACCATCTTGAGGCTATGAGTAACAGATTGAAACAATATGCCTTCTGATTCGAAGAGATGAGGGTTTACCCATCAATACAAAAACTGTCTATTGGCCCTACGCCGCCGTGACTGAACCAATGACCACTTCCGACTACCGCTCAGGCTAACTATATCTTGTTTGTAAACCAGGAAATTGCACACAGCACACAGCACACATGCTGCAAGTGCGCTCCATCCGCTATTTCAAATCAGGTCTCTCAGTCGCTCAACGCATACAAGCTCCACATGGTGCCTAGAGCCTCAAATTAAAACACGGCATATAAACGAGATTCAAGATCCAGCGCACGGCCGTCCTCCCGAGACCGAGCACTTCCGACACGGGTCTCTGACGTGTCAAGACTCGAAACTCTTTCAATCCGATTAGTCCATTGAAACAATCCGACAAGGAGATACGGACAACAATAAGCCGTATGGCGTCAGTCGTTGACTCGGTTTAGGATAGGTTTGGGTCATGGGGGTCCTCCGAGGAGCCGTGTGATCCCGCTACCTACGAAAACATTTCGTGTCCATCGTCATGAGCTAACCTTCGCGCCGGATAGACCGATGTCGTCTATAAGGCTTGCAATAAGCAAGGATCCCACCAAGTACTTTTTATGAACCTCGTTCGATTCGTGCTCACACCCTATGGCATGTTCCATGGCCCTCTATGGGTGTCAGGCGTCTGTACCACCATCAGGCGATTAGCCAGTTGATTTTGCTAGTATTTCTCGCCGATCTGATTTGCGACAGAATTGGTTGCCAGTGGCTTGTGTTACCAGGCCCACTGATAGCGTATGCCTCACACATTTCCGATCAGCGCGACTGATTGTTGCGTGGTTCTAGCGGGCATTATCGTGATGCTCGTAGCCTTGTAAGTGCCCCTCAACGGGAGATATAGAGTTTCTGGCATCGTCTTAGCTGGTGATATCCAGCCCTTTTTGACACTGGCTACCTCCCAAGAAGCTGCATATATATGCTTCCATATTCAAGTTTCGTATAGATTGAGGCCCTGTGAATCCGTATAACGTATCATTAATTCAAGTGGAGATTCGCGGCAAATGAACAGCCTTGCAATCAAACCGGTCCCGGGAAGCATTGCCGTTGAGCGTGAAAGGGACCCAAATAAAAAATACGCCTTCACAAGTGGCGCGACACTTGTCAAAGAGGCACAAAATCCCATGTAAATTAGAGTCAAACTGCCGTGATACAAAGCGAGAACAGACATAGCAAGGCAGAAACCGTCTCTATTTGATACGCCACGCAAGCACTTCGGCTTACTGCCCCCAATCAAACCCCGTAGCTCTAGCAAACAACGGCTTGCGCTCAAAGGGAAATTATAGACATTAACGGGAGTGACACGTGTCGCGAGGCAGTTCCTTACGCTAAAGTAGCACTTGAAGACTATGCATTCACCGGCGCAGGAAGGTCAGGCTACCTGCATACGCAGCATCCAGTGACAGGGAGAGTCTTTGTGGTACGCACCGATGGCTGCAGTAGTAGCACAGGGCAAACCGGAGCCCAATCTGATAACGGCAAGGGCGGCCGGCGACGCCGGGTGAGTTTTGTTCTTATTGGAGTGGCAGCATATGCTGGATCGGGAATCGTCCCACCTAGGGCCTGTCTGGGGTCGTTCGCTTGAGAGTTTGACCACGGTAAGCTGGATTCGAGTGAGAATCTGCGAAGCGGAAACAACCGGCTTTGCAAGAGACCGTACTAATCGTGTATCTGGCCTGTATTTTGTATCTCCACGGAAAAGGCAGACCCGCAGCTCAGTTTCGCCTCCGTCACGGTTCTCTGTAGGCTTGTATCGTCTGGCCCGGTTCTCGAAGGATTCGAGAAACCCATATACAGACGGCTGGTCCAATGGAAAATTGGTGGATAGTGGGAACACGGAATAGCTGTCTCCAGTTTTATTTTTAGCCGATGATCCAGCTTAGGGCCAGGAAACAACGATGGTTGTGTGCTGTGAGTCAATGAGATGCTTTCAATAACCCTTAATAACTGAAACTAATTCACTGACTAGTTAGTGAACCCTGAGTGGGTCACGATCCCGAGGCGAGTGCTTGCCCTTGACATAACGTCATCAGTGCCATACTGAAGTTCAATTCAAAATTATGAAGGCTGTTCGCTGTTGAAGATTGCGATATATTAATGACTATTCTGCCAATGAGTACTTTTATGGGAGAGCCATCAAAAGACATCAATGTTATGGGTGGGGTTCGCCGGCCTTGTCCGTTTGGGATAGGTTTCGCAACTAAGGACAACCGGAACATTACGAACCTTGACAGCGTCTTTGCAATCCATGAAATATACTGTCGGTGGAGCGTCCTGAGGTCAATCAGGTCGATGATGTGAGAACCCAGTGGGTGCTTGAGCGAAGGAGAATATTTCCATTGAATCTCTTCGGTGCCCAGTTCTTAGTCAAGTCAGGTTGGTCCCGAACAAAACCGCATTAGTTGTTGTAGGCAAACGTATCCAAGTAATATGTATGAACGACCCCATGAAAGGATCGATTTACAAAAGGTGAGTAAGACGATTTGATTCGTCAGTCAACACATATTGTGCTTACGAGACCTCCGAACTTCGAGACAAGTCATTCTGATTCTACTGTCAGTTCTTTTCAATTCAGAAAGCGGACTCCATGTGCAATTTCCTGCTCGACCTACTTGTTCAGTCTGCTAGGGTTAGCTTCCCTTAGCTGATGTGCCGACAGCATAGGCTTTCACTAACAGTGCTCATGATCGCCATGTCGTGTTGGAAAGCAGAATGCGAGAGTCCAAGGAGGAGTATGACTGGCAAGCAAGAGCAGTACTTTAGAGTCGTCACCCCCCGTAAAAGAAAACAAATAAACAAATTCAACTTCACCGAAGCATTGGGCTCACCGAGGAGTTTAAGGTGAGTCAGGGATTAGGTGGGACGCCTATTTTTCTGATCTTGAGCGTCTGGTTTCCAGTGACGGTGATCAGACATCTGCATACATCCATAATATCACTACAAAGCAATCAGTATTTCATATGGGATGCTCCCTCCTGGAAGTGCTATAGGGCCTTGTTGCGGGGGTGCCTGGAATTGTAAGATCTGCCTCTGTATATCGCACACGAATGCGAAACAAAACAGGAACGTCTATATTGTTCAGTAACTATGCAAAGCGACCCTCTGCAATTATTGATGCGGTTCATCTCATACACGAAGGCCATGCTGTCCCGCGTGTATTTGAGAGGTATAGAGGAGTAACAGTGTGATCTCATGATTGAATAGCCATGGTCGTCAAGTGCAAACTGTGAGGTCGCGGCAGTATCAGAGACACAATCGACTCAGTCGAGCAAGACCATTCAGGTGACCGAAATGATATTTTGATACACCGTCCCTGGTCCCAATATCTGGATTATCGCGATGAATTGACACAACAGATAGTAAAGTACCTAGTAGAAGTTAGCAGTTGGGGCTAAGCCCGTTTGGTAGTAGTCCTCCAAGCCATTGAATTCAGATTTCCGGTCAAACAAGTCTGTTGGTTGAGAAGTCGTATTGCCACTGCAGTGGGCCGAATCGGCCGATGCCATTAGTAGTAGCCTCAATCTGGGGCCAGGGACCTGGACCAGGGTCTTCTTTAGCACTATGCAAGAATAATTGTTGCCCCAACCCACTTGACCCGGGTATTTTGTACGACACGTAGATTACCGGGCAAGATCCTCTGTCATTCGAATCGAGTGTGCCAAGTCAGAATGTCTCAGAAATGATTGGGGTCCGGTCCGGCTAAAAGAAGTTGTGTCGGTAGCCTATGTCACAAGCGATGATTCTAACTTTCTCCCCAGACGCAGGACTGTACCCGCTGCTGGTATGCCTAAGCGACGGGAGTCAGACCTGGTGCATCAAGACAGCCAACAAGAACTATATCCCAATGCGGTGCTGATACGCTCAGTGGCTAAGATTTGGGGAGAAAAGGACGGAGGAGAAAGAGAAGAAGAAACCAAACTATCGACAGTCACGAGGCTTCATAATCGATACTGAATGGAAATGGCAGTCGAGGGAGGGCCTTTGCCCGTGCGTGCTGCATAGTCAATTGGAAGGACTCATTCGACTATCAGCAAGCCACAACACGTTATCTGGCTGGTTGGCTGGCTGATAGGAAGGATTATCCATAGCAGAGTCGGATAGCGGCATTGTTGGGATCAAGACCGAGGCGTTGGCCGAATGACACCATGCAGCATGCGCCGTGCGACCGGGGATTGGAAAGACCGAAGAAGGTCGAAGCATCGAAGACGCATCGAAGGAACAGGCTCGACGAGGCTCAGCTCAGACGGTTTCCACTCCTACAGAAAGTAGAGTAGTTGCATCTTACCCCCTCTATCGCTAACTACTTGTTAGTATAGCCCTGCCTGCCCCCCAATAGCTACAAGGATGGCCGCACAGGATATGCAGCCTCGTTCTACAGGTGTTTTGGGGCAGGCGACAGGTTTATTAACTTTAGAGTTTCAGGGAAAAAATAGAAAAGAGGCCGAAGACGGATTAAGGTACGGCAAGACTCACTATGCCAAAGTCAAAATGCTCAAGGTACTGTGGTTGTTACTAATGATGATGATGCTCTATGTAATAGATTGTATTTTGAGTGTATGGGAGCTCGTAACGAGCAGCAGTATTTTTCAATAAAAAGCGGTAATACCAGCATCATCTGTTAATAACCAGCCACGGAAATCATTACGGCACATCATGGCAAGACCCCGGTATAGGGGGCGCAACGTTCCACTCAGTTGGGAACGGCTCTCTCGGCCGCCTTCTCTTTGAACTTCAGGACAGACATTGACGTTAGTTACTTTGGGTGCCCAGTCTAAATACTGCAGCCGGCCACAGCAACCGAAAACCTTACCACACTTCCAACGTGATAGATAACATGGATGACAGGTAACGAGTTCTCCTCTGAATAAAACCAACGATGAATATTTTGCAAAACGCTCTTCGGGCTTCCTCAGTGCTACTATAAATGTGATAATATCTTCATGACATATTGTACCATAGAATAAGAAGGTTTAGACGAGGTCCCTTAGGGTTCTGGCAGAAGGACGTAAAAGGAGAGGAAAATTAACAAGGGACCTCTGGTCTGACGATATGAATCGCGGGCTATGGATGGGACATGCCCTTCCCGTAGGATGAGTAGGGCAACGGGTATGAATAATTCAGTACAAACGAGCCATAACTAATACCTGTACGATAAAGAAACCCTGATACGAGGCATACTGTAGCACCGGCAAGGCGGAAACATGATCAGCCCTTGAAATTCTCATTTGACTCTGTGTTTCAATCACCGCTCAGCTTCTTTTCTTGTCTTTTTCTTTATTTTTTAAGAATTTCCTCAAGAAGTTACAAGTGTATATCTCAGAATTGCTTATAACATTGAGCTCCTGCGCCTTTATCCCCCTTATTTGACCGACTCGGTAAATCTGTTCTGGCGCACGTCTCCGACTAGCCGTCAGTACTATGATGTCATCGTTTCACCCGATTCTTTGCGTAAAGTAAAGAATCTGACCAGTGACAAATTGTAGCGTATTTACTGTGCTGCTCCCTCATTAGTATTAGTAAGGATCTACGAAGTAATATGTGCACAGATGCTTTGATTTTCAGTCAAGGCTCTAAGAGGATCGCATTACATCAACTAGATCCTGCTTTTGGTGTAAAGGGGGGTTTAGGGAGGCTACTAGTCGGTCACTACTCGACATCGTGATAATAACCACACATCCTTTGTTAGTACGGCTGAAAACGGCCACCATACCCTCCAGTCTAGTGCAGTAAAACATGAGCATAAGGGGTAGCAAGGGTCACTTCACACTGCATCAGCAGCCTGTGTGATCGTAGCAAGGAGTTCTCGGGTGCGAGATCCTGAGCGAAAGGAAACCGCAATCGAAGGCTTGGAAGCCTGTCAAGAGTGGGTCGCCGTTTGGAAACAGCCCCACGAGGCAGTGATTTTACCCAATCACAGTGACTTCTTGGCATCATCCCTGTGAAGTTGGTTGCCCAGTAGGTATGATTCTTTACCCCCCCTCCCTCCCCGGCCAGTTGCCGAGTTTGCCTTCTTGGACAGAAAGCAGTTTGCATGGACTAGTCACTAGTAAGTACTACGTCAAGGTATAGTAGCAGTGTTAAACTACCAAAGTCATGACTTGGCGGCACGTATTTGAAGGCTCAATTTCGGATGTTAGCAATGGTTGTCCGGTACCCCTGTCGCTGCATAAGTACGCAAAAATAAGTATGCCTTTCATAGAGAATTATGTGCAGTGCGACTGCCTGAATGTAAGTAATTGCTAATCATGCGCAAGCACGGAAACACCGCTGGCTACAAGCGGGTAACCTTTCTTTTCCACCATCATTTCTTCTTGGAGTGTGGGACCTTCGTTTGGCAAGCAGAGGTGGAGCATCGTACCTTCTGGCAGTTAATAAATTCAGGTAGTATCTAGGAAGTAATAAGTAGTGGTTGACAGTCTGGCATGCGATAATGTTTCTTATGAACCAATAATATCTCCATGAGGTCTGCACGTGTGAACACATGAGCACTCACCCCACCTTCAACCGCATTTAGCACCCAACTTGCAGTACCTACTCAATAAAATTAGGTTAGAGCGCTGGACATGAAATATGTAGTAATACAAAATCAGCACTAGTCAGCATGCTGTTCTGTCTGGCTAATGATTGTAGATAGTTAGCTTCCTAGGTGATACCCTGAAGTCGTACTTTTCCCTCTATGACCTGCAAACACAAACAAGGAATGAATCTTAAGTAGCAGAGGAACTGGAAAAGAAGTTCTAATTCACAAGTATGAGGATATGTGTGACTACTATAATACGTGCGTGGGCAGTCAAACAGTCCAGAGTAGTCAGTAAACATACATTTGAAGGAATACATAGCCCAGTCTCATATCTCTGGCAGCTGTCAACTAACTTGACTAATCCAATCCCCTCCTTCACCGGCTTCCGTTCAATGCGTCATTTTTCGCGCCATGAACTAACTCATCCCCCGCTATGGATCGTCAAGTTGATAGACACCGCCAGCTTGATTGAATTCCATGTTTCAGCCCAGTCGGTGGTGATTGCCTGATCCATAGGCATCTAGTTGAGAAGGAAACCCAGGGAAGAGGAAGCGGTCAGAATCATCAATGCACGCGAGACGGCGATAACCTAAAGCATGGGTCATCTTTCAGCTTCCCCTCTTTCTGATCAGCAGCATCGGCGTCTGCAAACGGGAGGGTCTTGGATTTTAATACAGCCCACTAACTGCCTATTGTATGTGCATGCATACAGAATGCACCATGATGGGTTGAATATCTTCCAAGCACGCACTGCAGTTACTCAGCTACCTAATCAGACGCTACTCTGAGAAAGTTGCAATCTCCCCTTATCAAGAAAGTTCAGCGCCCTTTCGCGGCTATCTTTGCATGATTGGGGTAGCCTATGAACTTTGCTGATTATCAAGGGCGCATACCACCTTGCGTCGTCAGCTGGAAACCGTTCGTTTGAAACTGATTAGGTGTCCCGTGATCACAAAGGAATATTTCCGCCACAGCCGCGATACCAATCTAGGACGGATCGGTCGGAGCAAGATCGGGATTTGATATCGTGGCTCTCACGATGATTACCTGCTCGAAACCTACACCCTCCTCCGGTAGGATACAAGAGCGTTGACACCCTGCCAAAGCACATGGTCATTTGCATCACCGGAGCCTCCATCATTGGAGGGATAAATTTCCTAGTTCAGGAAAGGCTAGGTAATCCGCGGACGGCCCGGCCGATATACGCTTGTGGTTGCAAGGTAGCTCATGATAGTCTATTTGATCGTAATCGATGTGAATAGGCCCTCATCTGCTTCATTATCGGCAGTAAATGCCCTGGCCGAGAGACTGTATCTCCATGCCGGACATTATCCTGGCAGATGTGCATCCCTAGAATATATGACAATGCCACTTGCTTGCATCTAGTCGGCCGTATAATGGCTCTACTGATGACATGCAAATGATCCTTTGTGGCCAATCCGGAATGTTCTGAGACGAGCGGAGAAATGCTTTTTTAGATTCAAGAGGCGGTGGTCAGAACGCGAGTCCACCATTCAGTGGCAGGGCCAGAGAAAGACGGAGTGTAAGAAACCTGAATTGGCAGATGGTTAGTTGATAGGACGACGATAGCAGCATCGCCAACTCAGCAAAATGGCTCAGCTTTGTGCGGGGTTGGGAAAACGCCCCGCAGCTTACTATTCACGGTTGCCTTCCATCAAGAATGAGCAAACGGGCTACTGCGTAATTGGCAGTTTCATCACCACCAATTATCCTGACCAAGAATATTAAGCAGTCCATTAACATGTAGGGGCAGCCATGCAGTGTCCGGTCAATACCTTGGTAGGTAGGTGGTACATAGTGTCTGTAGTTTGATCTGCTAGTGTCCATTAAGAGTCTACTACTTCGCCTAAGTCATTGAAATTGGAGCGACCGGAGCTGGAGCCACGGAAAAACCAGATCTATGGTGTCATAGGGCAGATACTGCAGAGAGAAGAAATGGATTCGAAAGTAAGATCCACATTGGGTGAATTCTGTTTGGATGAACCCCTTTCACGGCCTTCACCATAAGCTGCCTATCATCTTTGTTGCTTCTATCCGCGACGAGAGAATGAGAGAGGCTCTTTGACCGCTTCTTCATCCTCCTCCTGCTGTTGCCGCCTTGGTACTACCTTGGGTATCAAGGTGTCGTAGTCCAAAAGCGTTTGCCATGAGGAACTCCAAGCATTGCTCTGGGTGGTGCATGGGCGCGCTAGTTACTGTACCAATGGCCAATGACTTTTAGATAGCTTGGCGAATGTGCTGAAGAGTTTCGCCCAAAATACTACATGCACCACAGGCTCGCAAGTATTCATGAGTACGGGGCAGACCGTAAAGAATGAGAAATACGTGATTCATTTTGTGCCGATTCGTATCCCTGTCAGGTTACATGGAAGCATCATTGATACCTTCCAATCTCTTACCGTGGGATGGAGGACTGGCAGTTTCTGGGCAAGTTCATTCATCCCGTGCTGCGTTTCCACTTTCCGGCCCCTTCCCCCTTTCCGCACCGCCCCGACTGGTTTCACTGCCACTCTTTTCCTCAGCCTCAGCTTTGCAAACACGCGTGTAATATTACTACGACGGTACTAGCCGCGTTTCTCCCCCGCGTTGAGATGAAGAAAGGGCTGGGATGACTCAATCGAAAATCTCTTGCTGTTTGATTAATTTACCGACAGATTACCGCCCCTCACCCCCTCTCACTTGCGCTCGCATTCTTGTACCAACTACGAACCTAGAAATGCGAGTGAACCACTCGCAAGCTCCACAGTAATGTCGAGTAAGGATAAAACGGCACCAGCAATTATTTTGCACAACTCCCTTATCTTCCTTTTCTCCGTAATTTTGTTTTTCTTTTCCTTTTCTCCCACATTTTACCCACCCTCCCCCTTTCCTGGCGACACTTAAGAGGGAAAGAAACATGATTGCATCTCAAGGGAAATTAAAGGGCACTATGACGAAACGGGACAGGACAACTATTGCCAGCAAAAAATAGTATTTAAGTTTTAGGCGGTCTGCACATCCCTAGTCGGAATGCATCAGGTGACAATCCCCCCGATTGTCGGAAGAGCCCAATTCTTTTTCACGGTCGTACATGCAACTAGCGTCCTGGGGAAGAGGGCCTTGCTACTGCATGCAGTCTCTACAATAGTCCAGTCGTATTCTTTGGCTTTTTGGAGAAAAGTTGGGCGACAGGGATAAGGCAGGTTGGCATCTAAACCCAGAAACGGGAAACGAAGGGAGACCCCAGCGGGCGGGAATCCAAGGTCCACATATCTCCCCATAGGGACCGCTGTGCCGGTGCCTCAAGAAGGATCTGTAACATCAATATTGGCGATAACACGGTAATAGTGTTTGCGGATCGACAGTCAGGCATGCTTCGGATTCCCCTGCTCCCGCGTAGTGATGGCAGATACGTGGATAACTCCGTACTCCGTACCGAGTATCCGTGTATGCAGGACGGATTATCCGTGGGGAAGTTAACCTTTTTGTCTTGAGGAAGAGCTCGTTACAACTACTGTTAGCTATGGGGGTGAGATTGAGGAGGGTTTGATTGTATCCACAGACCTTCCATAGCAACTGACGTTCTCTGTTCGCCTTCCCCTTTTTCTTCCCTTTTCTGCCTTGTCTAACTAACGATTTCCCCCCCAATCCGCCCCCCTCCCGAAAAAGGTGAAACAACATACCTATCAGCTTCTCTGCCCCCCCACGATTGACAGTGATACCATCGACAAGGAGATGATCATCCAATAGATCATGTCCGTTCACTGTGCCACTGCCTACAGATCTCCAGGAGGAGGATTTACTGTAGGAAGTGGAGCGAACAGCTTCTGGGCATCTTACCAATTGTGGATGAAGACCAAAATCCTCGTGATCAAATACTATATGGAGTCCTCCGTAACAAATCTACCGAATTAGATGCTATGCTGCCCAGATAATAAAGGACGTGAATAGATAATGTAGGAAGGTCGAACGTTGGGGGAACCGGAAAGGGAAATGAAAACAGAAAAGGGCACTATTGAAATAAGTTAGAAAAAAGAAAGGAAATGGAAAAAAAAGGGAAAAGAAAGGTTAGCCGCTACTGTATTTCCCAATCATGCCCTGAATGCCAATCAGCCTTCGTAGAAGGACGGAAGGAAGGACAGAGAGTAGATTGGAGGAGCCTCATAGGATCTCATGATCGCGGCTAGTCTCATAATCGCTTGGGCTGCCGTTGCTATGCTTCCTGGACAGCTCACCCGTTAACTGACTTTGATCTTGGAGCAGGTGCCCAGCAATGACGGCCCAGTTTGATTAGACTACCTTATTGGCATACCTGAACTGAAGGTTAATAATACTTTCTATCCCTTTCCTGGTCCTTAGCCAACAGTATATAGGACTTGGAATTTCTTCCTTTTGGCGACTTCATTGCTGTTATCACCAAGTAGTACTCCTAGGTCTGCTTGACAGAGAATTCTTTACTTTTCCCTGGAGAAGACATTGCGCAGTTTTCACAGGGGCTAGACGCATATCAACAAGGCAACAAAAAAAAAACGCCTCTGTTATCATCACTGCCGTCCACCACCATCATCATTATCCTGATCTTATATCATCATTACCTGAGCGTTTTCATTGGTACCAGAGAATTGGTGCCCGCGTTTTTTTCAGACCTTCCTAAGACATTCAGGACTTGGCTTCCCAGATTACTTTTGCGGTGCGGGTCCCGCAGGTAGGCTAGAAGAGGAAGGAAAAAGAACAGTGTTCCCTACTACTCCGTATCCGAATACCGATTACCATCTTTGGGCTTGGTCTGACGTGGGGTGGGAAACGGTTCTAACCTGGTTACATGACGAGGGGCAGACGCGTGGGAGCTTCGTAACCAGAAATTCCCAGTTGACAATACGCAAATACGTATCTTACCAAACCACAGGTACGGAGTACGTCAGTAAGTACCCACTCCAGCTTTCTTTCAATTGAAACATCCATCGGTTTCTTCGAAATCGACTTCCAAAATCCTTCCCTCCGAACTTCTCCCTTGTCTGTCTGTACGACACCGCATTCGCCTGGATGGGAGACTCTTAAGAGGGCGAACACCAAGACTTCCCCCCTCTCCCCAGCATTTTGTTGACACTCTTTACTCCAGACATCTTCGCTCCCTCGACTTCCGCAAGTGGAGATCCCAATTTCTCTCTCGGGCGAAGGATAACGCTGGCACTGTTTCCTCCGTCGCATGATCAACTCTCTTACTCACACATCCTGGCGCCTTTCGCTGCAGGTCCTCTACTACACTCCACGTAACCGTGCAGCAAACTGGAAAAGCTACATATCGGACCACACTAGACAATCGCGACCCTCACGATTACTCTTGTCGGTCCAATCTCCGATTGCTCAAATTATCACCCTTCCCCTTTGGACCACCTGCATCACTGCGTTGGCAGGCAATCCTGCATTTCCTCTCCCGATCCTCGTCGCCGATTTTCCCTTCTTGCGCAGCCTTCCTCTAGTCTCCGGCCGGCGAGTGACGCCAATCGACGCGAAGCCGAATTTCCCTGCTCAATTCCAACAATAATTTTTTTTACCTTTACAGCCACGCACACACATACACACCTTTTGGCGTCTGTAGAAGCTACGTTCGGAGGGGCTCTGCTGACAGCTAAGCACATGCGCGGCGCACACGGCTATTGACTTGCATTATTTCGCTCACCAATTTCTGTTCCCATTACCTTTCAATACTCGCCTTGGAGCGTCCCTCGGTCCTCCTGCCTCGCACCGGAAAAGAACCTCAACCGCCGGCACCAACCACGGCCAATTGGTTAGGGCTCCACACGTCCTCGCATATTTGCTGCAGAGGGACAGCTTTCCCCGCGTACTAGGAGATCCGCCAACTGAGGAGGGGTAAAATTAGGGCACCAGAATAGGATACAACGCGGGCAAATCAGATCATATCAGGAAAACCTGACGAAAATCAGTTCCGGGAAAAAAAATAATAGGAGACCAAGGCTGAGGGTGCCAAGCCATTTATCATTTTTGGCTTTACTTGGGTTGACGACAAGACAAGCGATCAAAGAGCCTTCCCCCCCACCCGCGCTGTGCCATTGTTACACAAAGCCAGTGTCTGTCTCAATTGTTATCAGGAACCCGGATCCCGTACTCTCGCGAGCGCTCTCCGGCAGGGCTCTCCGCATTGCATCAGAGGCAGGCCAAGATGCAGATATCAAAGACAGAGCAATCCCGCTAAGCAAGTGGCTTTTGCATCGCTCAGCCAGACACGATCCCCTTTTTGGCTCGTATTGCATTCCTGCTATAGGCCACCATATCAGGGTCAACACAGCCGCCTAGTTACTGCACGTCGCTGTTCATTCGTCCCCTGAAGAGTCCAGGTGACTCCAGCTTTGGCACGGTTCACGACAGGTCTACAGTCTCACGTTTTGCAGCCGGGTGCTACGTCTGGCAGGTATCCGCAATGGCTTACGCCGCCGCTTCGTCGCCTTCAACCATAAATGGCGACACCCAAGCAAGTTTAAAAGTCACTGGCTCACTCCCGAAACCTCCAAAACTACATAATGTCAACACATCTGTTCCCCCCGCCCCCAATCCCTCCTCCGCTCCGCCCTGTGCCTCCATATACTCATATACACCTAACTCATTACGTCCTTCGCATACCTTCTCAAATGCTTCGAGCCCTTCAGGCACCCCTCTGCAATCAGCTACTGACGCACTCCGTGGTCGAATACCCTCATTCCCTTTGATCCCTCCAGCCCATCTTGAGCTTGGAGATTCAATGATGGCTGTTCCTGGGAATGCTAGTGCTTCCGGCTCGGGAGACGCGGCAACCCAAACGACAAACAAAGGTCCGGGGTTGATGCGCAGAATCTCTCGAGGGGCAGCCAACAAGCTCACTCGGAGGCGGCAATCTGCGACGCAGAATGATAAGCGGGACCGTAGCTCCGGTCCCGTTATCATGCGCAGACGGAGCGACAGCAAGACTGGACAAAATAGCTGGGAAAGTGCGCTTGAGTCCAGTAATGAAGAAGACAGCAACGACGCTCTGGACTCACTTGGGGTCTGGTGTGGCTCCGAGGCTTCTAGCTTGCAGAATGAGAGTTTCAGTCCTCCTACTCGCATCGTTAGTGCAGTCGCACCGAAGGTTGATGCGATGATTCAGCGTGGCACAGTCCTCACAAAAGTCACCAAGAAACGACGAAAGCAAGTGCGCTTCTTTTTCGACATCGATGCTGGGAAAGTTTACTGGGATATTTCGAACCCGACGAAACGGTTTTATATAGATGACATCAAGGAGGTCCGAGTGGGTGTCGATGCTCGCAATTATCGTGAGGAACATCAGGTTTCACAGGATCTTGAAAACAGATGGTTCACCATTGTCATTGCCGATGCAGAACGATTGAAGGGACGGGCTGTCAAGACTCTGCACCTGATTGCGCCTAGTGATCATACATTTGAACTCTTTACGACAACCCTCGAACACATTTCACGCTATAGAATTGGTCTTATGGCTGGCCTAGCTGGTTCTGGCCAGAGCGAAGCGGTCTTGAAAGCCCACTGGCAGCGTGAGATGTCCAGACTATATCCAAAGGGTTTAAAGCCCGACGAACTCGAGAGCCTGGATTTTGAGGCGGTTGAGAGTGTATGCCGCAGCTTGCACATCAACTGCTCCAAAAATATGCTCCGTGCTCAATTCTCCAAGGCGGACAATAACAACAAGGGCAAGTTATTTTTTTCCGAGTTCAGTGACTTTGTTGCTCGTTTGAAGGAGCGGAAAGATGTCAAAGCTATCTTCAAAGAGCGCGCTGTCAGTTTTGAAGGCTTTACTTTGGAAGAGTTCCTGGCATTTCTTCGTGATGTGCAGAATGAAGATGTCGAGTCTGACCGAAGCTACTGGGTGTCTATCTTTGATCGGCTTGTGCGCAAATCGAGACCCCGTGCACCCAGTCTTCCAGAGCACTCGGACGGAACACCTACTGGGGTTCCGCGTCTGGGCCTTGATGCCTTCACCTCGTTTCTATCTTCTTCCTGGAATGGGGTCTACGCCTCCCGCGCCCCCCAGTCCAGGTTTGATCGCCCATTAAACGAATACTTCATCTCCAGCTCTCACAATACGTATCTCCTGGGTCGCCAGGTTGCTGGTGCATCCAGCACTGAGGCATACATCAGCGCTCTGTCCCAAGGGTGTCGCTGTGTGGAAATCGACTGCTGGGACGGAGCTGATGGCCGACCCATTGTCTCCCACGGGAGGACCATGACCACCAGCGTCCTGTTTGCCGATTGCATTACTGTCATCAACCGATACGCATTCATCAGTACAGACTTCCCCCTTATCCTCTCTCTCGAAGTTCACTGCAATCCCGAGCAACAACTAGCCATGGTGAAGATCATGAAGGAGACCTTCAAAGACCAACTAGTCTTGGAGCCCCTTCTTACAAATACCTTCGTCCTTCCATCGCCCGAGGAATTGAAGCGTCGCATCCTTGTGAAAGTCAAAACTTGCGATGAAACAGATGGTGGTATGCGACAAGAATCGTCGGGTTCCTTGATTAGTGTTGGTCGAAAGCGCAGCTCAAGCTCCCCATTTATGCAACCGACGGTGCCCGAGTACCCTCCAGTTTCCAACCTTGTTCCTCTTGCTGGGTCTTCCACGGCTGGCCAGGATAGCGTCGATACTTTCCTTTCCCAGGACAGACGATCATTCACGACCACCAGCTTAAGCAGCGCCACGGAAGACAGTGATGGCGCATTGACGTCCATGAAAAGGGAACGGAAACGACGGCAGAAGAGCAAGATCACCAAGCCATTATCGGACTTGGGAGTATATACTCGGGGCTACAAATGGCATAGCTTCACGTCTGCGGAAAGCCAGCGGTATAACCACGTGTATTCGTTCGCAGAGCGTTCCTTCGAAAGTATCTGCCGTGATTCAGATAGCAAGGCGGTCTTCGAGAAGCACAACCGAAAGTATTTGACAAGGGTCTATCCGTCTGGCTTCCGTTTGAGGTCCTCGAACTTCGATCCCCTCAAATTTTGGCGTCGCGGAGTGCAGATGGCCGCTTTGAACTGGCAGACCTACGATGTTGGAATGCAGTTGAACCAAGCCATGTTTGCCGCCGGAACTGATCGCACAGGCTACGTACTCAAGCCCGAGTCTCTTCGCACCGTGACTCCTGGCGAAGATAAATGGAAGAGCACGGGGCGGAAACGCGTTAACTTTACTATCGAAGTCATCTCTGCCCAGCAACTACCGCGGCCTCGCAGCCTTGGACCGGACGATAATATCAACCCGTACGTAGAGGTTGAGATATTCAGCGCCGATGATCGAGGCCAAAGTTTTGTCATTGGGGAAGGTGGTCTAAACGCTTCGGCGCGGAGTGGCGTGTCAGGTATTGGCTATCCGCACCGTCGGCGCACAAAAATCGAGCAGAGCAATGGGTATAGCCCCATCTTCAATGATTGCTTCAAGTTTGCGTTGGAAACGAAGTATCCGGACCTCGTGTTTGTCCGCTGGACTGTCTGGAGCTCGCTGGATGGCCGCAGTGCAGGAAACAACAGCAGTCTTCAGTTGGCTACCTTTACTGCCAAACTCACCAGCCTTTCTCAAGGCTACCGCTATCTGCCTTTGTATGATGCAGGCGGCGACCAATATCTCTTTTCAACCCTGTTTTGCAAGATTACCAAAGATGGCATCACTCCCGCCTCCATTGAACGACCCGATACTGAGGAACTCCGCGCTGAGCGATTGGGTATTCTCCGTCAAATCGGTCAAACCGTGTTCAAGCGCTCGTCATCCACTGAACGGGAGAAGGAGGCTTTCTCCGATAAAGGTAGTGAGATCCCGATTAGCTCAGAGGACAACCATTCTCCAACATCCCCGACTTTGACGCCGACAGTGTCAGCGGCATCTACGTCTTCGCTGCCCCCTTAGCATCCATCCAACGGGACTTAGGCACAGTGTGAAGTCATTTCCACTCGTTCTATTCTCCGCTGTACCCATTGGGTTCATCTACATCTCCTTTCGCTATCACGCTGTGATATTTTCTTTCCATTCATGTGCAAGTATGGGATTGGCGTTTTGTCAGCTTTGGCTGCATCTTTCTGCATTTTCTTTTTGTCCTTTCCTGGTTTCTTATGGGAGCCTGAGGCGCATCACGGTCGCAAAACGGAAGCCACAGGCGGGCTCACATGGAAAGCATGATCTCATATCTTCGGACTTTACCTTTTGTTATCTATCTGGGGCGACGCATGGGACGATTCCGAGTCCTGAGAAGGCGGGTTCATGGTGTTATTTACTACTTGTGTTCTAGCTCTTGTGTGTGTGCGTGCCTGTATGTCTGTGTTGGCACTGGAGTGCCTTGATTTATCCGCGATACCCTTTTAATCTGGACGTTTTTGTGTTGCTCTTATGCGTTGCATGGCTGTGTGATTATCATTGCAGACCCGTTTTCCATTCTCACTACTGTTTTGTTTGCAAATCCATTTTATTTAGCATCTGTCTCGGGGTTTTTCTTTGGATCCGATGTGTCATTTCAGATATCAATTGTCGTTGCATCGGGGTCGCATATTAAGGGAAGAGGGAGTCACCGAGGAAACGGTTGCATCATTCGGCATCACTGGCGGGGGATCAATGCATTATGAAGCGAGGTTTGAGGCCTCTCGAGGAAGCTGGCTATCATGGTTTGGTCCACTGTCGCTAGAGTATCCGGAAGAGATCCTAGCCCATAACAGGTCTGTTGTTTACATTTTGTACTTTTGTGTGTTAATATGAAATTGCGGCTGGGACGCTTTGCTTCGATTCCGGGCCTTTACCCAAGCTTGGTTTATATCCTTTCCATTTATTCCTTCTCGTAGTTAGTATGCATGAGATTCAGTACCTTTAACAGTAGAGGCGTCATGGCTTCAGGTATAGGTCAACATACTCGGCCAACCTGCCCCAATGTGGGCCACCCGCCTCCCACCGCCTGCGGAAAAGGCAACGTGACGACTTCCGCCTCCGCGGATGGCCATCCCCAGCCTAACTATACTCCCCAAACCATTCATTACTCTTTAATTCAATCCTCCTCAATTTCTCCTTCTAACCGCCGCAATGGATCCTTTCTCTGCTGAGGGTGGTACGTTTTGTCCATTGAGCGATCACAAATACACACTCGCCCCCCCATGACCTCAAGCACTAACTAACATGCCTCATATTCCCCCCATAACAGAGCTGATCAACATCCACAATGCTTTCCACCAAGGTCAATACCAAGCCGTGATCGAATTCGACACCTCCGCTCTATCCCCCGAGAACCAACTCCCCGCCCGTGTTCTCCAGCTTCGCGCCAAGATTGCCCTAGGCCAAACAGACGAAGTTCTCGCCGATGTCGAAGGCGAGGAAGAGACCCCCGATCTAGCGGCCGTGAAAGCGCTGGCTCAGCAGTCGGCCGGAGATGCTGAATCGGCATTGAAGCTGGCTCAGGACCTCGCGGAGAATTACCCCGACAATGCTACTGTACAGGTTCTGTGCGGGACGTTGCTGCAGGCTCAGGGACAAAGTGAGGATGCGTTGGCTCTGTTGACCAAGCATCAGGGGAACCTCGAGGCGTGAGTTTCAGCCTTCAGCCCCCGACACTTGTCTGGATGATGATGGATGGAAGTGGGGAAGCTAATGGAGACTATGATTTAGTGTGGCCTTGATCGTTCAGATTCATCTTCAGCAGAACCGCTCTGATCTCGCCTTGAAGGAGGTTCAGGCTGCGAAGCGCTGGGCGCAGGATTCCCTTCTGGTCAACTTGGCTGAGTCGTGGGTTGGAATGAGACTTGTATGTGGTTTACCTGGATGCAGCGCATGCTGCTATTTGCTCTGCTTTTTTTGTTGTTGTTTGAGGTTAAGCGATGAAAACTAATTTGCTTTGTGCTTCTGCTTTTAGGGCGGCGAGAAATACCAGGCTGCATTCTACGTCTACGAGGAATTGGCTTCCGCTCCTAGCACCTCCGCGCCCCTTTCTATCGTCGGTCAAGCCGTGGCTGAACTCCATCTCGGTCGGTTGCCTGAGGCCGAGGCCGCCTTGACTGCGGCTCTGCAGCAGTACCCCGACGAGGCGGAATTGATCGCTAACTCTGTTGTGCTGATCGTCTTGGCTGGCAAGCCTTCGGAGGAGTTGGAGCAGTACGTTTATTCCCTATACCTCTCGTGATTGAATCTTGAACAATGTGTAGCTAACTCATGCGTTGCACTTACTATAGGCGCCTCGAACAGATCAACCCCACGCATCCCCTGCTGTCCGACCTTCAAGCAAAGAGTGAATTGTTCGATACCGCGGCTGCGAAATACGCTCCCAGAGTGTCGGCTTGATCTAGGATATCCGTTGCTTACTTGTGTGCTACTTGCATTGTTTTTTATTTCTTGATCTCCATCTTGTACCCCCTCTTCTTGCTCCCTGGGCGTGATATTGTTTCCGATTATGAATTGATACGACGGCGTAGCTATGTGTAATCTAGTTATTGTCCAGCGAATGCTTCCTTCCTTATCCTACTTTACCTGTCTAGTCTGTACTTGCCCTTTTCCCGTGTATTGTCATATAAGTGGGTAACTGGATTCACAGGCTGATAATTTTCATTACGTGTATATCATGTGGTGCGATGTCGCCTATTTGAGTCAAGGATTATAGACTTGTTACCTGAACCACTACAGGGAAAGCGACCGAAAGCAAGAGAAGGGGACGGGCCAGCAATGGGACTCCAATCCCCATCGTACAAGTAACACCTACCAGACAACTAACACTACTAATCGATCTTACAGTCGAGCACCTAACCAGTTAACGATCGCCTGAGTCTGCTGAGTATCATACCCGACTACATCTGCAGCATAGACAGCCGAGTCATGGGTTTCATCCTGTGCCACAACGTAAACAGTATTGGGTACGACTTTCTATTTAAAGCGACAAAGTATCAGCTGTGCACTATAACTTGGAATGCGGGAAAGAAATGAAGCAGGAACGGAACGTGGAAAACAGCCAACAGGGGAAAAAGAAGTGACGAACGAACCTTGAACCTCTCCACAAACTCGTCAATAGACGAGAGCAGAATTTCATCTCTTCCAGCAGTCATCAAGATATCTTTTGCTTGTATTTCCTCCCACCAGTCCATGGGAGCTCTAGCTGGTTCACTCCAGGGATCACCCTCTTTACCCGAAAGGTACTGATCAGACCAACGGTCGAGGATCTCTTCAGAGAGGGCATCCTTATATGCGTTTTCCTGGACACTAGGGCCGTCCAACTTGTAACTGACCCACGGCGCGCAGCCAAACACCCCTGCCAAGGGCTGGGAGATCTTCAGAGGCTCGATCTCTGGGTGTGGATGGGTGAGATGCAAGAGCACAGCGAGAGAGAGATTCCCACCAGCGGAATCACCGCCCAAGAAGATATTAGCTGGGGAACGGCCTGTCTCGGTGAGGATGTAACGGAGAGCCTCGACCGATTGACGGAGTTGTACCGGATAAACAGCGTGCGGCGTAGTAGTGTAGGTGAGGAAGAAGATAGCAAGGTTGTCGTGGCCAGCTTCGTTCAGGCGGTCGAGCATATGTGCTAGTAGCTGGTAATGTTGTGGGCGACCAAACAGAAAGAACCCGCCTCCTAGGTAGCTGGTTTAGTATGGGTACAATTGGAGAATAACCTTGGAACTAGGAATGAAAAGAGAAGACGCCTGTCACTCACCGTGATAATAGACGAGGACATTTTTGGCGTTTTTGTTGCCAATCCAGTGGCCTTTGGCGCCGTGATTAAGAGGCACAGTCTGCGGCTGGAGACCTCGGCTGGCCATGAACTGTCTGTATACCTCCTCGGTGGGGGTATCCCGGAGCCTAAGATGGCAGTTAGCAGGCAGTGCCCAGTTGTAGGGAGGGCTATAAAACGCACTGCAATTGTCTCGGGGTGAAGGTGACACAAAGTTTGCGCGTCACGGCGTTGAGCACATGGACGTTGTACTGCTTGGCGCCATTCTTGCCTCGAAAGGCAGCTGTAACGGAGACAGAAAGGAAGGTCTTAATGACAATTAGACTGTTCCATGCCTCCTGCACTTTCTGCCAGATGGTTAGAGGTTGGTTCCAGGACAACATGGTGTGAAAAGGTGGTTATGGGAGGGGAGAGGATGTGGAGAGGACTTGGAAGGTTGAAATAATGGGGGTCGATACCCCCGCTTTCTAGGTGGTCCGGCTGAAAGTGGTAGACAAACCTGGTATATTCGGCAATTGATTGACTGTCCAGAGCAAGGGGCAGGTGGAGTGCATATGCCACCGATAGGCAGAATGGAATAGCTCTTCCACTATGCTTCAGCCAACCCCCCCGCAGCTGGAGTTGACCTCGGCTCGGAACTACTAATTCAGAAGTATGTTAATATTCCCCCCCCGTATGCATTATGGCTTAGATATAGATACATTCTAGTTTCCGTTCACCATATCCTCCTTGCCCGTCAGATCACAGAATGCCTTGTATGTGGTGAACACATTCTCCTCTCCACTGCCCGTACTCTCGACGATACACTCGGCGTTGGCTCCTATAAAGAACACATAGCCTTCCTTCACTTCCTCAGTCTTGTGGCCAACCGTGATCTTCCCACTTCCACCCGTGCATATCAGGATGCTGGGACCCACCAGTGCGTCGAAGGTTGCTTTGGCTCCAGCCCTCTTCAGATCCGTTTTGACAACACTAAATTCTTCAATGGGCGGGTCGTAGAGAACAGACGATGAGCCACTAGAATAGGCGGAGGCATTGAGAACGGCATATGGATAATCGGTGGGCTCCAGTTTTTGCTCCTCAATTGGCGCATAGGAGTATGTCAGCATCTCGGTGAGTGTATCAACATCTTTGAACTTGGGAGTGAAGCCCGCCCGCACAACATTATCAGACGACGCCATGCATTCAATGATATCTCCAGAGATGTATGCATGGATATCGTCAGCCTTCAAGAACATGGCTTCGCCCGGTGCCAGCTTAACAAAATTTAGGAAGAAGAATACGAATAGCCCGATGTCGTTGGGGAATTGCCCGTTAAGCCGAGCAATGATGGCAGCCAATTCGGCAGGGTTGCTCGGATTCGTCTCTGGAGTGCTGGTAGAAGTAGCAAATGTATCAGGAGAATCCTGAGCCGCGGAGATCAGCTTCTGGGTGGCTGCCTCAATGCTTTCCGGTGATGAGTTCATTAGCGATGTGAATAGGGCACGTAGCGCGTCCTTGTTCTTCGCCATTTGGGCAGAATCTTGCGAAACTTCGGAGCCCTTGACAACACTCTCGAATTGATTCGCTGCTTGCGTGCCGACTAGCTCGCGGAGAGGGGCGACTGCGTTAAGGAAGTGAACAATTTCGGCCAGCGGTCGGAAGCCGCACAGTCCTTCAAACGGGGTGATCGCAATCGTCATTTCGGGTTTGTGATTATCATCTATATAGCATAACGGTGATCAGAGTTGCGTTTGGCGTCAGAGAGAAATAAAGGGGTTACCTGGATAGTTTCGGGCATCCCGGGCATGAAGCTTTTCGGCCAGTTTCTTATTCGGATGGGCTTGAATACTGAGAGCCTTTTGAATAGAAAGGACCTTGAAAAGGAAAGGCAATTTTCCTCCATATCGCTCGCTCACTTCCTGGGAGATCAATGCTTGGTTATCTTGAACCATATCGAGGAGGGTTCGCTGGGTTTCGACATCTTTGGAGGGAAGGGAAGGATGGGTGCCCATCCACAACTATACGTCACCGGGTCAGTTTACCAGCATGAGAACATTGAGAATTTGGGAAGCGAACCTCTGCGTAGGGCTTCTCTGCTTCTATGGAGAAATCGGAGCCTGCAGTAATGGCGGCATACTTTGCGGCAGCCGACTCATGGCCAATCTTGCCTAGACCAGCTTCAGCAAACGCAGCGGGCGGAACAATCTAGGATGCGGGGATGTCCTACCCCAGTCATAGCTGTTGACACCTGTGGATAAAGGAGATAGACTATCAGTGAGATTATTCTCTTTTTCTCTCGGATAGAAAGCTCGATAGGATGAATACTCACCACACTGAAGACGGAGCAACGGTACCTGCATAGTGCTGAGGGAACTAGTATGATAAGTAATTGTACTGGTGTGAAGGGGAAGGAGGAGGATAGACAGAAGAAGGAAAGAGCGAACGAACTAGTGAGTGAATGGCGGGGGGGAAAGAGGAACAACGGTAGTTACCAATTGGAATACTAGTACTCAGTAAATCCACTCGCTAACTTGAACTTTCTCTCTATCACAACAGAGCAGAAAAGAAAAGAAAGTCAAAATTCAGACACGACACTGGGGGTTTTGAATCCTTATGAGCGACCGAAATAATTCTTGCTTCCGTTCCCCCAGAAGATGTCTTAGGAGGGTGAGCCCCTCCATCTCCCGCCCAACTCGTTTATCGACCATTAAATTAATATTCTCCATTCCCGATTGGGTGTTCCGCATCCGTTACGTGAACCGGAATGGGATCTGCCAATCAAAGAGTCCCATGGGGCGCAAAGCGCTTACCGACTAGCCGCGAAGGGAAGCTCTCCGCCCAAGGAACAGCTTCGCAGTCGAATGCTCAGCATGACGGGGTCCCTGAAGCTCAGGTTCCCGTGTCTCCTCCGTCCCAATCAGTCGGGCCCAACAGGTTTTCCACCCCGGACAATCCGTTTTCTGCAAAGCCTCAGAGTGCCTCTCCTGTTCGTCCCCACAACCTCAGACAAGGTGCTGCCCGTGGTACTCGAAGCTCTGCCCGGCAGGATATCCTTTCCGCCTTCGAATGGGAGGCTCTAGCCATCGAGAAATCGAGAGACTCCGCCCCCGTTGCAACCTCAGCTAAAACCAGGAATAGTCAACTAAGGGCTACTACGACTGCTGCTGCTGCTGCTGCTGCTACAGCTAGGGACCAGAGCTCACCTTCCAAGAACCCCAAGAAAATGTCCCGGAATCGGCCAAGAGGTCCCCCAGTCCCCAGGGACAACGGACTGGCGGCCAATGAAGAGACTGACATGTGGAACAAGATCCTCCAGGACCTTCGCAAAGCGAAGGAGAAGAATGACAAGCAGAAGACGCTGGCAGACCAGATCGCCGCCTTGAACGAGAAGATCGGTAAAGAGGGTGGAAGTAAGTCTTATATAAATCTTCCTTTCTAATCAGCCCTATCCACATACTGCATGCCCTGCAAAGAATAGAACATGGACCGAATCGCTGGATGTGTTGTGACACTGGGGCTTTTCGTTGCTTCGCTCCGTTCTACACTTTGCACGAGGCCTTCTAACTATAATGTCCTTCTTTTGCCTTGTCTGTTTTATGGCTTTTACTTGCTGTGGAGATCATGAATGCTGATCGCCGAAACAGGACCTTCTCTCAGCGAGCATGATCAGCTCGATAATCTCTATCGACAAATGTCAAAGCTGTGCGACGATGAGAGAGCCATTCTCCAGGATGAGCCTAGCGATGTTATCAAGAACTTGGGTCTCCTGACCGCACTTCGACAGGCCTCCGAAGCGGAGGCCCCTCAAAATCGCGCTGCTACGTTTTCTAAGTCGCGGAAGAAACGCAATGAACTGGATGGGTCAGCAACTGACTCGCCTGGGCCCTCCACTACTGCCTTGCCGGACAAGGTCGGTCGCACGAAAGGCGGCGTTCAGCGTAGTACCAGTGTTTCCAGCACTCAGGTCCGTGATAGCCGAGACATCCGCGACAGCGGTGTGTATGTTAAAGTAGAAGAAGGCACAGAGGGTACCAAAGGTACCCTTGCAGAGCGCAGCGGACACCTGGTGGTCGGGGCGGAGGTTGTCTTCAAACACAACAAGAACAAACAAGGGGTCGAAGGCGAGGGCATTCAATGCATTATCAAGGGGATCTCTGGGGATGGAGTGAAAAAACGGTACGGCGTGACGCCCCAGTCCACTTCCACAGGATCATTGACCGATGTATCTTTCAAGGTATGACGTGCAGGACCCGGAGCCAAACGAGAATGGTGAACAGGGAGCTGTTTACAAAACCACTGCCGCATCTCTGATTCCCATTCCCCAGATGGGGTCAGCCTTGCCCTCATTCTCAGTAGGGAAGCAAGTTTTGGCGAGATATCCAGATACGACCACGTTCTATCGTGCGGAAGTCATGGGTTCCAAGAAGGATGTCTACCGCCTGAAGTTTGAGGGCGAAGAGGATGATAAAGAGATGGAGGTAGATCGACGCTTTGTACTCGATATACCTGGGAAGTAGAACCAGTCCTGGGATGTCAATGTTACACTACGAGAGATCTACGGAGCGCTGTCTTCCCCTCAAGAGACAGCGCCAGTAAGAGTATGAAACTGCCCCCCAAGTGGGCAGGCGAACAAGACAGGGGCAAGGCACAAAAGACGGAGTGATAAGAAAGGATTGACAAGGAAACAGGGGCAAAAAGAAGAAGAGATTTGCACCATGGTCGGTTGCACTATATTTTGATACCCATTCATTGAGCTGGAATGTTTCAATTTGGCGGGTGAGGCGGGATTTACGGAGTTAGGTTTGCTTTGATGAGTGGGATGATCGCCACAAATTGGCTGGTTATGTTGGAGAGGTATAGTAATAGTTACCTAGTTATCGTGTGTCATTTACTTTGAATTCCTTGCATAGATGGGGGTTTCAACCTATTTGCTACTGTTATTGTTTGTCGTATTATTCCTATATTCACCTAGTATCCATTAGGTACTTAGTTCTAACAGAACTAACCAACTAGATAACCGGTCCAGAAGCTTCCTCTGCAGTAAGAATTACATAAGGCGTGTCAAGCCTGACAAATGGGTGGGTGAGTCAGCGAGTACCCCCACCGCCGAAGCCGCAGTTAATTCCGAGGGTCCGAAACCACATGCGGCGCCGAAACAGAGCAAGTGCGGGATAACTGGCCCATGGTCATCCCACGGCAATGGTGATACTTTACAACTACTTCCTATGATCATGTCCTCCTTTTTCGCCGTCTCACTGGTATAATTTCTTGTCCACCACCTATTGTCAGGGTCTTTTGCAACTTCTTCGCCATACGACTTTCGCTCCCTTTACCTTTCAATCTATCTGCGCGTTGTTATCCGCGGCCATCATGTCGAACCTACCTTCTCACGCCTCCCCAACCTTCGTGGCGCAAGATGCGCCTCCCCACCCTGTGGAAGAACTCTCCATTAGCACTGATCAAGCAACAATTCTGCCCTCAGATAGCAGAGTAGACGAGCTTCGTGACAATGCTATCGCCCAGTCCGACAGCGCAGATAGCGATCGGGGTGATGTAACCCCCGCCGTGCCTGCCTCCCTCCTCTCCCCTTCCTTTACCCCTCCAGCTACACCCGGTGGTACATTCAATCCAGCGAAATTGCTTCAACAGACTCAAAAGTTATCACACACTAAAGCCCCGAAACTTCTTCCTTGCCTTCCCGAAGTCGAATGCATCGTTCGCGCACGGATTCCCACCACCACCGGCGCGGAGATGTTTCTCCATCTCTATCACAACAACTTGGACAACAAAGAGCACTTGGCAATTGTGTTTGGAAACACTATTCGAAGTCGGAGCCTGGACAAGGTTCGGCCAGGGGAAACGGAAATGGATCGTATGATACGTGGAGCTTATGTGGGCACATTGCATCCCGGTCGGGTGAGCAGTTGGTATGATGATGGAAACGCTGAAGGTGCAGCTGGTGACGGTGGACCTGTATCATCAGAAAGGTCAACTGCGACAGAGAGTTCACCTAGTCAAGCGCCACTTGTGAGGATACACTCCGAATGCTATACCGGAGAGACCGCCTGGTCTGCGCGCTGCGATTGTGGTGAACAACTAGACGAAGCAGCCAGGCTGATGTCCTTCCCCATGGAGACTCTAAGTGAAATGGCTTCCCAGCAAGCTGTTCCGGTGCCTTCCAATGCCTCTGGCGGGGTGATTGTTTACCTGCGGCAAGAGGGTCGCGGAATAGGACTGGGGGAGAAGCTCAAGGCCTACAACTTGCAGGATCTTGGCTCCGACACTGTAGAGGCCAACCTTCTCTTGCGACACCCTGCTGACGCGAGAAGCTACGGTCTGGCTACCGCGATCCTAGTCGACCTTGGGTTGGGTGTGGATGCCAATCCTCACGGCATCCGACTTCTTACGAATAACCCGGACAAGGTTCGCGCCATTGAGGGTGCAAATCGTGAGGTGGCGGTTAAAGAGCGTGTGCCAATGATACCTTTGGCATGGAGGTCGGGGGGAAAGCAGGGCATCAAAAGTCTAGAAGTAGAGGGCTATCTCAGGACCAAGGTAAGTTTTGCTTGTTTCACCATGGCACTCTTCAACTGCTTTTTCCGAGACTGGTTGTTGCTTGCTTTTTTTTTTTTTTTTTTTTCTCTGCCTCGGATGTGGTACTTTTATTATTTTGCTCCGGCCAGGGATGCTAACTTTCTTGGGTGCAAATAGATCGCGAAAATGGGACACATGATTGAATAAACTCGCTAGAGTCATTTCACGTATTTTCTTTTTCTTTTTCTTTTTCTTTTCTTTTTCTTTTCTTTTTCTTTTGGTTGCATTCCCTCACTTGTCTGTTCCACCCACTATATAGCCGTTTGTCGAATGGGTGTATTATATGAGGCCTCGGGTTGGGTCTCGGTAATGCTGTACAGTTATGAACTGATTTTATGATCTAAGAGTTTATCATTGTCCCTCGGTACACCTGTACCTCTGTTATTTTGTTTCCATTTTCTATTTTGGACGGAGTGATATCTGTCTGCGTTCTCTTTTCACCAATCTGGTGCACTGGTCTGGTTAGGCATCACCAGGATTGTGGATACCGGAACAAGCTTTGACTTTGATACCATCTGAATGACGCCAAAAGTGGAAGGATAAACCAATTGAGAATGAGCTGTCATGAGATCGTGTGCCGACAACCCGAGACAATTGCTCCGTAGCTTTTGGATCCACCGATTCACCGATTTATGGCGAAGGGAGTTAGTATCTAGTGCTATAGCTCTAGGATCCAGAACCCTTGGCGAGGGACTTTTTTGCTGTCTCTTTCGGGGTGCGCGGGACAGGAAGCGGAGCGACGCCACAACTATGGAAGTTTAGAGCACCGCAAAAGACTAAGACAGTCCGGCTCGGCCGTGGCCTGGCATTTCTGCAAGAATCTTGTCTCTTGTCTTCTAGTGCCGTCAGGGTAAAAAATGAAAAAAGGCAAAACGTGGTGCCGATTATTGACTTTGGGGCAACTCCACCGCAGCCAACCAGACTGATTGTTCTCCTCCGACCAGAGAAAGTTGCTGAAGGCTGCCTTTCCCCAATGATCATTTCCCTATTTTTCTCCTCTTGCCCCCCCTCAAATGACTCGCCGGTCCTGGTGTCAGTCCTTACTCGTCCGGATCGGCTGCTCCTTTTATTTTTATCTCCCCTGTCTTTCTTTCTCGATGCCACCCTGACCATCCTCCAGTGAACCCCAGATCCTCCTGAAATCGTCTGGGATTCTGATCCGCTTTGCCTGTGCTCCTTACCCGTCGTGTTGCATGGCCGCTGCGTTCCCGTAGTAGCAGCCTGCGAGTGAGGCCATGGCCACCCGCCTTCCTCCTCTAACCGATGTCGCTGCTTCAGCGAATCCGGAATCCTCCTCAATTCCCTCCGCCTCTTTCTCCTCGTCCGCTGCGGCGGCTGCTGTTACACCCTCGACTGCTCAAGGCCCATCCACCGCCGCCCCGGTCGCCACTCCCGGGTCCGATGTGGTAAAACTGGAGGACTCCCCCACACCATCCGCATTGACCTCCGCGGACGCAGAAACACCCGCACCGGATAACAATGGAACACCGGCAACAGGCGCAGGTCGCAAACGCAAGCTTAACTGTACCTCAGCGCGTGGTGTAGCGAATCTCACCCCGGAGCAGTTGGCGAAGAAGCGGGCGAACGATCGGCAGGCCCAGCGCGCCATTCGCGAAAGGACGAAAGCTCATATCGATTCTCTGGAACAACGAGTCCGAGATCTTTCGTCGCAGAAGCCCTTCTTGGATCTTCAGGCGGCTTTGAGGCAAAATGAAGTCATCCAAGCAGAGAATCGGGAGATCAGACATGGACTGAAAGCGATCATGGATATAATTCAGCCTTTGTTGGGGCAACAAGAGAAGCCGAGTATGTTCCCAGAACAACTACGTAGACTGTCGGGGGAAACAGTTGCATTAACAGTTTATTCTTCCAGATACTTTAACCGCGACGCCTTCGTCAACCAACAATCGAATCCCCCCAATAACATCGACGCCGCCGTTGTCCGATGCCTTCTGTTTCTCAGCCAATACCCAGAGGTCAGCCCCTGGCGAGCACCCGTTTGCAGAGTCTGCTACGAATCCCGAGGCATCTTCTTCCACCGCACATGCGGCTTTTGCGTCCGGTACGGCACGCCGTGAGATAACAGCGACAGGCCCCGCTTCTTTCCGCATTGCGTTCGACTACCAGCGACACAACTTGGCTCACGGTTTGGACTTTGGCGGGACTGATGAACGAATGGGCTTTAACTTCCTGCTTGACGCATCGCAGCAGGTCCCCAAAGTGGAGGGCTTTCGACGCTCATCAGAGACACTGAGGCCATCGTCAAATCCATCGCCAACCTACCCATCCGGTGTTCATCCTTCTATGGCGGAACAGCCACTGCCTGCCTACCTGACCCCGATTCGCAACGTCGCTCCGACATGCACGCTGGACGCCATTCTGTTGGATTTTCTTCATAATCGACAGCACCAAGCAGCGAAGGGGGTGTCAAAGCAGAGCCTAGTTGGACCTTCTTATCCCAGCGTCTCCTCCCTCCTCAATCCAGAGAAAAGCGTTTACTCGCATCCCTTGTCGAAAGTGTTCACCGACATCTTGCGGACCTTCCCAGATATCTCAACCCTCCCCGAACAAGTGGCCGTGCTGTTTCTCATGTTCCTCCTCATGCGGTGGCAGATTTATCCGACCCCTGAAAATTATGACCGGTTGCCCGAGTGGCTCACTCCTCGCCCGTCGCAGCTTCTCACGGCCCATCCGGCTTGGATTGACTATCTGCCATGGCCGCGAATGCGAGATCGCCTGGTGATGTCGTACCAGGATTACCCCTTCGAGAATTGGTTTATTCCCTTCACACGTACACTATCTGTGAATTGGCCCTATGAAGCGACAGACTGCCTTTTGTCTTCCGGTGACGGTGACGAGCTTATGGTCAATCCCGTCTTTGAAAGACACTTCCGCAATCTCGGTAACTGGTCGCTGGGCCCCGCTTTTGCAGAAGCCTATCCTTCCTTGGTCGAAACCACAAGGATTAAATCTTCACACTAATGAAGACGGATTTTTAGCCATCGCTTGTCATTGATCAAGATAGATGGTGCATCTTCATGACTTAGACATTGGGCATGACAAGCTGTTTTCGACTTTGGAGTTTATCTACTTCTCCTCTTCAGTCACCTCTCGCTGTACTTGGTGCCGAGGTGGTTCTGGCTAACGGTGGTCAAACCTCGTTGGCTGAGACAGCATACAAAAGTCGAGCTGAATTTTAGGACTGCACACAGTGGTCTCCTTCCCCTGACACATCCGTCTCGTATGGTACCACCTAAATTGTGTCGCCCATGACTTACGCTGGCCAAAATTCGACAACTATCTCGAGATTTGCTCAAATTGTTAGGCTGTCAGGCAAAAGTCTATCAATCCGATTCTACTGGCCTTGCATGCTTTTGAGAACAGAGTGGTCCTGCGTGAACATTTGCATCGCGGGAACAATCCGAAGAAGGTCAAAATCCCGGACGGCCCTTAAGCTCCGAAACTGCCTTGAGGGTTTCGAACTCCCCACCACGTAGTTTCATGTCACAGACTGCGGGCAGGAGGACAGTGCGACAGTAGGTATCTGTCTGGAAGGGCTTTCACATCCCTGATCATTTGAATGCCAGATGAAGATCTTCGGTTATATCAATTACTATATAGGACAATGTAACTACTGGTTTCGCCCAATCAGACAGAGATCAACATGAGTAGCCACATATATCTAGTCTAATCTATTGAGAGTTTCCCTGTCGACTCTTTTCGTTCCAAAATTCCAGGCCCGCCTTCTGCCGCAGATAGCCGTACATGGAGCTGCTGTCCAAGCATTCGCCCGCATACTCTCTGGCAGCCTCCATGTTATCAAGAGAAACCTGCAAACCCGGCAATTCCACGTTATGCTCCTTCGCCATGGAAAACGCGTGCTTTGCATCCTTGATGGCCAGAGACACCCCGAAGCCGGGGCGAGAGTCCAATGGCGGTGCATAGGCACCAGTCGTCAACCTACCAGTGTCAACCATGATTTACTATGAAGGATGGATAGTCAACACCCAACATCAATGGCACACTCACCGTTTAGAATACCCCCCAGCCACACCTCCAAAAGCCTCTCCGATAAGATCCTCCATGGGCCCTGTACCCAAGCCCGTCTTTTCAGCAAAGACCTGTGCTTCGCCAACTGCCTCCATCAAATTCACCGTGATGATGTTTCTGACAACAAGATACACACCCGTTAGCAAGAACTTGCATCCCCTATACCAAATGTAGGTTGGGGATGACAGGACCAACATACCCTGCGATCTTCAAAAGCGAAGACTTCATAGCATCCTCTCCGCAATCAATCACCTTTCTCCCCATCACGTCTTGGATGAACGGCTTCACCACCTCTGCCGCCTGTTTGGGCCCTCCGATGGCGAATACCAGCTTCCCATCCACAGCGATGGGGTTGCCCCCGAAAACAGGAGCAGATAGGAATTTCGCGTCCTTCTCCTTCAGCTTCGAGACTGCTGTGCCCACAGTCTCGGGAAGAACGGTTGAGCAGTCAACAAAGATCTTGTCTTTGAGGGAGTGGCCGGAGTTGATAGCTGTGGTGACCAATTCTTGCAGAACAGAGTCATTGGAGACCTGTCACTTCTTTAGTAATGATGTCTTTTTGCGCCCCGATGATGCTGTTGCGCATCTTCCAGCGGAGAGGTCGCATACCATGGTGAAGATAATCCCACATTGCGAGACAAGCTTCGAGAAGTTGTCTGCGGGTGTACCGCCCAATTTCTTGAGGGGGTCACCTCGGGAAATGGTTCGGTTGGAGTAAATGAGACCCGGGCCTGTCTTGCGGGCTAGATGCCTTTGAAGATTGCTGGCCATGGCGAGGCCCATGGAGCCGAGGCCAAACTGGTTGGGCATTGGGGTTAGTTCCTGAGCTGATAGATTCTCCCTCTTTCATTGATATTAACATACCCAACCGATTTGCGTCATGATGTATGTTGAACTGGAGTAATCGAGTGTTGTCTAAGATGCCAGACGGGATTGAGCGGGTGTTCTGGGGACTATATATGCGTCGGTGGTTGTAAATAGACTTCAGTTCGTTAATACTATCGGGCGGGCCCGATGCCGGGGAGCTTGCTACGGTCGTTAAGTACTACAGCACTAAGATCGACTACTGCTGTTTATGGAAGTAGAGGGTTCCTTGATTGTTGTATACTTTGATGTCAGTGGTTACTTCGTATGCCTAAATAACTGGATATTTATCAATTAATTTGTTTACAGCTTTCTCGCGAGATCCATGTGTGTGTAGGTTTACTAATTAGTTATGAGACAGACCACCTCCATTAATGATAGCGGTTAAGGCTGCTAGGCCATCAGGCATTCAGGTATCCAGGGAGAAACACCGCCTCAGGCCGACCACACGAGACGGTCACGGACCCACTCAGAACCAAAGACAGGCCAGACTGACGATTAGTAGTACTCCGTAGACTTACTCTCCGTACTGCTGCTTCCCAACCCCGTCCAGCCTACCGCTCTCTGGACGTCATCTCCCATGCTCCTTTTGTTTTTACCCCTCCGGAATTGATCAATCTTGCTACGTCTTAACTATCTACATCCTTCACCATGGCTGACATGCCCATTGGTATGTTTATGCGTCTTCCCACTCCTCTTCCTGCCCTTCCCTTCCCTCTACCCCCTCAATCCCCCCAAGTTCTCCTTGTCGGTGCCTGTCCCTCCCGTGCTTCCCAGCTAACCAACCACGCCCCCCAGTGCTCGACGGAGGAACTGGTTTTCTCAAGGTCGGATATGCTGCGCAGGTCTGTCACTATCTCTATTCCATTGCCTACTCTTACTTACCTCTCCTTTTTCGCCCATGAACAGAACTTCCCCGAGCACCAGTTCCCCTCGATAGTGGGGCGGCCCATATTGCGAACGGAGGAGCAGGCCGGCGACATTGTCGTCAAGGATATCATGTGCGGAGATGAAGCTGCTGCTGCCAGATCTATGCTGCAAATCACCTACCCTGTACGTCCATCTATTCGCGTGCCTTCGTTCTACCCCCCGATCGCTCCGTTGTCTCCCCGGAGGTGTGGCAGACGTGTTAACGTTGGGCCCGACTTGGTATACAGATGGAGAATGGTATCGTGAAGAGATGGGATGACATGCAACACCTATGGAACTACACTTTTTACGAGAAGATGAAGATCGATCCTACGGGCCGCAAGATCCTCTTGACCGAGCCCCCCATGAATCCCCTGAAGAACCGGGAGCAAATGGCTGAGGTTATGCTGGAAGGCTACAACTTTGGAGGTGTATACGTTGCTATTCAAGCTGTGCTTGCGCTATACGCCCAGGGTAAGTCTCGCACGCTCTATGTCCTGAGGCGCCCCTTAGACCACAGCTCTGATCGCCCGCTCTTTCGCATTCCGCAGGTCTCAGCAGTGGTGTGGTCGTTGACTCCGGTGACGGTGTCACCCACATTATCCCCGTCTACGAATCCACAGTCCTTAACCACCACATTCGCCGACTTGATGTCGCCGGTCGTGATGTCACCCGTAACCTCATCGCCCTCTTGCTCCGTCGCGGTTATGCCTTGAACCGTACCGCCGACTTCGAGACTGTGCGCCAGATCAAGGAGAAGCTCTGCTACGTGTCCTACGATCTCGAGTTGGACAAGAAGCTCTCCGAAGACACCACCGTTCTTGTCGAGTCCTACACCCTCCCCGATGGTCGCGTCATCCGCGTCGGTAGCGAGCGCTTCGAAGCACCCGAATGTCTCTTCCAGCCGCACCTGGTGGATGTCGACCAACCCGGTATCGCCGAGTTGCTCTTCAACACCATCCAGGGCGCCGATGTCGACGTGCGCTCCAGTCTCTACAAGGCTATCGTGCTCAGTGGAGGAAGCAGCATGTACCCCGGTCTGCCTTCCCGGTTGGAGAAGGAGCTCAAGCAATTGTGGCTCACACGGGTCCTGCAAGGCAACCCGGAGAGGTTGAACGTACGTAATCCCACTCGCTGGTGAACAGCACCCTAACCAAAAGAGTTCGCATGCTAATCTTATAATCTAGAAATTCAAGGTGCGCATCGAGGACCCGCCGCGACGAAGACACATGGTCTTCCTGGGAGGTGCCGTCCTCGCCAACCTGGTAAGCCTTCTTATTCTTCCTATCTCCCCCTATATACCTATTCGTCTGTTCACGAGACACACCATCGCTAACACAATCACCAGATCGCCGACAAGGAGGATATGTGGGTTACCAAGCAAGAGTGGCAGGAACAGGGTGCACGTGCCCTGGCCAAGCTCGGCCCTAGATAGTTGTCTCTTTCATTCAGTACATATGTTGTATATTTCATTTTCAACCTTACCTACCGACTACCTATCATTACCTACCATCTATCGGGGATTCCGTTTTCCCGCCCTGCGAACTGAACAAAATCACTTCCATCTTACGCCTTCCCCGAGCAGCCTTTTGCCCCCACCCCTCCTTCCTCGTGTTCTATTTTCATAGCTCCGTCACTTGTCCCATACTACGTACATACGATTATAGCTTTTCTGGCGTGTCGGGGAGATTCGAGTTAAGTAAGGTCCGCCATGGTGCGCCATGGTGTCATGTCATGTCATCTAGTATGTGAACGAATGACCGAATTGGGCTGGCTTGTATGTCTTATCTTTTCCTCGTTGTGATCGGTCAACTCCTTTCTAGTAAACAATACAATATAGCTAACTTTAGCTCATTATTTCGACATACTAGCACGGATTGGGGACTTTTATAATTCAATAGTATAACTAAAACCGAAACCGTTCCTCCCAAGTCTATATCTTTCTATATACTATAGAAACAAAGTGTGAAAGTACTCCTGATAAATGCATATACACAGATGAAGGCAATAGATATGAGATGATAAAGCCATAGATCGATCCGCGCGACCAATGGAAAACAACACAGGACTCCACCAGCGGGTAGGAAGGGTATATAGGTCCCGTCTAATAAAGCGATGTCTATTCATCGAGGTCGGACTCGGACTGGTCATTTGCCATGCTTTTCTTGCGTTCTTCGTTCATTTCTCGGTATGTGCTCCAACTTAGCAGGAAGAAGGCACCAATGATAAGGATACCGCCGATGATAGCCGCGGCGGAGGGGGGCTGGCCGGTTCGGAGCCAGTCGGCGATGGCGACGAGGAAGATGGTAAGCAGCGCTGCTACAGAAGAGAGGACGGGGGAAGTGAGCGAGATGAGAACCAGGAAGGAGCCGGAGAATGCTAATTTGAGGAACACTTTGTTAGCACGTACACTCGACGTCATAGGTCAAAAGAGCTTAGGACAGTAAGACTTACTAGCATTAGCAAGGACAGAGATCATAAGCATCCATGCAGCTTCACCAGTAGGCCAGCGAAACGTTTCCAAGCCCAGGATATGGAGAATGGGCAGAGGAATCCAGAGAACAAGCAGGGTGAAGCACCCAATGAGGCTGCCAAAAGTGTTGGCAAAGATCATGCTCCGGCCGGGACTCGTGCCCTCTGGAGGGCAAGCATATCTCTTGTAGAGCACCTCGTACAACCCATAGAGCACACTGCCAACTCCGATAATGATGTTCCCGAAGAGTCTATTTTCTGCCTCATCATGCGCTTTGCCGACCGTACCATCTGCAGTCTTCTTACTTTCGTCCCTATCTCCATACGCGACGACCAGAACGCCGAAAATGGCTACCACGACGGCAAACACTTTGTCAAAGCGAAGCTTGTCGTTGAGTAGGGGTATGGAGAACGCATAGGCGAAGAAGGCGGAGCAGTTGTAGATCGCGGTCAAGTCACTGGCCGTTGTCATGTTGACCGCGACATACCAAGAGCCACCGGCTATGGTGAGAGCGGTGGTGACAAACGCGGTCGTTTTGAGCATGTATCGAACCGGTGATCGTTGGGAGTCGCGAGAAGTGAGGTGTAGATCTTGAGCTTCCACCATCTTGGCGGTCGTCCGAAGGAGATAGACATGGCGTCGCCAGAACGCTGTCCATGAGAGTTTACGCTGCTGCAATCGGAGGATGAGGAGTTGTGCCGGCCAAAGTAGGGCCCAGGAACCGTGTGTAAGATAGCTATAGGTTAAGATCAGGTCAAAAGTTAACGTCCCCTTGCACTTAACGAACTATGCGACTGGTGTACCACTTACAGCATGCAGTATGGTTTATCCCAGTGTAACTCATGCTGAATATATACCGCGGTCTCCGTCTGCACCACGAAACTAGCCAGACTCAACAACAGGAATCCCGACGCGATCATGTACTTGCGCCGAGTCTCCTGCTCCGCGTTGCGCTCCGGGCTCACACCCCTGATTGTAGGCCGCCGCGAATGGTGTAGCATGGGCCTGGCCTCTGCCTCCCCATGGCCCAGGCTGGCGTTTGACAGTCGCCCTCTGTGGTCATCCTTGAGCAAAGGCTGGTTTGCTCGGGTGTCGGCTGGGCGATGCATAGATGGGCGATTCAAGGGCATTTCATCATCCGAATCGTGAGTGTCGAGAACCAGCTCGGGGTCCCTAACCTCCCTCGGACCCGAAGATTGCGCACTGTCTGAAGCCACCTTGTCTTAATCTTCCGTTCAAACCCTTCAAGCGGGAAACAATAGAGGAAATGCAGGAATCAAAAAGGAAAGGAAAATATGTATGAACCTTTTCTCTTGGGGGGCTGACACCCTACAGTTAATAAAGAATGGACTTCGCGCGTTGACAGAAGGACGATGCACGAGACCGCTGGTTTACCGCGGGTCGCAAGTTAATCAGAAAGACAGGAAGGACAGTGAGAATATTGCAGTATAGAAAAGACTGTTCATGTGGGTATTGCGCATAAAAAGCAGAAAGAATCCAGGTCAGTTGCCCCCGGGAAAAGACCGGCTGACGAGGGCATGCAACACGGTATATAATGGGCGGCTCCGAGGCGAAGCACCGCCGCTGCGGCCACGTTTGCCAAGTACGTCAGGATTAGGGGGTGTCAAGGAAACTGTAGCCAAGACTTGGCCGCAGTGAGGAGTAACAGAATAAAACAATGGTGAAAAGGGGAAAGAAGAGGAAGATCAAGAGTGTTATGAGATCGAAGCACAGCAGTGCAAGATTGAAATGAGAGGGAGAGGGAGGGAGGAAGGAGATATGGCTGATGCGGTTACATTGCAATTGCAAGCAGTTGGGAGGGACTCGCAGACAATTGATACGGCCCGGGGTTGGTTACTTTACTTACTCCGTATTAGATGCAACTCTCGCATCTGACTGGCCCACCGGGACCCCGTTCCATCCCACATCGGGAAAACGCGTATTGTCTCACGTGACTCATCGGGGGACCTCCATGGGTGCCTCCCGCATTGGGACATGCCGTGCCTTTTCTCCAGAAATTCAACTTTAAACGTAAGTGTCATAGGCTTCTTTTTTATTATTTATAGCAACAATGTTTCATACATGCATCAATCACTAAACTATCATCAATTTAAGTCCTATTACATCTACAGCCTCGTCTTCAAAACATAGCACCGTATCCCAGAAGGCATTTTGACCCTCCCCTCCTAGTGTGCGAACCGGAAATCTAACCGCCGATTTCCCTCGTCTCTTGTGGTTGCAACATAGTCGACTCGTTGATCTTCAGTCATCGCGTTCCACTTCTGGTCCCGTTGTCGGTTCCGTAGCATATAGTACGCTTTGGTCGCCAAGTAGATAGCCATGTTGACGCTCACAATAGACAAGAGTACTCGGTTTCCGACCACATAACGTGGTGCATCCCCTACAGGTCAAATTGCGAATTTATCCTTGATCAGCCTAGGGATACAGCAATGCAGGCTGATAGGTGGAAAGACACTTACAATCCCGATATATGTTCGAAGCTATGATGGCAGATAGTTGTACAGACATATTGTATATCGCAGCTGCAATAGCCCGAGTTCGCACGCTGTTCGAATTGCGGGATACCCATCCAGCTTGGAGAGCATGAGCTATTCGACTTCACATCAGTATTCTTCACCCAAATAAACTCGGCTTCCTAAACTGCAATCTGCCTACCGTTAGGGAACCCGAGGAAGAGCGTAAGAACGCTCCATACGATCCACTTGTTGGCTTCGCTCAGGTCCACTACATTCATGTAAATGAGGAACGGCAAGCACCAAAGCTGCGCCACAACTCCCATCCAGGCAAGTGAGCCGAATATCTCTCCTCCATAAGTGAGGAGAATTCTTGTTATGATTCCGATGACCTGGGAGTCAGTCAGAACTGTCATACCGTGGGCCATTCGTTGCCCTCGTTCTACTTACACTGCAAGGGAGGGATAGTAGAATGGTGTTGAAGGTGCTGAACCCATAATCCTTCAACTGCAATGTAAAATACTGCGAAACAGTAGCTATTCACAGAACTTAGTCCATGGCTCCCTTGAATTCATATAAGGGGGTGTACTGACTATAGGGTGCTGAGAACAGCATTCCGACAATGTATAACGGCCACAAATCAAAGTCTTTGATACTCATCCATACAAGCTTGGCTGTTAGTGGTTGGCGATTATGCATTGAGCCCTTACTCGGGTCTTCTCGTAAGAGGCGATTGACCATGATGGTCTCCTCCCTGCTCATATTCTCATATCAGCATCCTGATACTTCCCCGTTTGCCATCTATCTTGGCTCACCTTGCTGTAAACCAGCCCTTCTTTCCACGAGCCCAGTGAGCTGTTTGTGTCGCTGAAGGTGGCAGTAGAACAATAGCAAGAAGGCCTAACGCCAGGGTGAGGAGGCCCTGTTCCGCTTGAGCTAAACGCAACGTCAAGGGTAGAGATGTATACATACCTCAATTAAGAAAAGCCATCGCCAACCAGCTTGCCCACCATGACCGCCCAGGTGGAGGATCCCATACGCAAGAATTCCTGCCAGCATATCGGCCAGAGAGGATGCTGCATACCAGTATCCAAGACGTATCGATAGCTCATGGTGCTTGTAAAAGTACGAAAGATAAAGGATGACCTGCTCGAATTTAGAGGGGCATAGTGGGACGAAGAACAGTAAAGCCACTTACAGTGGGCGTGAAGCCACCTGAAACCAATCCTATCAAAGCTCGGCAGACCAGGAAGGAAACCCTGTTGGATAGCCAGAATTGGCAGCTAGCCACAATCGACCACGCGATCATCTGTATAGGGATCCACCTGTCGCAGCCAATCCTCTTGCTGATGATCTGGGTGGGTATTTCACTGAACATAAAGCACAGTCTGTACAATGTGTTCCCCAAATTGTAATCTGTGTATTGTATAAGGTATGAACTATCATCCCGGCATTTTAAGCTCAATGGAAGTTACTGACCATCACGACTTAGGCGGATATCGGTCAGGAAATTATCGGCATTGGCTTGCTCTGATATTGTCAGTACATCAGGTGGTATCAATATATATATTCACCCACGGATATTAGACTTATCGAGTTCCAGGGCAGTTATCATTATGCAGGCCCATATAATGATACGGAGGTCCAGCTTTCTAACGATTTTCTAGATGTCCCTAAGATTAGAGCTTTCCGCTCACAGTGAGCCTCGCATACATACATTTTCTTCAGCCCAAGTCCATCTTGCTGCCGGGTCGAAGCGATGAATGCCTTCCCAATCGGGACGTGGTTTGTATTCCTCAACAAGGTCAGGGTCATCATACACCGACGGTTGTGTTGCAATGGCATTAGGATCAGGAGTCCGAGATCGCTGGAACCAACTCCATTTCTTCTTGTGGGACCCACTGAGTACTTCATCGGTGGAAGCGGCGGTAGACTCCTGCGTCACACTTATCACGGTCTTCTTCTCGATGTCTGACGTTGGATAGCCACTTGCTTCCTCATCTGGGTGATTCTTGACCGCAAACGAGCGAGCAATGACAAGAGACATATTGTATCGCTAGAGCAAAATCGCCCACCTGATTCCTTTTGAGCCATGGTAATCGACGTAGCCGGTAAGCCTATTTATATATTCTCGTCATTTCCTCTATATTTGGACCATCCTTGACTTGCGCAACACGCAAGGAGATAACCACAACTCTATGCTCACATGGCCCGTACAATCGTTGCATCCTCAAGGTTGGGATCTAGATCACAGCATGAGCGCAACCTGCCAATTTACCGGGGTCTAGATGAACACAACTCGAGATCCAAGGACAACCAGGTCTGCAAACCCCTTGAAACAGCTCCTGGTATCTAGTCGATATCGCTGGTGCATGCACGCTATTGGTGTCAGGCAGCTATCTGCCATGAATGCATGGCAGTAAGGTTTCATTGCAGCGTTTACTTAGCTCTGCACGATTCTGTCGGATCAAGTGTGGACTACATAATCGTGGGAGTCACCTTGTCTTCAAATACCTCAAGGTCAGCCAAGACAGAGTCTAGTTCTCTGTGTCCTAAACGCTCCGATGTGTCACCAGCGGAGATAAGCTCTCAATTAGCTTCGAGCTATGCTTTCCGCGGTAGCACTGTGAAGGGATATGTGCACTTGTAAGGAGGAGTCGGAGATAAGACCGTGAGTGAGGTTCTAGGCGCAATGGTAAGAGAATGTGGCACAATAGCTGTCAGGCGCCTACCCCAGATTAGCTTAGACGATGGTATAGGTGAAGTGCCATGCAAGGGTACAGCACACATCCTATAGAGTCCATTCTTGAGTGTGTATGATGCGAGGATCATCCCTGGGCAGCTGATAATTAGCGCCATCCAGGCTCCGCAATATGAACCGACAGACTGCAGACATCGGACAATACCTGGATGCGTGCAGACGAAAGGATCTGGTTCCAAGAGTAGGTAACAGGAGGAAGCGGGGAAAGAAGGGGAGTGATTGTGGGTGCTCACATGTGCGGCACGGTCACCTGCTTGGAGATATGCAGAACATGCAGGAGGATCTCGATCTAGACCCACCGATATTCGAGTCCCTCCAACCTCTGCATAACTACATGGCCTGGACCGGTGAGCTTCTGCATATCCCATTCTACTTCTATCTTACAGGGGCTAGTTGCTGAAACACGTGTCAAGGATTTTCATGGCGAAGCGAGTTGAAATGGGGGCATGAATATTTACTATTCCTATTATCGCATTCTCCCAATTCAAATCTTGCCAGATACCCTTGTATGCACTCAAGCCTTCGCACTAGGCTTGAACAACGCCTCTTTGGTATCGTAGGTATATTTGAGCTGGAGGTGCCAATAGTCGGGAGCCGAAGCCTTCGCAACCAACCAGGCCTTGTCCAGAG
The DNA here is from genome assembly GCF_003184755.1 of Aspergillus piperis CBS 112811. Taxonomy (NCBI): domain Eukaryota; kingdom Fungi; phylum Ascomycota; class Eurotiomycetes; order Eurotiales; family Aspergillaceae; genus Aspergillus; species Aspergillus piperis. The sequence continues at coordinate 1,600,330 of NW_020291593.1, forward strand.
CCTCAACCACTTCATCGGGTAGCGGGCCTTTCTGAATATCCTTGAGATTGCTCTCCAGTTGAGAAAGGCTACTCACTCCGACTATAATTCCATCACGGCCATTATCGTTGATATTCAATGCAGAGTGATGACGGATCCACCGAAACGCAGTCTCGGGCAATGTCAATCCATGCTTTTCCACGACAGGCTCGATAATTCTCAAAGCGTCAAAGGTAGCATCCTTGAAATACCGACTGCGGTACAATGATCCGCTATCGGCCTTGTCACTGTACCTACCTTCTTCTGGCACATCTTGGGTCTTATACTTGCCCGAGAGGAGTCCTCCAGCAAGGGGGTTGTAAATTACAATGTCAATGCCGTAGCGCTTGCAAGCGTGGATTAGCTCGGTCTCTATGCTGCGTGCTATAGTGGAAAGAGTCAGAAACAATTTTCCGGACCATACGAGAAGTTAGCGTGTACGCAAGGGAGACTCACTGATGGCATTGTACATGGCCTGGTAAATCGTTGGCCGAACCCAGCCTCGTTCGTTGCAGATGGTCACAATCTCCGCAACCTCGAAGGCAGTGTAGTTACTCAGACCGAGTTCTACGAATTTGCCTTCCTTGTGCAGTTCATTGACAGCTTCCAAGGTTTCCGCGAAGGGAACCGACCTGTCGGGTGCATGCAGATAAAAGATGTCAACACTGTCTGTTCCCAATTGCTTCAAAGATGTTTCGAGGGTTTCTCGCAAGACATTAGGCTTGTGGGTGCCCGGGACTTTCGGATACACCTTTGTTGCCAGAGTCAGACCACGTTCCTTCCATTTGGCTTGAGCAGTGAACGCTTCTTGTTCTCCTCCAACATAAATTCTTGCCGTGTCGACCTCATTGAAACCTTGCTGTTGGAAATAGTCCAGGCATTTGTTGAAATCCTCAAGGGAGGTGATCCGAGCACCCCCAGCTTCATTAGGGCCAAAGGTCATCAAGCCGAGGATAACCCGGGGAGTGGGGTTCTGTGCGAGGAGCGGCATAATGAAGTCGAAGAAGACGATGCTGGAAACATTTGAGCTGGGATGACCAATTAATGTTAGAAGTGTCAGATGTTTGCGTACCTCGGTTAGAGGGATCCGGGAGATCTTAGGTAGACTGTTCCAAGGGACAGCGGAGTTTGGATGGTGCCAGGAAGGTTTAGGCCTGAAGAAGAGGGGGGATAAAGACCTGGCCGGGTGGGAGGGGTTCAAATAGATAAGGATTCCGGCTCCCCACACTTCTTGTCACACGCAACTCCGGCCGTCCCATGGCATTGAACCAATATCTATCTGCGGAGACGTCGATGACGAGCTTGGATTAATATTACCCGATTACACATGAGGCGGTTTCCCCTCCACAAACTGAGTAAGCTGAGACTTATATATCCCGGCCGTCAACGTGGCGGTATGCTGAGTGGTAATGGAGATGCCCAGACTCAGTAGTAGCTTCCCCGCAGGCCGGTGGCAGGAGCCCAACCAACGAACCCGTTATCGGCAGCTTCCTAGTCAACTCAACTCAACATTTTCTCTACATGTCCAGTCCAGCACTTCATAACACTCTTTTGTTCATAACTTCATACAACCATATCATTCACGATGACTGTGCCAACGAAAACTCAATATTCCATTCTTGTCATCAACCCCAACACTTCAACGCACATGACCAATGCTTTGATACCCATACTGGATAATCTCGGGCATGGAGGCATACAATTCGACTACTTCACAGCTCCAGCATCCGAATCAGTCACGCTCCCCGATGGAAGAGTGGTAGAAGGAGTGCCCAGTATCGATTCTGGTGACGATTCTGTCAAGTCGGCTTTTTATTGCATGCCCTTCCTAGAGCAACTGGTGTCCGAGTATGATGGCTTCATTGTCGCCTGCTTCTCAGCTCATCCCCTCGTCGGTATGCTCAAAGAAAAAGTCCGGTCGATCGAAGACGCAGAGTCATCGGGAGTTCCCTCGGAACTGAAGGTCAAGAAAAAGTACGTGACGGGTATCTTTGAAGCGGCAGTTCTTGCTGCTCTCGGCGTGATTAGTTCATTCCAAGCCACTCCGGGCCCAGATTGGGGCAAGGCCCAATCTCGAGATACGTTCGGCATAATTTCGACCGGTAAAGTCTGGGAGACTGAACTCAGCAAAGCGGTCGCTGACATGCTCGGTAACTCGGGAGATTCCACATCCACTGGTCGGTTTGCTGGGGTTGAAACGACTGGACTGACGGCCGTCGAACTACACACCACCCCTCCCCAAGAAGTGAGAAGGAGACTGGTCGAAGCGACAGAACGGCTTTTGAAGAAGGCAGCCCATCCTGTTGGTGCGATATGCATGGGCTGTGCCGGCATGGTGGGCATGGAAGACGCAATAAGAGAGGGATGTGTCAGAACATACGGACGACAAAAAGGCAGTCAAGTCAGAATAGTCGACGGCGTTATTGCTGGGGCGGGGATGCTTGCGACGGCTTGCAAAGCCGGTTTCTAGGGGCCTATCTGCAGTCATTACACCATCTCTTATGTTAGAGACGTTGTAAAACTGAGTGAGACTATGTATTATGATGAGCTGCGGTCAATGCACCCAGCTACGAAGAACGAGCTGCAGCTGTCTGTATTTTTATGAAGAGAGAGTGTGTCTATTATGTCGCTTTAGCTAGTACTCCATGATGCCAATAGTTTCCATGAAACCCAGTGTTATGTGTTACTAAGTCATTTTTTTTTTATACAAATGCGACATGTAACTTCGCTATCTCAACTCGCAGCAAATCAGGAAGTCTCCACCGTTGATTTACCAATGAGTATGAAGCCCAATCAAGCAGCTCCGCGAAGCCATAGTCTTTTTGTTTCTGTTTCTCTTTTGGGGCGCGGAAGGTTTTAAGGCAATCGACAAGGGACTGTTTCGGCCTGAGGCCTCCACACACCTAATCGAGACCTGAACTTCCCCGCGGAACGCGCTACGCGTAGACTATAATCCACGATCACTTGCGGTGATCAAGGAACAAGATGCCCAGGTGGGTTCGACTCTCACAGCTTTTCTACAATATGTTTAGAAACATGTGACTGTATTAGCAAAATCTGATTTCCATATTTAGGGAAATCATAACGATCCAAGCCGGCCAGTGCGGTAACAATGGTATGGATCCCCACGAGAAGCAGCTTCCACTATAGCTCTCGACAAACATCGTCTAGCATATTCTGAGACATCGCTAACTTGTATCTGCGTCAGTCGGCGCTCAATTCTGGCAGCAGCTCTGTCTTGAGCACGGCATAAGCCAGGATGGAAACCTGGAGGATTTCGCGACCGAGGGCGGCGATCGTAAAGACGTCTTCTTCTATCAGGTATACCTGCCACTCTCATTGTGCTTCGATAGCCCAGAGAGCTAATCAAACATGATCAATAGAGTGATGATACCCGCTATATTCCTCGAGCGATCCTGCTCGATTTAGAACCCAGGGTACGACCCCTTCCGCGAAAGAACATCTCGAAGAAACCAATGTGATCGCGCGAACGGTGAGCTGAGAATTTTCCCGATTAGGTCCTCAATGCCATCCAGGCTGGTCCGTACCGAAACATCTACAATCCGGAGAACTTCTTTATCGGACAACAGGGTATTGGCGCAGGAAACAACTGGGGAGCGGGCTATTCCGCAGGCGAGGTCGTGCAAGAAGAGATCTTTGACATGATTGATCGAGAAGCGGATGGCAGTGACTCTTTGGAGGTATGATACCGGTGCTATCATGATACATATATGACGTGCAAGATTGGATTTGTGATTGAGCTTGGTGCTAATGGTTACTTTGGCAGGGATTCATGTTCCTGCATTCAATTGCAGGCGGTACGGGTTCAGGGCTGGGCAGTTTCATACTGGAACGCATGAATGATCGGTTCCCCAAGAAGTTGATACAGACTTACTCTGTCTTTCCCGATACGCAGTCTGCGGACGTCGTGGTCAACCCATACAACAGTTTGCTTGCAATGAGGAGGTTGACGCAGAATGCGGACTCTGTGGTAAGACACTGTTATCGATGAATTGATGACGGACTTGACTAAATCTGCGTTCTAGGTGGTATTGGATAACGGTGCTCTTTCAAGAATTGTCGCGGATAGGCTCCACGTACAAGAGCCTTCTTTCCAGCAAACGAACCAGCTTGTAAGTAACCGCCCATCTGCAAATCTACTGGCACTCATCACTCCTAGGTGTCTACCGTTATGTCTGCTTCTACGACGACCCTCCGATACCCTGGCTATATGCACAATGATCTCGTGGGAATCATCGCTTCCCTCATCCCTACACCGCGCAGCCATTTCCTGATCACCTCATACACCCCGTTCACCGGCGACAACATCGAACAGGCCAAGACAGTGCGTAAGACCACTGTTTTGGATGTCATGCGTCGTCTGCTGCAGCCGAAGAACCGCATGGTCTCCATCAACCCCAGCAAGTCCAGCTGCTACATCAGTATACTCAACATAATCCAGGGAGAAGCAGACCCGACGGATGTGCACAAATCACTCCTTCGTATTCGGGAGCGACGCCTGGCATCCTTCATTCCCTGGGGACCAGCGAGCATCCAAGTCGCATTGACCAAGAAGTCACCCTACATGCAGAACACCCACCGCGTTAGCGGTCTGATGCTGGCGAACCATACCTCGGTGGCGACACTGTTCAAACGTATCGTGCAACAATATGACCGTCTGCGGAAGCGAAACGCTTTCTTAGAGCAATATAAGAAAGAGAGCCCCTTCTCGGACGGCCTGGGCGAGTTCGACGAAGCCAGAGCAGTGGTCATGGATCTCGTCGGCGAGTATGAAGCTGCGGAGAAGGAAGATTACCTGGATCCAGAAGCAGGAAAGGAGAAGGAGATGGGGGTGTGAGTGTCAGTGTAAGTGTGATTGTGCTGGCCTAATCTAATGTCCCACTTGCGTTAATCCTCATACCTCCTCATTTCTTTCATTCCCATCATGACTTACAAGGGTTGACCGGTGTCAAGTGGCAAGGGCGTTCTCTTTGATTTTGTGTTGCAACAGAATACCTTCTCTTTCAAATTGCTATGACTTGGGCGCGTTATTGATGAAACAAACAAGAAAATAAAAATTGCTGAATGGTTTGCACCGCGTAAATCGACGTGCCCGTCTTCGGTACACCGCACAATTGTGTAACAATCCCTATCAGCCAAAACCGATGAAACACCCAGGCAGCCAGACCAACGGTCAGATCACTGATCAACAGACCCAATGTGTATTATTTGGGCGATAGTGAGGCAGGGTGGGGTGAAGTAAGATCTGACTACTTAGTACAGGGCATAGCAGGTTCGTGCCCAAGGTGAAGATGGGTGTAAGAGTGGTAGGTAAGTGGGCCTTTATAGCCTCAGGTCTAAACTGAGGAGAGAGTCAGGCCACCATTTGTACTTCTGTTTCTTACTGGTGACGAGAGTTGACGAAGTAATCAATTAGGAAAGTAGGGGCAAATAGTAGTGGCTAGTTAATGAAGCAGAGTTCCTATCATTCTCATCTTCTTGGGAGGGTAAGGGAGGGGGGCCGGGGAATCTTGTATGCAAACAAATGCACAAGCGGTGTTATGGTTGGACAATGAACTACTTGGATATGTCCATGCCATAAACAAAGGAAAGAAAACAAGGGGAGAGAGAGGGAGAGAGGGAGAGAGAGAAAGATATACTGAGCAGGCTGGCAGCTACTACTACTAAGACATATGATTATAGATTTTCTGGATATCAATGTATATATAGTAATATTGATACAATTGATAAAGTCCTAGTGAAATAGTACAGGTTACCCTTAGTTTTTATTTTTATTGTTATAATCTCTTATCTCTCTATATAATTTCATAATCTATTCTATAGAGCTGTCATAGATAAACCCGATGGCACAGGCGTGAAAAGAGCAACTTAGGCCTTGAAATGGGCTCTTTCAGATCATTAAAATTCATTCCATACCTCCACTGTTAATCGCACTGTCACTGAAATGGAGTATGCCGTGGCTTTGTCGCACCCAGAGCCGGCAGTTCTGCCCTCACGTGCGTCTTCATGTTTCAAGTGGCTACCGACCTAGTCACTAAAGCCTCAAGTCAAATACCTCTTGCGTCGAGGAGTTCGGCTTCGATAACGCCTTGGCATGGCCCTCTGGTAACCAGAAGTTCCTGATCACTAGTCCGACAGATTGCAAAAGCTCTGTCCATTGCCGGCGAGTCCGTTCAATTCCCGGACACCAAACCATGACCGTCATATCAAGTAATGTCTCTCGGGCACCGGCATTTTGGTCAGGAACAATATAATCTTCAAGAAGAAGCTTAGAGTAGCCCTTCTCCATAGCACTAGTAATGTGGTTTAAAATGCGCCTGCAATTCTCATCTGACCAATCATGCATGATGTCCTTGAGGTAGTATGCGCGAGCACCTAGTAAAAGGTCAGACGATAAGGAAAGAAGGAACCGGGGAAGGTCGACCAGCCTTTGATGGGTTGGGGTGTAAAGAAATCATGTTTGATTCTTCGTATATCCTTGCTGAGGTCTTGAATATCTTCAATGACGGGTGTTTGCACGCGTTCCCTCCATGAAGGTATTGAAGCGCTGTAGCGCTACTGGGTTTTCCCGGAACCAGTCCCAGCAGGTGCCAGATGACTTGTAGGCGTATTGAAGTGGCGTATTGTAGGGATCTTCTGGGTTTTTATACCCGGTCTTTCTGAGAAATTCCGTCTTGTGGAAACGGGAAGAGAGTCAATGAACCTAGAAGGGGCGCGCAATAGGTGGCGAGAAAGACATCGCAGTATGTTGTATTTGGATGATTAAGAAGGTACGCACATTGAGCCCGCCATGTCGATTGTTGTTCTCTCCGTCATTTGCGTCGACCACGCGGTGGGCGCATAATGGTTTAAGCCTCGCTTTTTGGCGAAACCGTTGCAGACAAGGACACGCATAATTCGCTCTATGCATAGGGTATCAGCATTCACGATAGGACGAATATCTCTTTTGAATGAAGGTGATATATACCAACAAGCTGGAAATCTGCGTTTTCGGCAGCTGGCTTCTCCAGGCTTCTCACAAGCCTGGTGGCATGTTCAAGAGCCTGCTGCCGGTACTCTTCCAACCCAGTTTCCTGGTATAACTTGGCGGAGGCCGATGTTCTCGTCAGATCCGTGGATATATCCTCCAAACCTCGAGTCATGGTGTTGGTGAAAGTGGGTTTTCCGGATGTCCAGCAAAGTGAACTTATATGCAGATTGTAGAGGCCGACAAGAAAAGCTGTATACCTAGGGCAATATTGGCAATCAAAGTGGTGCAGAGAGGATACACAGAGTCTCTTCGTCGGCGATCGTTCCTGGCGAATAGCAATCTGAGCTGGACATGTGTGCATAGTAAGTACCTCTGATCAGAACAGATTAGTGGCGACTCACAGCCAGCGTTTGACACATATCCATTGTCTGGTGTTATTAACTACGTAATTGATTAGTTACACATTCAGGGACGAAGCTGCTGTGTTGACCGCCGAGTGTTCGTGTATGGGGTTAAGGGCGTATTCTGGTACCTACAGTTGGAAAACCAATTACTTTCAATTAGTTGGGGATATAAACAATGACACCGTTGAAACATTTATGGCGTAGAAGTCTACTGAGGTGAAATCTGGGCGAAATGTTCTGGGTACCGATGTAGGGTTGGAAGACAATGGTAACATGTGAGTTGTTGATCGCCGATAAGCGAAGCCTTGCATCTTGGCCAAGACGGCTAGATAAAAGAAGTTCGCCTGGAGTATAATAAGCGTATGCAACAGAGATTAAGGATGCAACTTCTTCGGCATTATCCTTATCGCATGCGCCTTTCCCTCCAGATGTATCTATATCCTCTTTTGTGGCAACATGTCTTGCGAAGGCCCCACACTAATAACACGACGACTATTTGAGCTGACCGCCATCACAGGCCCTTCAGTGTATATGCGAGGCGCCACACCTCAATGATGCAGATCTGTACACCGACTGTATAATGAGGTCATCAATTTCATCCCTCGCCTGAAATCCGTAAGCCAGGGGCCGTCTCTAGAGGCGAGCTGCAGGGCTCCCACGCACTGCTCCTCTCCAAGGATGGTTACTCTGTGAATTGGGGAACACTGGATACTGGATGAGAAGAAAGTGGGTTCCATTGTCGGAAATGATGAAAATTGAAACACGCAAACCCTTTGTCCTGTTAAGTGGAGATCTCTCCAACAGCGTTCCAGGCCTGTTGAGACACTAGATGGACAGTAGTCGACGGTCGCACCAAAGCAGACATAAGCGTGTGATAGAATTGCTACACTCCTTGCGATTCTTGAAATAGACATCCCACAATGGTAGTCTCCAGCCAGGCACGATCTCTCTCCTGACTCCTCACAATGAGATCCCTTGCGAAGAGAATGATTTGTTCCTCCTGTTCCACCGTCATTCCAATTCCTATGGCGAATGTCCATACAATAATCATGATCCCTACATAGCAAGCTGTGTGGAAGATTTCCTCCTCATGCAGTACCGGATATCCTCGTATAATATGCTGGAGGAGGGTGCGGCCCATCTTCACACCTTTCACAATCTCTAGGATGTAGAGGTCACCCATGATTTGTGTGAGGTCTTGATCACGACGGCCATAGTGGGATGATTCAAAGTCAATGGGGCTGACAGTCACATATCCCCTATCTTGCGATGCATCTGAAATAAGGAGGCTGTAGGGCGTTGTTAACAGGCTAAGCAAAGACACCATTGCGAGATAACCAAGAAAAGGAGTGAGTTTCATACTTTCTAACCGAGAAATCCCCGTGCACCAATGACATCCCACAGTCTTCATCACGTCGCTCGATCTCTTCAACCGCATACTTCCTCACTTGGTCTGCAACGCCATCAAAAAGGTGGGGGGCAGTTCTGATCTTTTCCTCCAGCCTGCCCAAGTAGAATCTATACATAGTGTCCCGGCCTACTGGGTTCTCGTGCAGGTCAAATTTGCCGCCCCCACGCTTCGATGTCGAGCAGTGAAGGGAACCTAGCCAGCTGCCAATCGCATAGCCCAGGGACGCGGCAAGATTAGGGGACATATTACATCCAGCGGCGGAAATGATGTCCACGAGAGGGGTTGTACCCTGCAAGTCCTCCATGATCTGCACATTCTGCTCGAAGAAGTGATATGGACAGGGTGTCTTCACAATAACGCCTTCGTAATGTTTTGGCGCGACGAGTCCTCGCGCCAAGGCTTCCAAAACTCCATATTCGACTTTCTACAGATCGTGAGAATCCGTGTCAGCGGGCGAATCACATCACTCAGTTCTAATTGTAACGCGAGCCACTTACACATCGACTGGCTAGGCACGTAACACCAGGGACGAAAGTCACATAGTCCTTCGAATGCTTGATAATAACACTCTTGCTCCCGTCGGCGAGCGGGTGAGCAAGTAGACCACGGTAGGTGAGGTTCAGATGACCACCACTCAATTGCTCAATATTGGAACATTCATAAGGTGTAGACGACAGGATGTTGCGGATGGGGGTGATATTGTCAACGTGCCGTTCCATCTCAGCCGTCGTGACTTGTGGAAGCGGAACCGGGGAGGCCCCATTTGCATGTATCATCGTGGTGCTCGATGGGAGAGAGATCTGTGATGTTGGGATTAAGGTGGTACTTGGTACTCTTCTGGGTAGCTGAGCTTGCGAAAGGCTTTGATCTCCTCGGTAATGTCGTGGTTTATGAACCATGGAGTACGAGCTAACGGGTGCATAATGCACGATCAAATCCTGCAGCTAGGGTAAGAAAATTACCAATCCAAGAAATGATGCCCTAGCCGCATGGCTAGTTGAGTTCAGTACTCCGTACTCGTGACCACTTTCCCTCTGGGATCAAACACTCTGGATATGTACTATACTGCCCGAGATGTGCTTTGCAAGGGGTTCCCTCAAGGGATAAGGCAGCTAGGTAAATGTCTTCCCGAGTGTGGTGCATGCCGAAGACGCGCGCCACAACGTAGTGAATCTGCCCCTTGCATTTTAGGGGTGATAGGCTCATTCAAGGCGGAGAAGCACTACTTACTTACTTCATAGTTGTACTTTCTCCCTGTTGCACTCTCCAAATCCGAATCTCCTGGATGGGCAATGAGCTGCACCATGCCCTACTTCAGCTCTTGGCCTCGAGAAGGTTTCTAGGCAGCCGTGTCATCATTCGCTCAATGTTTTATTGAAGTTACATGCACATTTGTCCCTCACCGTATTCAGCAATATATCTACAAAATTTCATGCGGAACGTGATATCATCCAATGAAAGCCACGAAAATTCAATCGTCCCCCCCAGCAGCAATTCTGCGGCGCCTTCTTCGGCCAGGTTCTGACATCCATATTGTGACGCCCGGTACGTTTACTTTGAGCGACATCTGCTTCTACTATCACTGAGCCCGATGCCGACCATGAACGGTACTATTCAAGAGAACGACCATCGAAACCATGATACGAACGAGAGCCGATGCAATGAAGGAACCATCATGAACGACAGCCAGGGAGAAAGCCGCCCCGCGGATACACCATATAGTCACTTCACGAAGTACGAGAGGGTATTCATCATCGCTATGGCCGCGCTTGCTTCTCTCATGTCCCCGATTTCGAGTCAGATATATTATCCAGCACTTCCCGTACTTGCTGATCACTATCAAGTATCCGATACATTGATCAACCTCTCCGTTACTGTTTATATGATCATTCAAGGGCTAGCACCGTCATTCATGAGTAGCTTTGCTGATACCAGTGGACGCCGACCAGTTTATATCACCTGTTTCCTCATTTACGCTGCGGCTAATGTCGGGCTGGCACTCCAAGACTCCTACCCAGCGCTAATGGTACTCCGCTGTATCCAGAGTGCAGGTAGTAGTGCAACAACCTCGCTTGGCTACGGAGTCGCAGCAGACATTGCACGTCCATCCCAAAGGGGTAAATATATGGGCCTGATAACTACGGGCTTGATGACAGCTCTCTCACTGGGCCCCATCCTTGGAGGCATCCTCGTTCAATGGCTTGGTTGGAGAAGCATCTTCTGGTTCTTGCTTATCCTAAGTGGGAGCTACTTACTGATTTATATTACAACGATGCCGGAGACCTCCAGAAAGGTCGTGACAGATAGACACAGAGTTCCACGTTCGTGGTGGAGGAAGAGCTTGGTTCAACAATTTACTTCCCGTCGTCACAATCCGCCAACGTCGAATGTACCCGTGCACCGGGTGCAAGAACAATCACGCACCACCAAAAAACCTGGATTCAATCCATTACAATCTTTGAAAATCTTCCGAGACAAAGCAGCATCCATCGTTATATTACACATCGGATTGGCCTATGCCTTACAGATCGCCATCATGACGAACATGGCCAACACCTTTGGTCAACTCTATCATCTCAATACGTTCAAGCTTGGCCTATGTTTCCTGTACGCTACGATACTACCCCTGCTGCTGGGTGGCTATGACTTGTTGCACAAACGCCCACTTTTAATGTTTCTACGCTAACTTTTTGGGACACCACTCCACGGTGTGAACTTTTAGACCCATCGGAGTTGCTGGATGTACAAGCTCTATGCTGACTGGAATATTCACAGATCTGAATTACCGACGCATTGCACGCAGAATGGAGGGCACAACTGCTACTACTACTACTACCGCTCCGTTGTTTTCTGAGACCAGCGACTTTCCGGTGGAGAAGGTCCGTCTGCAAGTTGCTTTGCCACTACTTGGTGTCGTAATCCTAGGCGTAATCCCATATGGCTGGGTTTTGAGCCAGGGTGTGCCTCTGTATGTACCGTTGATCTTGCAGGGCGTGATTGGATTCTGCGGCACTGGGTGTGTAAATATCCTGAGCGCCCTTCTTGTGGACTTCTTTCCGGAGCAACCTTCAACGGCATCGGCAGCTGCGAACCTTGTTCGATGTTGGCTGAGTGCCGTGCTGACTGCAGTATTGCAATTCTTGATTTCTGGAATGGGCAGGGGTTGGTGCTTCACTTTTTTCGGCCTGGTGGAGCTTGCTGCATCCCCATTGCTCTGTGCAACATATTGGCGTGGAATGAAGTGGCGCACGAGAAAGATGAACCATGCAAAACCCGATGAAGAAGAAATTCGGCTCGCCGAAAGAGAGCACTGTGCGACGACAACCGAGTCAAAAAATGGGTCGGAAAGCTAGGAAGGCATACAAGCGAGAGGGCATGAGCGTGGGTGTGTATTCAGGATGTACCATATTAGCATGAAGAGGTAGTCTGGGCAATCACTTTGGTCCGTGTTAAAGCAGCTTCATATGACTAGCTTCCTTGGTTTTCATAATATTTTGGTTGCTCTTGAAGTCTACTGTTCTCCGATACGGTAGCAGTGCACTCTTCCTCGCATTACAAATGGATTTAAATAGGTACTCTCCCAGATGTTATTTTCTACCTCTACAGACAACTCTAGTAGCTCACTAAGCAGCGACTAGATGTTCCTTGAAACTACCGACACTGGGGCAGTCCTGAAAAACGGACGCCCGAAGATTTAAATGCAACCCCAAGGCAAACTTCTCAACCAAAACAAGGGACAGCAGTGAATCCACTCCAATGTTTGCAAATTCGACATCATCCGTGAGCTCCTCCGGGCAGATGGATGTTTCGGAGGCAATAATGCCCATGGCTTGTTTTACAAGCCCGCTGTCGTTACGGGCTACCGGGCTGATTTCAGCATCGTCGGGAGTAGAGGGTGGCGTGTCTCGTTCAATCGAATCAATAGGTCTGCCGGGGGATACTGATATTGGCGATTGTGTTCGTGTGAGGCTGTCAGAGATCGTCGAAGAGACGGATAAATCTTTGTGGGACATCGGACTTTCCTCAGGTGGATCGAAAAACCGGCGCAGCAGAATCCGAGGCAGTGGACGCATCGTCATACCTCGGATTTGGCCAACGATTTGCCCATCTCGAATCACAAAGACGTCGCTTATATAGAAACCTGGTTTTTCTTTTGCCGGTTTCAGACTGGTGTACGATTGGTATCGTGCCCCGGGGACCAAGGGCTGGCTAAATCTCATCGACTTCCAGCCATCCATGACGTAGACAGTATCGTGGTCGTCGAGTGCGTTGCTCCCGTTCAAGATAAATCCTGCCACATGAGAAACACTGTCGATATAGTTGGGAGCTGCCGTCCATCCACCCTCGCCAGGCGGAAGCAATACCTCGGCCACCCCTTCCAGGTGGTGCAGTACCACAGACTGGATTCCCCGGTATTTCTCGGAGTAATCGACAAGCGTCTTGAAGAAGGAATAGACCAGGTTGCCGGACAGGCGACTGGCCTGTCCCTCCTGGGCCAATCGATACAACACCTCAATTCTGCTTATGAGTAAGTCAGTTTGGGTACCCCATTCGTCTGACCAGATCTGGCTGTCTCCACACGTAACTACTCCCGTAGCTAAGATTTCGTGGGAGCCATGGCCGTCCTCCAGGGCGTGCTCAAAGGACATTCGGACCGAACGATGCTTCAGATCCGCATCAGCCCGCACACGTAACCACTGGGGGTTCGCTTGGCTTTTTCTGGCGACTAAGCCCTGAAAGATCTGTACGTTGCCAAAGTCCATTGACGGAAGTTCGACCTGAGGTTGGTGCTTGGTATATATGTAATTGGCCAGGGATAACGCCATATCAGGGTATGCGAACTAGTAGGCCTGTCAGCAAAGAACCTTGAGTGATGAAGAGCGGATTGAACCATACCACGGACATTACTGGTCGTCCACACATTTTGTGTCCAGAGATAATCTTCAAGAGTTGGTCTTCCATAATGTTAGACTGCATTAGAACGGTGTGGCCATTCTCCGATGATGACTCTTCGAGAATTTGGTGCAAGAGAGGGGTCTGGAAAGCTGGAGTTACTGGAGCCAGGGCACCACCATCTTGTGTCCTGAGTCCTTTGTCTTTGAGTAGCAGCCAACTACCATTGTACTGGATCCAGTGCTTTTTCAAATCCCATTGATACGAAGGGAGGGCCAGCAAGCGTAAGTTTGGCTCAAATGGTCGATACCATTCATTCCAGTCGATCTCGACCCCAACTTCGTGCAATGCAGACATGGAAGCTGCAAACGTGCTCCAGTTACTCTGATCTGACCTCATGCTGGGGACCATGCATGTCATATCCCGTACAGTTGCTCGCACAGCATTGCTGTAGGTTTGGTGGACACCAATTTCAATGAAGGCAGTATTGGAATGTATAATCCCCATCTCCTGGGCCCTTTCCAGTGCGGAAGCAAACCGTACAGGTGCCCGTGTCGCCCGTTCAAGATATGAGTCAGCCAAGATGTCCCTGCTAGTGACATTGTCTGCTAACAAGGGCGAAAGAACCGACGCCTTCGGCGAGTGGAATGTAACCGTTCGGGAAATCTCACCAAAACGGCGGAGGATCGGTTCCACATGAGCGGAGTGGAAGGCAAAGGGGACGTTGAGTTTGGTCGTACTATAGCCATTCGACTCCAAAGACGCCTGGATATCGTCCATGTGTTCGACGGGCCCGGCAATGGTGACATTACGCTGCGCATTAATACAAGCCACCTCGTACTCTTTCCTATGGGGGAAGCACTCGCAAATTTCATCAACGGATGCTCGTACTGTAACCATGCCATGTGTGCCAATGGTACACAGCTCCTGCAAGAGCAGAGCTCGTCTGCCCACCAAAAAGATAGCATCGCTGGCAGACAATACGCTAGCAGCATGCAGTGCAGCGTACTCTCCCAGACTTGCCCCAATGACTACATCAGGCTTCACCCCAAGCATGCGCCATAAGTCAGTCAGCGCAATCTGTACACATGTTGTCAATAACTGTGTCATTAGAGGCACAACCGCGGCGGTGTCTTGCTCTTGGCTTAGAATGAGTGGGATGATCGAAGGGAAGCCGTGGAGAAGACATAACTTATCCAGGCGTTGGATCTTCTCTCGATATGGAGGGTATTCTTCGAATAGTTGTCGGCCAATGCTGGTATAGAACGAGCCTTGCCCGGAGAAGACAAATGCCACCGATGGTCGCTTCGGAATTGGTCTCCGCATTTCCACATCATTGAGACATGTTTGAAGGCGACGGATGAGTTCCTGAGTAGATCCCCCATTGACGACGACGCGGTATCTATAGTGCATCCGCCTTGCCGTAGTGGTGTATGACAGACTAGGAAGGTCTGATGATGGGTTCTGCTGGAGGTATGTAATCAAGCTCCGGATGTTGTTCTTGAGAGACACTTTGCTCTTCGCCGAAACGGCAACGGGAAGTGTTGGATGGGGGCATGCTTGCGGCGTACTCCTCACAGGGGGTTCCTGGAGAAGCAAACATGTGCTCCCCCCCGCCGCGCTGAAGTTGTTGACCAGTGCGAATCGCCTTCGATTGTTATCGTGGGCCCAAGAAACAGTTTCCATGGGTATCTTTACATTCAATGTCCCAAGATCGCGGAATTGTTTGTTGATCGCTGTTTTAATACCAACATGCTTCGGAATCGCGCCCTTCTGGAACATCAGCAGCGCTTTGACTAGCGCTGTAATACCTGCAGCTGCCTCTCCATGGCCCACATTTGCCTTGACAGAGCTAACATACAATGGGTGCAAGCGTCTCTTTAAGCCTGGGCAGAAAACATTCGTGACAGATTCCATCTCGGTAGTGTCGCCTGCCTGAGTTCCCGTGCCATGCATCTCAATCACATCCACATCTAGTGCATTGACGTTTGCCTCTTTCAAGATTTGGGAGAAGAGATGCTCTTGTGTAGGCGCATGGGGGTGGGTTATGGAGCTTGCATTCCCCGCATGGTTTGTGGCAGAGGCTCGGATGATACCGAGTATATTATCATTATCGTTCTGAGCGTCTGCTAAACGCTTCATCACGATTGACACGATACCATCTGCTCTGCAATAGCCATCCGCTCCATCATCGAAAACTTTGCAGCTTCCAGTTTTGGAGAGAAAATAACCACGACTGAGGCCAGCAAAGCTGTCGGAGCCTGTTAGTAAATTCAATCCACCAGCGACCACAGTGTCCGTCTCCTCACGTATCAGGGCTGAACAAGCAATTTGGATTGCAGCCAAACTGGCCGAGCACGCTGTGTCGATACTGTAGCTCGGACCGGAGAACTTAAAGAAGTAGCTGATACGACCGGGAGCAAAGGCACGGTAGTTACCTGGAATAAAATAGGTGTCGATGTCCTGCCCGGCATTGGCCTCTCGGTAATCATCTGAACAATGACCATAATATGTACCCACTCGAGTGGCCATCGTAGAAGGTGTTCGGTTAGGAACGAATCCAGACTGCTCCAGCGCTTCATACGCAGTCAGAAGTGCCAAACGATGGGCTGGGTCCGTTTGGCCGGCTTCCCGGGGAGACATTCCGAAGAATCCATTATCAAAGAGCCCGGGGTCGTCTATAAAGCACCCAAATGGGGTGTGGCTAGTATTCTGGCGCTTTCCGGTGGTGTCCGTATGTGTTTCTACATCGTAGCGATCGGCTGGGATCTTCTTGTGCACGTCACGCCCATCCACCAAAAGTTCCCAGAATTGGGTCAAGTCATTGGCACCGCCAGGCAGTCGGCAGGACATACCGACCACTGCGATGTCAGTGCTGGAGGGGTTGGTAGGTTTGTTCTCGTCCATGAACACCCATTGCATGTGCTCTCGGGTATCGACAGTACAGTGTGGATAGGTAGCCTGGGCACGGGATATCAGGGTGTTCACAACTGGACAAGGCTGGAAAATTGACTCCAGATGGACGTGAGCTTCCTCGTTCCAATCCGAAGACGAAAAAATAGCTTCAGCAACATTTCCCCACTGGATGGTGCCTGTCAGGAGGCAATATATGGCAGACTCAAATAGCTCAAGTACAGTCTGAGAGCCTAGTGGCTTCCCATCAACCATGGAGAGCAAGCACACGTTGCTAGGAACTCTCCGATTGGCAATTTGGGGGCTGACTGTTTCAGCTATACGGGCACTATCAGCACGATCGTAGAGATGAGCTGCATGGCAAGGACCTCCATACACTGGCAATGCAGCGTGGCGTGCCGATGCCAATTTCCCCGTCTTTCCAAATATCTTTGCTAGTATGGACGGTGGCCCATTCACAAAAAGACTGCCATCGGGTTCGACAACACTGATGTAGAGCTTGCCCGTGATTGAAACATCCTAGATCATTGTCAGGCTTTGCTGTCCAAATATTTGCTGCCTGCTTACAATGGATGCGTTGAAATGGTCGAGTGTCTCTTGTACTGTTGCTTGATCCATGTTCTTCAGAATCACTGACCAGCTTTTTGGCGGAGCGTCTGGTTCCTGCGGCTCAATTTCCTGCTGCTTCTGGTACAGCAGATAGCCTGTTCTCATAGCGATTCGAACAGCTTCGGCTGATGTTTGAGGAACATCTAATAGTGTTTGAGATGCAACAATCCCTGTAGCAGCCAACAGACCTAAGCCTAAACCAGTGAAGGTTGAATTGCTAAAGTTGAACTCCTGCGGGTTGCGCTCATAGCTCCTGAATTGAATAACATCTCGTTCAGATACTCATATCCACAATGATCAGAATTGAGGTAGGAACTTACCCAAGGAAGAGGGAAATGTGGAATAGACAGGTAAAGGCGCATTCGAAGACTCCGGTTAACGGTCCTCCGTGCCAGTCGAATGAATCAACGAGATCCAAGATCGAATGAAATGGAGGAATGAGAGTTTTCAGTTCTGGTGGAAGTCGCCGGATTTCTTCGTTGGCGACCATGGTCGCCTCTTCTAGAAAACGTCTCAGGAGTCCATGGCTCCGTGATCGAGAGACGAAACGGAGTCTCTGGGAGAGATCCCGTAGGTCAACCCCCGGAAACTTGTTGCTAAAGAAGACTACTCTCATTTTGCCCGTATCTTTCCAGCCAGTCTGGGGCTTCACGGCCACAAGTAAGTATTATACGATATTTATGAAGTTGGGCGTCAACACGGCTATCAACGCCGCTATAAGAACCCTACATGTTGCTCACTTTAACTAAGTTAGCGGTCAGCGTCGTGTGATCCATTACCCTTACAAGACATGAATACACATTGCGATGGGATCTCCTTACATTGCTTTGTATGTGATTAATACGTACCGGCATAGGCGCCATAGCTGGGATTGCAGATAAGGTCCATCGAAGATCAACACGAGGAATCGTGTAATACGTAGATCAGGTCCTGCAGCCACTACGGCATCCCCACGCAAGGGACATTTTGCCTTGTTAAAAGCAGGGGTCACAGGCGTGTAGATTTTCTTGGCTACGGGGGAGTCCTAACGCGTCCTCGGTCGGGATTGAAGCGTGCAAGCAAGGGATAAGACTCCGTCGAGGGTGGCTGACACGCATCGTAGCTAGTAGATATCACAGAGACGCTTATTTCAATCTGGTCTTCAATCAAGCAAATCGAACAGTCTCTATCTCGCATCGCAAGGCACACAATCGGATAGAATGTTTCCTTTGGCCTTAGCAGCCTTTTCGGCCCTTATAGGGCTCATTCTCAGTACCAGTATCCTGAAATGGCGACGACAGCAAATCAAGCTACCACCAGGTCCTCCACGCAAGCCACTGTTTGGTAATTTAGGTGACCTGCCTTCTGACGATGTACGGTTATGGGAGTTTTGGTTGAAGCACAAAGAAACTTACGGTAAGTTCTCCGGCCGGGTTATAATGTCGCATGGAAACATTGTGGTGACGATTTGATACCAGGCCCTATCAGCTCACTGTCGGTCCCGGGGCGGACGATGATCGTTCTTAATGATGTCCACCTTGCTACCGAGTTGTTGGACAAACGATCAGCGATCCATTCGTGTCGCCCGAAATTCCACTTTGCATCCATGTCGGCCTCTCCTGTGCTTGTACCGCTGAACAAGAACTAATGTTTATTACAGGGCTGGCTGGGATCAGATATTGGGAGTAGTCGAGTACTCTGATCGATTCCAGGAACTTCGGAGGGCTCTTCACCAGGGAATTGGTTCGGCGAAATGCGTTGCGCAATACAATTCAGTGCAAGAGGTGGAGGTTCGCCGATTCCTTCTGCGCGTATTGGATGATCCACACAGTTTAAATGACCAGCTACGAAAGTATGTGGCGCAGCAATCAATGGCATCAAAGCTGATCTAATAACATCCAGGATGACCGGGGCTGTGGCCCTTCAGATAGCTTACGGATACACGGTGGAACCGCACGACAGTGACCCTCTCATTGACCTGGCCGAGAGAGCGGTGTACGACTTTGGTCTGGTCGTTACTCCGGGAAACTGGATAGTAGATGTCTTTCCAATGTGTAAGTTCCCGAGTGAACATCTATAATGGATCGCAGTGATTCATTGGCTTTTAGTAAGGTATCTGCCGGCCTGGTTTCCGGGGGCCAAATTCGTCCGGATAGCAGACAGCATCCGGAAGACTGCCACAGCTTTCTGTGATACGCCGTGTACATTTGTCAAACAACGACTAGCCCAGAGTGACTACCGTCCTTCCTTCCTCTCGAACTCGCTCAGGAATCAGGAAGGGTTGTCAGAGGCCGATGAGTCCGTGCTGAAATGGTCCGCCGCAGCGATATATGCTGGAGGAGCAGATACTGTACGCCTGTCCTTGGAGCTCTGTATAGTCATCATGCCTGCAATGCTGACAGCTAATAGACCGTGTCAACCTTGGCTACGTTCTTTCTCGCTATGACTCTCTATCCCGAAGTCCAGGCTAAGGCACGAGCGGAAATTCAATCCGTCTTAGGGTCGGATCGTCTTCCTGGCTTCCAAGATAGAGACAACCTCCCGTACATCAATGCCATAGTGAAGGAGACTCTTCGCTGGCATGCCACTGTCCCCGTTATCACACACAAATCTATCGCCCCCGATGTGTGCGAAGGATATGACATCCCGGAGGGATCTTGGGTCATGGCTAACGTCTGGTTCGTGTTACGCATGGGAAACTCTACGAGGGATTGCGCATTGTTGACTTATTTCTTCAGGGCTATGAACCACGATCCAAAAACCTACGTTGATCCCTTTTCCTTCAAGCCGGAACGCTTTCTAGGCTGCGAGGGGCGTGCGCCCGAACCTGATCCACACACCTTTGGATTCGGTCGACGAATATGCCCTGGACGCAACCTGGCCAGAGCGAACGTTTACCTGACCGTTGCGCAATCTTTGGCCGCTTTCCAGATCAGTAAGCCGAGGAAGAATGGCACTGAGAGTGACTTCCGCCCAGAGTTCCAAGCAGGGTTTGTCAGCTCGCCCGCCCCGTACGAGATCGACATTCGGGTCCGCAGTCCGGCTTATGAGAACCTCATTCGCACGGTGGAGACCGAATATCCCTGGGAACAAAGTCACTCCAAAGAGATTAAATCGCTTGCTTCCTGAGGCATTCGTGGATATCGTAGTAGTGGCGTCACATGTGGTACTGGAGATCTCTTCCCGTTGTTATGCAGCTTTCCTTGCACGAGGCGAATATAGTACGTACGTAGTTGCGAATGTAGGGGGCATCGATGTGCTCGCTCGCCATCGCGCATGGTCATCCATCCTCTAGAATGTACTGATAAGCCTGGTACTGCAGAAAAAGAATACAAGATCTTTCATTCTCGTGATACCGACGTAATGTAATTCAGCCCACAGACCGCTATTTCTTGGTGAATGTATTGCACGTTCTACTAGCACCAATGAATGCAGCTCCAGGATATCAAGATAGAGGTCATGACTCGTATTGAGGAGGCAAAAGTAAAAGAGCGTAGGAGCTTGTGAGCTAGAGCAACGCAATTTTCTACTTCTGGAATATGCCCCCTCAACCGACAGAAGCGCCGATCATGCCGCAAGGACATAAGATGCTGCTTTTCCCATCAGCCCCTTGCGACTAGCCTAGATACGTGCAAGCAGGCATACCAGCATGCGACGGCTATTGAGTCTGCTCACTCTTGACTGAGTTCCGACTTGATGGATCAACACGGCTTCGTATATGCAAATTGTGGCAGTGTATACAGGGAGAAGTGACGTGGCCCGCAGCTCACGTAGATAAATGGAAATATCCATCTGTAGTGGCTGTCCCTTACGCTTGAGGAAGAAAAGCGTTCCATAAAACTCGGCACTTTTCCATCTTCAACCAGCCAGACAAGCAACTACTACTACTACAATGACTATCTCAAGCAACACGGACAACGAGCCAAGGCAGCTTGACAAGGCCCTGGGCACTCTCAACG
This sequence comes from Aspergillus piperis CBS 112811, assembly GCF_003184755.1. Lineage (NCBI taxonomy): Eukaryota > Fungi > Ascomycota > Eurotiomycetes > Eurotiales > Aspergillaceae > Aspergillus > Aspergillus piperis. Next base: position 1,621,507 of record NW_020291593.1, read on the forward strand.
ATGCTGCGGCAGAGTGTCGTGTTGCGATGACATGCAACACAAGTGACAGTGTTGAATGTCACAGCGCGGTGCACGGTGCGCGCCAGAAATTGATTGTAGAGACGCTCAAGTTCCTCCAGGTCATTCAAGGGCCTGTTGATACTGTGCAGAGCTGGTTTGACAAGGTGAGCTGCTCGCCGTCCCTTTTGTTGTCCAGAATCTGCCCTCCGCTGACCGGTCAGACGGCTCATATCGCAGCAATTCGCTCATTGTTGGAGATGGGTGTGTTTGACAGGCTTCCTACAGGGGGCACGTCACGCACAGCTGAAGAGCTGGCCCAAGATTTGAACGTCGAACAAGATCTTGTTGGTGTGTCTCCATATATTCATCCCCTGATTCTATGTTGAACACCAGATGTCTAACGAAGTTTCGGCTCAGCCCGCCTGATGAGAATTGCCTCGACATATGGTCCTTTCGAGGAAGTCGGGCCCAGCACATACAGACACACTCCGTTTTCTGAAGTTTATTTGCGCCCGGAGATTCGTGGGTTATTCCAGTTTGTGTGAGTAGAAAACACACCCCATTACAGATTCGTCTCCATTCAAAGGTCCTGTTGGTATACTTCTAGCCTGCTGGTCTCTAACTATGCCGACAGAATGGATGAGCATATGCCGACGCACCTCAAGATGCACGACTTTCTCGCGTACAATGGGTGGAAATCGCCGGACTCCGTCTCCAACAACCCTTACACGTACACGCACGACACTGGGGGTAAAGGCATGTTTCAGCACCTCGCGAGCTACCCTAGTCGAATGGAAGCCTTCAATAAAGGGATGACTATGCAAGCCATGACCTCTGGATGGATGCTCGATGTATACCCTTTCAAGAAGGTCATCTCTGATCAAAAGCCAGCAACCAATGATCCTGTCGCTGTTGATATTGGCGGCGGTAAAGGCCGTGCAATTCGCCAGATACGGTCTCTTTGTGATGGCCAGCCTGGGAGATATATACTTGAAGATCAAGAGCATGTTATTCGCAGCATTGTTCCTCCGCCTGATGGAATTGAACTGGTCCCTCACGACTTTTTCACGGAGCAACCAGTTAAAGGTAAGATATCTTCATACTGTCTCTTGTGTGCTGTGGACCTGGGCTCATCGATCTTGCAGGTGCATTGATTTATCTCATCCGCCGGTGTCTTCACAACTGGCCTCCTTCCAAGGTTACTGAAATCCTAAAGAAAACTGTAGCAGCCATGGAGGTAAACAAGTCTCGCCTTCTTATTGAGGAGATCCTAGTCCCTCAGACGAAAGCTGGAATTGAAGAAGGGTGGATGGACGTACTCATGATGTCGCTTGGTGGTAAACAACGAACAATAGAAGAATGGCGCACCGTGCTCGCTGAGGTTGGCCTGCGAGTGGGCAAGGTATACCAGGTTCCAGGAAGCTGCAATGGTATCATTGAGGCATGGAGGGTTTGAATTGATTCGTCGATGTCATGGTCATGGCATCGTGCTAGGAGGTTCAGAAATGTCATTGGCACTATCACCTTGAGATATACTTATAGACGGGGCCTATCCTTGGGTCATGCGACGTCAACCCCAGCCCCAGCAAGTTCCTCTCAGCAAGACAGTAGACTAGAAATAGTTCCTAGTTCTGGGGGTATATCACACTCACCAGTAGAGGGTATGTCAAGGAACTTGTCAGGACAAACTCAAACACGAGCGGCTTTATATGAAAATCGGCCATATACAATTCTCCCCCACTTTCATCTGAGATACCCATGCCTTGGGGTCCGATGTGGGTGCTGCTTATTAGACCACATATAATACACTACCACAAGACAAGACAAGGCTCTGTGAAGTCATTCCTCTCCTATAACTCCAACCTCGCCATGATCCCATAAGCGCCGGTGACAACCTCTGACACTTACACTACCTTTCTATCCTTTAAATCGACAATCAGATCATACAAATATGCCCTCCCCGAACCAGCTATTGACCGTGTGCGATAGGCTCAAGATCCTGATGCTGCGAGCGTGAGCGCCTCTCCTGCCTCGACCAGCAGACCGAAAATGATGAGGATTTGCCTCTTCTTCCCACTTGTGATGGACGTGCTTTCCCATGCCTTCCTTGCACACCGCTGAGAGAGTCCTCAAACTCAAAATGGGTATACCAACTGAAACAAGCGACGTTGCAAGTTCATAAGACCTGGAAGGAAGCTCGCATGCAGTGGAGTCAAACTGACGAGCAAGCTTAAGCTGCTGGCTGACGTGGATACCAGTCTGGGTAAAATCCTGCAGTTGCTTGAAGATGTGAGTCCAACTCTCTCTGCCTATTATTATTCCAGGCTAACTTCTGTGCAGCCGCATCAGCTTCTACTCGTGGACACGGGAAGATCAAGTCCATAGGTTATAACGGCCCGAGACTACTAAGTATAGGCCCCTGCCGGTGAGATATACGATCCTACCAACCTTCATCATTTACCGTCCAGGATATAGTACTGAGAATTTCACCAGAATTTCTAATAATGCGCGATCCAAAGCGTATCCTTTCCCACTCGTCAAACTCCAGCGCGCTCGCGGTGCAGACCCTAACGCCCCATTCGGCCAATGGGTCTTCAACTACTGTCACCTCGGAAATAGCCTGCTACTTAATACACGTCACAGCGCTCGCAGATTTGGCTCCCGTCTTCGAGATCTTCTGGACCAATGTATCTCCCGCCGCCCCCCTTCCCCCCGGCAGACACAAACTCAGGAACTCCTTCAGATACTCTCATCACACTCATTCTTCAGATTGATGTCCAGGACGCGAGTGGATGGACGTGTCTGCACAGAGCGGCCACGTATGGGACTGCCGCGGAGGTTGTGGGAGTTGCTTCGGGTTCGGTGCATCGCCGCTTATCACAACGTCGGACGGGTGGCCGGCTATCTTTTGTTCGGCGCTTTTTGCAGAATCCGGAGCTGAAGCGGAGTTGTGGGAATCGAACAGTTCGGGCTTATGTGCCTGCTCTGGAGGATGCAGGTTATGATGTCCGTGTGGATGGCAAAGAGGGGGAGGGATAGAGATGTCGATGTTCTTTATAGTTACTGTATCTACTTCTCTGGACGCCTCATTCCCAAGTCGGGGTGATGTAGATCCCGTCAACAGATCCAGGATATATGACAACGAACGTTGTTTATTATGGACGTCGCCAGAGAATGCTACTCTTGCATTCCTCATGATACTTTATGCGGTTGTCTAACCATTCATGAGGATCCATAGAGTTTCTCTCCGAGTCCGCAGCGAGATTCTCTTGCTTTCTGACACGACAATCCCGCAGATATAAAGATTCTACAAGTTGTCAGCCTACCTTCTTGCTTCAAAATAATGAGAGAGGTAAATTTACTATCTGGCGTGCTCTGATTTGAACAGTATCCCCATCACAGAACATGTCCTGTCGTAGTTCACCTTGGCCTAATGTAAATGGCTGCCATTGTAGACATTTGGGGCTCGGTGCAAGCTATTCAAAATGACAGTATCATAGATATTGCTCTGAGATACAGTTAGTGAGATCTGGAGTTGGCTGATAAGTCCTGGAGTGGTTTTTGTTCGAACTTCATATGGGTTCTAGGCAAGCCTGTAATTTGCTGAAGGAGCCAGACCATAAGCCTGCATAACCGGCAGAAATTTCCATTGACTAAGATCTATTTGTATGTTAAATGGGTTGGCTAAACTGTTCTTGAGATCATTGAAAAAGTGATTGTCTTGCGAGAACGGCAGAGATCACTTATATCTGATATATTAGAACAGGAATCACGATTCTGGCAGTTATACTATGACGGATTACGCTGAATATGAGTGAAGACTACCGACAGCGTACAGTAGCCATGTTATATGGATAAGACCTAAGTTCGAGAGTGATGCTGAAAGATGGGGTCTGCTCTGCCAGCAAACGACCCGCTGCTGGCTACCCTCAAGCGCTCATGATCACTACAAAAGGTGGCCCCAGGCCACACACCGTTAGCCCGTGAGTAGACACTTTTTTTTTTTACTGAAAGGGCAAAGTAAGTGCAAGCAAGTGAATGCATGGTATAGGCGGGCCAGTGCTTAGGTTTTGTAGCACTGCCTAGTATTCGAGCGGTGGGCAATGTGATGAAATTGGTGCCGCAGCAGCAAGCTATCATTGGTGTTATGACTGCCAGGGTAAGCTACAGCTCATTGGCCGCTTAAGCCCCTCCCTCTTGTGACAGCCGGTCACATGACCATGATCGATGGTGAATGTGAGCTTATAAGTGATGCGCGTTCTGAGTCTGTTGAGTCAGAAGAGTATGCCTTTAAAATACTAGACTGCAGATATATGAGGTCTGGATGGGTTAATAATCAGGCCTGGGAGTGTACGTGGACAAATTGACACACGGGAATAGCAGAAGCCGTGGTGAAATGGACAGCCAAAAACTGTGTTAACTGCGGTCGACGTTACATTAATAAAGTCACGTGCTTATGTTGAATCCAAGATAATTTTACCTGATATCTAGCTTGGGATGCAAAGACCTGATTAGGAAAGATAGGAAGTACAGATAAGCAGTATGGGGGTACGATTAGTAAATCCCAAAAAGAACAACAAAAAGGGCTTTGTTGGGAGTTAAAAAATCGAATGTGCTTCATATTTATGCACTCCATAAAATCTGCAGTCTCAAGGGTAGGTGCATGATGATAGTAAGACTATCAGTGCAGAATACTTACTACTACCGGGGTTACTCCGTGGAATCGGCAAGGGTTCCCTTCTGGTTCCTGGGCTCTATATTCAGGACTAGATTGATAGATCAGTATATTGACGATGGCTTTGGAAAATAAAAGACTTCTGGGAATTTACGATGAGATCATCAATATGTACGAAAGGACCACTTGATCTAGAATGATGATCCAGAAAACCTGATTGTGAATAAGAAAGAAAGATCAATAAATAAAAGTCATCAGGATGGATGCTGGCTGCAAGGTATGAGCCCTCACGTGATGAGTTGTGAAAAGTTTGGGTGAGAAAGAAGTAGGTTTGGGATGGGATTCATTTTCAGGTATGGGGGGAAACCGGGCTGGCAAGGTTGGGAATCATAATAATAGTAATCATTATAATCAGGAGGTGTGCACTTTACTACTGCAGTACGACCCTCGGGATGCAGCTTCACTAATGTGCACAGACATCCGTGAAGGGATTTTCTGTTTCCCTCCCCCTCCCATTTTTCCTCTCCTTCGTGGTGGTGCCTGGATGGAAGAGAGACAGAGGAGGGAGGGAGGGCCCAGGCTTGCATGCATTGTTGGGCCGGATAGTTTTGGGAAAACCGGGGTGGGAAAGAAGGGGAAGGGAAGGGTAAGGCAACGTTGAACGGGTCAGTAGACTAGTAAGCGTGGCCGTCCTTTTGGGGTTAGTTTAGTAGGAGGGGGATAAGGGTGTTAAAAGAGTGGAGGGGACTTTTGGCGGCGATATATACGTTGGAACTTGGAAAATGGCTCGTGAGGAGCAAGAAGCAGCTGATGTGGACATGATTGTCCTCGCTTAGACAGGATTGATCGGCCTGATGATGATGATGATGACGAGAAGAAGAAAGGGGGTGTGGTGGTGGTGATGAAGTAGTAGTGGTGCTGGTACTGGAGTTGGTTTGGTGAAATGAAAAGGGCAAAACGGCCAGTTGATGATGATGCGTTGGTTTGGAGTATGGATGGACACGTAGGAAAACGGGTAAACTGGATCTGGATGTAACTCCTCTTGTATGACCTTTGCTCTGATTTTCTCTATTATTGTTTTTTTATCTTTTCTTTTTTTAATTTCTTCTTCTTTTTTTCTCTTTGCCTTCTCCTATTTTTCTAACTCGTTAAATTAATTATTAAAGTATGGAGGCATTTGTTTTTTCTTTTCTTTTCATATTCCTTTTTTTTTTCTTCCTATTACCAAGTCCCCTGGTCCTGTGGAATGTTAAACTTTGCCAGTGACCAGCGAACTTGCCATCTGCTGCTATGTGACTTTAGTAACCAACTACTACTCCTACTACTGCTACTACGGACAACTAACTAATACTACCACTTACTAACTTCGGAGCCTGAATAAGAAGAAAGAGAAGAAGAACTAACTTTTGCCGGGTACCGAACGGGAACCTCGTGCGCATCCGGCCAACGCAGCAAAACAGGACGAACCGAACTCGATAGCCGTCACCCGAAGGCGTAAATCTGAAGAAAAAAAATTTAAAAGGGAACCAGAAACTGAAGAGTAAGGAAACCGAACAGAAAGATGTATGGATGGATGGATGGCTGTGAAAACTGAAAGGAGAGGACAGTAAGTACTGTTAGTAGTTAGTTAGTGAGCAGCGAAACCCAAAGAATCCTGGAAAGTTCTGGGTCCACCAGGCCGATTTGCCTCCACCGGGCGTCGTCGTCGTCGTTGCCCGTCGGAGGAATAGTCCCAAGCGTCCGCAGGGCCTTTTTTGGCTTGTCTTGTTCGCTGGGGCTAGAATAATGCCCATCCGGCGCCTCTCTCTACCCTCTCTCGCTCTCCCTTCTGTAACGCGGTGCGGGTTGCTGCAATGCGCTGATCCAAGCATTGCAGCAGCGCCGTTCTTTGACTCAGCAAGTCATCCATGACTCCCTCCCCCCCATAATTCCCTCTCCCCCCATCGGCCTCCATTCCGTATAAATTGACTTTGCGCTGCGCTTTTGCCGCTGCCACCTATTTATTCGTCTTTCTTCCGCCATCCTTTGTTCTCTTTCTCTCCTCCCTTTCTATCTTGTGCTTCATCCATCGAGCCCTGACTTCTTCTTTGCTCTACTCTACTTTCAGTCGTCCTATCCCTATCCGCTATCCAACTCAAGCTAAGCTACCTTAACTCCGATCTTCGGTCTCCCTTCCACTATACATAGACCGCCATCCTTATCTGCCTGCCTCCTTATCACGCCTCCTCACTCACCTCCTCTTTCTCCTCACCGGACCACTGCTCTCCACGTCACCCTCAACCTCCGACACTCTTCCTGTGCTCTTCATCAGTCCACTCTTTTCGGACTGCATAACATACACTACTACTCTTAACCAGTTGAGCATCTTTCACTGTCACTACCAGTCCTTCTCTGGGAACAACAACAAGCACCTCATTTCCAGTTCTCCTATCGTCATTGCTGCCCCGGTGGCTACTACTAGCTACTCTTGACACCGCCTCCCTCAACTCGCTCTCTCGCCACCACTTTCATCATGGCGCCCCGCAAGCCTCGCTGCAACTTCAAGGAGTGCAAGGAAGCCGCTCAACGCATCGTCGGAGACTGCAGCTTCTGCAGTGGTCACTACTGCTCTAAGCATCGCATGCTGGAGGCTCACGCCTGCACTGGTCTCGAGGACTGCAAGAAGGAGTCCCACGCCCGCAATGCCGATAAGCTGAACAGTGAGCGGACTCACGTCATTAAGGGCGTATGAGATCCTTCTCTCCCTGGAGATCTCACAATAATTCCATCTCCCTGCTGCGATCTTCTCGTTTCTCCTTTCTTCCTTATGATTCCGCTGCGTCGCAAACTTCATACATATTATTAGCGCGGTGTTCCTACTTCCACACTACACACTTCTTGCCGGCATTAGCAAGTACTGCATGGCCAGTAACGCTTTCCGCGACAGTTCGCCACCTGGGTTGGGTAGGGAGTTTTGATGTTGATACTGTTCTGTTTGGCGTTCACCACAGCTCTGGAGTTTCGACGGCTATATTTTATATTTCTTTTTTTTTGAGTTTCTATTTGCTGCACATTTCCTTCATCACTTATTTTTTTTGCAGTGATCGTGTTCATCTTCCATGAACTTCCCGCGGGCGGTTATTGGCAACGAACCGATACTAGACAACATCTCTACCTTCCAGTTCGTGTTGGATAGAATTGACGGGCTTTTTACCCCGTTTGTGAATGGTTTTGCTATTTCCACTGGTGTGTCACATAGCCAAGCGGTCATAGGTATATATGCATATTTGTCCACACCTTCCACCATCAATTGAGCCTATAGATTCAAACCCACCTCCCAGAATAGCTTAGTACCATCCATCCTCAGCGCGGTGGCCGGAGATTAGTCGTGTGCCAGCTACCCACGTAGCTGTAAGCTCAGGTAGCTAGCTATCCCGCTGTTCTGACCACTGAGCGTGCAGAACGTAGCAAGCGTCATATGATAGTAGCCCGAACAAACCTCTCCAACCAACTAGCCCCGAAGCTCATAGGTTGAAACCGACCTGACACCTAGAATCCCTGCAACAACTGAGAACAGAGAAGACCTCGACCCCCCCCCCCCCCCCCCAGAACCAAAAGCAAAAGCACCCACCCATTACTACGACTAGTACATGACGAGCCTGAAACAAAGTGATACGATAGCCATCGAGCCCGTACCACAGAGGAAAAGGGCACTTTTTTCTTTTAGCCCGGTCCAATTTTTGGCCTACCACACACACACACAGTTAGCCAAAAAACATAAAACCTAACCACCTAGGAAAGGGGTTGAGTGGGAAAGGAAAGAAAAATAAAACATACATATCATGATGTTCACTTAGTCTGCTCAAATACTTGTTTAATTCTTCGACGCGCTCTTTGTGAGTTTTGACCCCTTCTCGTTTCAGGCGCTCTTGCAGCTGTATATGGTTGTTAGCCTATCTTGTCTGTTTTGTGACATAGACATTTATCGCTTCGATAGCTCCTTATAATGAGAGGGTTTCGAAGAAAAATAAAGCAGCATGTACATCAACCTCATACATAAGAAACAACATCAACCAAATCAAGGGAAAACAAAATCAAAAACCCAAAGCATAACAAAAAGAAACATATAGGCAATACATACCCTCTTCCGCCTCATCTCCTCATACTTCCTCTCCGCTTCAGTCTTCCCAGCTCCCGCAGAGCCAGATGCTGAGGAAGGTTCATGTTCATCAGTGCGAGGTTCCTCTTCAGCGCCACTTGCCGTCGCTGATGTTGTCGTTGTAAGTTGCTGCTCCTGCTGATTCTTCTGCTGCTCATTCTCCTCTCCACTGCCTGGAACGGACGATTTCTTGCTGCTGCTGCTGCTGCTCTTCTTCTTTTTCTTCTCTATTCGACCGTTGCTGGTCTTGGAGCCTTTCAGTTTTAATTTGCCGCCTCCACCGGGGGTGGAGTATTCGCTTGGTACCATCTCCCCTCTTCTTTCTTGTTATAGTTGCTTATTGTTATTATTGTTCTATGCTGGGGGATAGATGGTGGTGCATGGTTAGGTTGATGGGGAGGTAGTATGGATGATGATGGTGATGATGGGTGGATACTACTGGATGGTGATTCCGGTTGCCGCTTTAAGCGGGTCGGTCAGGTGACTTGTGTGGTGTGTATTGGGGGTTGGGCGGTGGGACTACTTACTAGCCTTGAAGTATTGTCATGAATAATACAAAAGAGAAGATATCTAAAGGAGAAGAAGTTTGAATTTGTTATGTCTCTTTATGGTTCAACGGGGATGGCTGGTTCATGGCCATGCTGGTGGGCTCTACATATGTGATACTCTTGTCTGGCACCATGCTTGGAAAGTTATTGGAAATTGTTAACACAGGGTGATAGCAGGATTTCGCATGTTCTGTTTGCTTTATTAATTTGATATCTAGTATGTTTCCTTGATGCCCTGCGATTCTCATGTCGAGTCCAGCATCTATAATCCATTTATCCCATCCCGAAACTCCATCGTAACATATGCACATCAATCGAAGGGAATCGGGCGCAGCCCGGATCCGCCTCCTCGCTTTCGCATTTCAGCACCTGCTGCAATTGTGCTGGGTACCTTGATTCCACAGCAATCCCCAAAGTAATCTGTGTGGTCGGCATGGTTGTGGTCGTGGCCATGCTCGTGGTCGTGCTCATCGTCTTCCATATCATCCGTGATCTCCCTCATCCCGGGAGCTGCCGGCAACAAGCTACCGAACAGAAAGTGCTGCATGATGGGAAGCTTGCCCAAAACCTCCTTGGCGAACATCTTCTTCATGCCGCTCTCGATTTTGCTCCAATTCTTGGCTCCTGATATGTCATCCAACATTGGGCTGTGCCACCGTAATCCCTTTACAGTTTTCACGCTATCCACCCATCGGACCTGATCCAGATAGATGTATTTGCCACTTTCCTCCTCGAGAACTGCCATGTTGTGAATTGCCAACGGCGTGATGTAGGGATGTGCAACGAGCTGGGAGGCACCGAAGAGGAACGGCAGGAAATGATAATCATCGAGACCCCACACTCCATGTGATCCAGCAGGTTCCAGGTAGTAAGTGGTTTGTATATCACGCATGAGGTTCATGTAGCTCACGTATACATGGAAGACGATCGCAGGGAAGTCCGTGGCGGAGAATAAGTGCACCTGACGTAGACACAGCAACCACATCATGAAGTTCAGTTCGTGACCTGAACCGTAGTCTAGTCGGTCGCGCGACCCGAGCGAGTTAATTAGATAGGTCGAAGCTTCTTCTATGAGTGCTTGATCTTGAAACCCGAGTATATCTTTGTGCCACGCCGCACTTTGTGTTGCGACATCGTCAAATAGATCGCGAAAAGCTGGGTTACCGAACCGCGAGCCGCCTTGGTCGAGTGACGGGTGTGTCTCGAGAAGGGATCGGATTTGGAATACTATAGACTGAATCTTGGTGATGATGGGGGAAGGGCTGCCGATCTCCGTGGTTGCCCGCCCCCGCACTGAATCGGAGAGACCGAAGATGAAGGCGAGGATCAAGGTATGGGTTGAGGAGGAGAGGAATAGGTCATGGTCTTGCTTCGATAATATCCGACGCACTGGGCGCGCATACTGATGGGAGGAGAGATCCGGAGCACTGGGGAGAGGCGGGGTGACTGGAGCAGGTTCGCGGGAGGAGGGCGTCTGAGACTTGGCTTTACTCGCACGAAGTTCCGAAAGTTTCTTGGAAAGGTCAATCTTCGGTTTCGGTGCCGGACTAGACACGGAAACTTGTGAGGCCATTTTGAGCGATATAATAAGGAGGTCGATGCGATCCTGTCTTCCTAGTGACCTTGCCGCACGACAACTGGCAGAAGATTGTTGCTATCGTTGGACGAGAATGTGATAAGCAGCCGCGGTCATCTGACACCGCCCGCGATGACATAAGATGGATTTGGGCTGGTTGGCAGAAACTGACCGCCTAACAGTAGAGCAGCCATTGCCCCTTTCCCAAGAAGGTATAGCTATATTGCCACAAGATTGAGGCATACACAAGTGTATTCTGGGTACTACTATTGTCATGGGGTGGCGACGAAACCCAATGGGGTGAACAATGGCGCTGGAAAGGATATCCGAGTTCAGAACTGAGTTGAGCCACATCGGATTCATCGGATTCGACTCGGCCTTTGCCGTCATCCGAATCCGTCCGCCGAGCAGCCCACCAAATCTCATTCAGGAGCCTCGGACGGAGGCTTACCTCCGCGCCGTGGATCATGATGGCAGATGCGGTGCAACGCCCCCGAACCAACTGACATCACATTTTGAACACAAAGTTTTCGACTCCACGAACGAGGAAGCAAAGTGGACCGATCGATTTTCAATGTGGCTAAGTCCAGGGCTTCGGTTCGGATTTTCTGGAACATGAGAGCGATATCCGCTGTGAACCATGGATCGGCGCGGCTGAGTTGAGGCACTATTGACTTGAAGGCAAGTACGAGCGAAAGCGTTCAGCCTGGGGAAGGTTTCCGGAAGACAGATCTGATCGGGTGGAGGGCTGAAAGAGGGACAGTCTCGGAGGGTAAACTTGAAAACCATAAGTAGGTAGGCATCGACCCTTGCATTGGATATGACTAGTATTGGGAAAGGGTCTTTATCCCTTATTATTGTATCGTAAGCCAGAAGAAGGACACGGCTGTAAGATAGGTTACAGTAAGCAGGATACTGCTTTGAATGTTTGTTGTTTCACTTGGGATTCAGTCGGTCGCTGCCTTAATACCAACCTGGCCCAAGATCGGCCTACTCGCTCCAGGATTATTGATTCTCAGAGGGATTTAGGACGTCTGCTGGAAACCAGAGCGATAAGAAGTGAGGAATGCATCTTGACTTACAGTACTCCGTGCTCCGTGTTGTCGCCTGCGCAGATAAGCCCAAGACATGGGACACGGTTGGTTAGACGCACAACATTTCACACCATGATTAGACTCGACTAGCCCAAGGTGCCTGGTCCCTGTTCGGTGACGGTCTATCGGGTCTGAAGGGAAAATCTGTGCCAGTCAGACAGCCATGCTTGGTTTCCGGCTAGGCCGCATGTACGTCGACGATTCGGGCATATCAATCTTTGCCCTTCAGCCAATAGATAGAAGTCTCTGGCTGCACAACATCGATGAGAGATAGTAGATACAAAGTAGTAACCTTGGGCAACGCCACAGACAGCTCGCATGATGTATTGATGATAGAACTTCTTGTCCATCGTACCGATGAGTCTCGATTGATGAGAAAGTAAGTATAAGCCTCCCATGACTCAGTTGTCGTCAGATCCTCATTCTATTGGCGCTCCGACCAGTTCAGGATCACCGGTCTCTTCCCAGGAGAAGGAATAAATCAGACCGCTGAGAAGGCTACTAGCTATCGAATTATCTAGACCGGGACATGGCGAAGCTGAAACATCCATATTATCGTAGTCGGCGCGGGAAGATGATGGGAGCTGAATTGCGTCTAGGGTATAAGCAATTGGACGGGTCACTCGGCGCTTCTACAATACCTCTTCCGTGGTGACTTTATCCGGGATTCTCAGCGGCGTATCCCGTAGTATGCAATGGGCCGTTCCTGAAATAGAAGGCCACAACCAAGATCGGCCGACGTGGCTGAAGTGCATTGAAACTGGAACTGGAACACATGGGCGATATCTAGTCCTCACTAACAGTTTCTTGGCAGCCAATGATAGGCGTGACATGTGCCGCCAGACTCAGGTGGCTAGTAGAGATCCTGACAAAAGTATTGGTCTATCACTTATCAGGGGAGGGGGGAGAGGGGAGTACTAAGAGGGGAGGAAAGTGATGTGCCTCACTCTGAGAGGGAAGAATTGGCGCCCGTCTTCCATCTAGTAGTTATGAACTTACGTAGGTGCTCCATGCCTCGTATCGTATCCAAAACCTTTTACAGTAAGCCACCATCATCCCTTATTCTGTCCGTATATTTATTTGTGTGGATGATGTTGGTCAGGATGCTTAACAGGTTCGCAACAACCGAGGATGATGATGCGATCATGGGATGAAGTCGCAGATGATGGAGAGTGATCACCAGGGGGACGGGAGCACAACAACACCAAGTTTGGGGGAAAGGAGATCTATTCTTGGTTGTCTCTGATTTCCATGCGGGATGTTTCAACTTGCATGGCTTTTCCCCTCCTGGATGTCGGGACGTGTCAACCATTGCAGGGATCGCTGGCTGGCTGGCGAAGTTGATTACTTTAGTAAGTAGTTTGTTTGGTATCGATGTACTGTAAGAGAAGGGTGCGAGCGAGTGGGTAGGAGGAAGGATGTCAGTAAGAGTAAGAGTAAGTAAGAGTAAGAGTACGAGGTGAAAGTCACTAAGCCTGTAACGAGTTTAGTACTAGATACGGCGAGTAGACACAAACTCCGTATTTAGTCTTGCTTTTTCGGCGCGACGGGGCAAGGAGTCAACTGGCGCTAATTAAACTAGCTTGAATGCAGTTAGCCCAAAGCGTCTAGTGGGTGGCGGTCGGTCTTTTCCCCACCGAGACAAGCGAGATTTCGATGCCCCTGTTCGTGTTGCGGATTGGCCGCCCGTTCAGGTACCGCCAATTTAGTCTACTGGTGCCTGGGGGGTTTTCTCCGGAACTTGACCCAATAATGGTGGTCCCCCATCACATATTGGAGTCATGCTGGTGACAAGTTAATATAGCCCGGAGACACTACCAAGCCATTCACGGGCCATCAATTCAGCATGGATATGGATCGCTAATATCAGCTTGATTATTATGCTCCATAATGGCCAAATTGCCGCCATGCAAGAACCCTGATTGCAACGGACGGCATGAACAGGTGGCAGTGGGAAAGTGGAGACCTCTGGCTCTGGCACTGGCTCTCGCTCTTCTTTCTCCTCCTCCATGTCTGGCTTATGTCTCAAGCTCAACCAGGGATGCGCACCGTATTCGCACTTGGTAGCAATCAGTTACTATGACGTCTTCTATATGAAGAACTGCAAGACGAACATTTGGGTTGTAGATGGAAAAGTGAGAGAACTTGACTGCATCAGATCTGCCACCCGCAATGTTCTTCTGGAGGAAAGCCTATTGTATTGGTTTTTGCTAGACTGTCCGGTTTCTGTACCGGTGCCGAGAAAAAAAAAAGATATTAAAAATAAAAAATAAGGAAGCCTGCAGATTCGGAGTATTGCGACTTCATCGACAGGGTACTACGTACGTAGGCGCAGTAGTAGCAAGTTAGTAGGCACGCATTCATCCGAGAACTCCGCAGGCCTGACTAACTGAAAGTATGCAATTTCCCCATGAAGACGCTGGCCAGACTAGTCTAGTCTAGTATTGATGGATTTTAATGCTACGATGGAGCCCTTCACTATCACCTTTAATTAGTAGTGTGGCCTCGAAAGCGGGCTAGTGCGAGACAAGTGAGAAAGCGAAAGAGGGAGAGAGAGGGCGAGCGAGTGAGAGGTCTGCCTAGTAATTACTGACTGACTGGCCTTTCTCCGTACTTTACCGGTGCGCATCGTTCGGTGGTCACGCCTCCGCATGCTGACTGGAGCGCTGGGCGATCGGATGGCCCTGGTAATACGCGGTACGGATCATTTGGTACTAAACCAGGTTGAACGGTACGGGCGCGGCCCCTCCGGCCACCCAGCCAATCATCCCCTGCCGCCCTCCATACGTCGCCGTCTCCTCTCCTCCTCCTCCACCACCAAGCCTTTTGCTGCACCTCAGCCTTTCCTCTCCTTCCTTCAACTTCATTTTCCTTTTTCCAGGTTGATCCTCTCTCTCTCTCTCTTTCCTCTCTTCCTCCCCTCCTCCATCTCTCCTCCCTCTTCCTCCTTCTCCTCTTCTTCTTTCCTCCCCCTCTCTCTTCACTATACCTTCTTATTCACATTAACCTTTCACTCTCTTAACTTCACTTCGCCCTCCTCTCCCGACTCTTCCGCCCATCCTCTCCTCCTTGGCCCGTTCCCGTGGCCGTCCGCTCCTTACAACACCAGTCTCCTTCGTCAACAACAAGTACGACACACCTTCAACTCCCTCGATTTCGATACATTCATTCGCTTCGCCGTGTTTCTAAAGCGTTGCTCGACCACTGAATCAGTTACAAAAGCGATTGTGGAGGCTTGTTGTGTCTTTGGGTTTCAAACCGTTTTTGCGACCTTATACTCCGACTTGTATTCTTTCGGCTCGTATTCATCGGATCCTGGGGTCTCGTCTCTTCCTTGGTGCGACACTTGAGAGTTTGGATTCAAGGGTTCAATGGTACCATTGCAGAACTGAAGGCCTCCAGACAGCACCGGGCTTTCCAATCATTGTAGGGAAGTCACCAAGGTCTGGAGGTCCCCGTGTGTCGTCAAGGTCACATCAACTGTGTCCATTACTTGTCACGGCGTGATTCAAGTCATCTTATTGTATCAAGGTTCAATCGGTATTATCCAGACCTCTTGATCAACCCGGCGTATCGTTATGGCTTCGATATCCCTACCTCCACAGCCTCAAGCTAGTCCGGCATTTTCTCCATATATTCCCCCGGCTGATCTGTCTCCTGACGGTCACAGCCGCCGCAACCTGAGAATGTCTGCTCCGCTCCCAAACCCCCACTTTGTCTTTCCAGCCCGGGATCCTAGCGATGAGACACCCCAGTCTTCGGAGACCGGTGCGAGGGCTGCTGTGCCGCTCCCAGCGTTTTCGTTCAACCCGGGCGCTCAACATTCATCACAACCATCGATGCCCTCTCTCTCACCGAATAGACCAGGTGGACACCGCAGACGCTGCAGTGAGTTCGTTGGTGGTGAACATCCGATCATTCCGCCTGCGTCCGTCGAGGCCACTCAAAGCAAGGATGACAATTTAGCGCCAGCACCCGCCAAACTTCCCGCTCCAGGGCCCGGCTTTGGTGCGGGTAGTCAAGGAAAACGCCGTCATGCCCACCGCCGCTCGGCTGCTATATCCAGTGTGGATCTCACGGCTATCTCGAATGCGCTAGACTTGAAACCATCCATTGGAAGTGCTCCATGCTTTCCGGCAGATACAACGCGTGAAGGCCATGCTTCCAATGACCCTCCCAGACCAGTCTCTCAGTCCGCAGCTGTACTGACCCGGCGATCTCCTCCAGTATCGCCTACCATCGTGATTGAAGAAGACCACTCAGAGGTTGTTGAACCTGGTACTCCTAGCTATGTGCCCTCGCCCGGACGTCACTCGGCTGAGATTCTGTCGAAAGAAATTGGGCCGGCAGCAACATCAGGACTTGGCGCCTCCGCTAGAAATAGCGGCTATACTTGCTTTTCTCCTGCAGTCGACAACACACAACCTAAGGCTGAAAAGTCAAGGCCAAGACCTCGAACTGCGGATGCATCCTTCATGCTAGATCCGAGCAAGACCGCCAAAGCGGACGATGCATCGCCCATGAAACGGCCATTGTCTGCGGCAGGCCACTCCCGTAATCGCAAGAGCTTATCTTCAGGAATCCTCGAGCACCTTGCAGGCTCATCGCGACGTTCCTCTTCCTCTTCCAGTGGCTCAGAAAACAGCTCGAATACCTCGGTTAGCGAGACAAATGACTCTTCGGAATCCCCTTCAGGCAAAAAGAAATCGAAATCCAAGAAGAGGCAGAAAAAAGTGCGGTCTTGGGCGGGCGCTCTTCTAACAAGGGGTAAGAATAAGCGCCATACCAAGAAGGACATGTCGGTATCAAACTCCACTGCCGCTCCCCCTGCGTTAACCCGGACAAATTCGGATCTCGGTTCTGGCTTGGACGTTGATTTCGATGATGACAACATCGTCGTTTTGAGAACACCTACCAACCCGGCTACACCGGAGTCTAGTCATCTGCCTCCAGAGGAGGAGCTACAACCTAGCCTGGATAGCTCCTGGAAGCCAAGGAGCTTTTACGAACAGAATACTCAGAATGATGCCTTTAGCCCAGTGATAGATCTAGATGCAGCTCTGGGTCCTTTCAATACCCCTGACATGCGGTCTAGTCGTGTTGCAGAGAGTGGTTTTTCAGCGGCAACGAAGCGGATGTACAGTGGTGGCCGACGAGGTGAATTCATAGGTCCGGAAATGCGCTATCATCGACGTGCAGAGAGCGCTCCGGAAATGCCCCCGTTTGATCGCAGCTTTCTCGGTGGCAATCGCTTTGTCACAACCTCAACCTTGGAGAACCCCGATGTTCTGTACGAAGAAGAGGAGGATGCTTTTCTTGCTGCCACCGGCGATTCTCAGCAGGGATCTGTTGAACAACCAGGGCCGCAGGTAGCCGCATCCGACATCGTTGAAGCAGATAGGCAATCAGAGCAGAGCAAAGACAGCTCTGATACTCTGACACACCAACCGCTTGCTCCAGAACTCAACAAGGGCGATATATCTCACGCTGGTCTTGGTATACGGAAGGACGAACCAAACGATGCCACGGACATTGCTGCTACACGCCCGGATCAGGAGGAACAAAAGTCCGCCGCAGAGCAGGCCTCGCTCGCTCAGTTTCACAATGCGGCTAATCCTTTCTCTGCTCCGCTGCAAAGCTCGACAGAGACGGACAGACAGGAGTGGCACCATAAGCCCGTTCCACCGAGTCCCGACATCTCGCCTCGATTTATGCCTGCTGACCGCGCTACTACCCCATTGGAGCTGACCCCCAATATCCCTCCGTTGTCTCTCCAAGGCAACAATTCCCTTCCAAACTCTTCTTTTCCATCTCCCGACTTCACGCTGTCATCCGTCGACGTTCCTCGCTCAGTGACGACATCGTCCACCACCGATCGTAATTTTTCGAACCCCTCATACAATCCGTCCGTGGATCTTCCTCAGGGTTCAGTTGAGGATGTGCCCTCACTGACCAGCAGTGCGTCAACCACAACGAACACGTTGAACCGAATTTCCGGCACGTTCTTCACTCGTCCTCGCTTGTCCACCGATCGTTCGGCGTCTTTTTCTGCCGCTGTGCGCCGTCGTACCAGCCAAGCTCACAGCTCTAAGAGATCTAGTCTCGCCAGTCTCTCCAAGCTGGTTGTTGGACCCCACGCAGAACGCAGCAAGCTTAGCTATGAAGAGAAGCCACCGGAAGATGAGCCTGAGAGATCTAAGAAGAAGGGCCTTCGCATTAGCAGGCTTATGCACTTCTGGAGGACTAAAGACAAGGACAAGTCCTGTCTTGAACATGGTGTTCGGGATCAGCGGCCCTCTTGAGCCATGACTGCTGTGACCATTGTCTGCCCCTTGTACATATCTAACCTTCTGATTCTCTTCGACGTGGTCTTTGCAAGATCTCCTTTTTCCACCCTTATCTCTTCTTCTTTCCCCTTTTTACTTCTTTTTCTTTCTATTTCTATTTTTACTCGGACCGGTTCGCCTTTCTGCGCGTTGGGTGGTAACTGACGAATTTCTTTTTCATCGACATGTGGTTAAGCGTAAGAGTATGAAAGCTCTATCTTGTTTCTATTTCTCTTTCTTGTCTCTCGTTCATGGCCGGTTGCAGTTGTGAACAAATCCTTCATCTCCGTTCGCTATTCAATGTTTCAGGGCCCATCTTCAGTTTCAAACATTTTTCTCTTCATTTTCATCTGATTTCACTATCATCCATCTTTGTCTTCTTGCATTCATTATGGCATCCATCTTTATGTCATTCTTTTTCCACGAGACTCCTTTACATGGGCTCATTGGTTCTGTTGGCGATGCTAAATTGGGGTCCTTCTTTTATTCGACTTCCTTGGGAGGTGCATGTCATTCAATCTTGAAGTGCAAGCATCCTTGCCACTTTGAGTATGCAGATATACATGCAAACAGTATGAGCTGCTCACAGACAATTCAATCTACACTCCGCGTCATCACATTGATGGCGTTTACTCAGTAACCATTCCAAGCCCTTGTATTTTGTCACGTGTATGAGATTAGTATGAAAATCTGTTGTCAGTACAGCAGCTTTAACACTCAATGATAGCTTATAAATAACCAGTAGCATTGCTGTCTTGGGAAATGAAGCCCTTGCTCTTTTGGAGAATGCCAAACACTCTGGCAGCGATACTCCGTAGTAGTAGTAGTATACTAAGTTGTGACGATATATATCCAACCACGGAGAGCCCCACACGCCCATCCAAATGCGAAACCGAAAATTCCCCCAAATCCCAAACTGAATCCAGACAACATATCCTATTAGCAATCAATGTAAGAAATAAATCACGAAATCCACACTCTATCTGAAAATGGCACCTCCTCGATCCGGCAACACATCTAAAAAGCCCAACAAGAAGGAGAGTAGTAAAAAGAAGCCGTCCTCTTCTTCGCAAGCACAACCACGCCGAACCACCAGCAAAACCGATCCTAACCAACATCATCATGCCGCTCATGAAAATCATGAACTCAACATCTCCACCACCATCCCGCTGACTCTCCAACAACTTCTGCTTAATGTGTTCAAAACCGCCTTGCTCACCAATGGTCACAATTACCTCTATAATCGGGAGGAGACGAAGCAGAACGATGATGATGCTGCTGCTGCTGCTACCACGACTGAAGCCACTGGTGATTCAGCAGAGCAACAGCAGCAGGAGCAACTAGACATCAAAAGTCTGATCCAGACGATCAAAACTCATTTATATAATCGGGACTTTGACTCCGCTTTCACAGATGCGAATGAGGATTTGCTTCGTGCTTATGCGTTGCGGTGGAGCTCGTCCCGGGCGTTGGGGTATGCGGGCATCTTTCGTGCGCTGTTGAAGGAGGTAATTAAGCCTGTTTCTAAAGATGATGATGATGATGATGATGATGCTGCTGCTGCTGCTTCTACGAAGAATGTCGTGTGTATTGGGGGTGGCGCGGGCGCTGAG
Organism: Aspergillus piperis CBS 112811; assembly: GCF_003184755.1. Lineage (NCBI taxonomy): Eukaryota > Fungi > Ascomycota > Eurotiomycetes > Eurotiales > Aspergillaceae > Aspergillus > Aspergillus piperis. The sequence continues at coordinate 1,641,477 of NW_020291593.1, forward strand.
ATTGTTGCGCTTGCGGCTGCTTGGAGGGATATTCTGGATGGTGCTGAACTACCATCTTCTTCTGCAAGTGGAGAGGGCCAGATTGCGGATGCTGTTAAGGCGGTATCCTTGGATTATGGGAAAGAAGAAAAAGAAGAAGAAGAACAACTAACTTCTACTTCTACGTCTGCTACTGCTACTTCCACCTACCCCGGCCTCTCCGTCACGGCGGTAGACATCGCAGACTGGTCAAAGGTAGTCGAGCGCTTATCCACCGCTATTCGATCTCCCACAGTGACTGGGTCGAAGTCGCATCCTGCCCCGTTGTTACCCTCCAGTGGAGACGAAGAGAATAAAAAGAAGACGCCCGGGTTCAACGTCCAGTTCGAAAAGATAGATGTTCTCTCCGCGGGGGAGAAGGAACTTCAGGGATTATTCTCACAGCAGGGCGCGGAATCATGCTCTACCGTCTTGGTGACGTTGATGTTTACTTTGAATGAATTGTTTTCGACGTCCATGGCTAAGGCGACGGGGTTTTTGCTACGTATGACGGATCTGTTGCGGCCTGGGACGGTGCTGCTTGTGGTGGATAGTCCTGGGAGTTATTCGACGTTGAAGTTGGGGAAGGGTGGCGATGGTGAAGTGCGGGAGAGACAGTATCCGATGAAGTTCTTGTTGGATCATACCCTGCTTTCGGTAGCGGAGGGGAAGTGGGAACGGTTGCTGTCGCAGGATTCGAGGTGGTGGAGAAGAGATGCGGCCAGGTTGAGGTATGATGTTGGGGAGGGGGCTGGGTTGGAGGATATGAGGTTTCAGGTTCATGTTTATCGGAGGGTTGGGGAGTAGGATTTCTATGTCTTGTTTGTATGGTTGCATTTGGTTTATGGCTTACAATGATACCTACCATCGTGGAATCTATGTCGTGAAGTCCGTTACCTGCTATAAGGTTTGGATAAGTAGAGGCACACTTGAGAGAGGAATGGGTATGATATTGCTACAGGTCGATGCGAATAAGGGTGCATGCGTGTGAGTGTGAGTGTGTAGGAGAGGAGGAAGAGATGAAGAAAGAAGACCAAACGACATTAATTCGCCACGGAGATCATGCACGCCTGAGATCCATCCGGTTGAAGGAAACGCAACAAAGAAAAGAGAAATAAGAAATACACGTAATTCCATTTACCAAGCCACAGCGCCTTCTAGTTTCTCAAGCCCAGCAAGAGGCTAGTGCTCTTTCCGCCTTCCTTGCCATCGTTACCGGGCAGATACGTGACGTTGGGGTTGTTGGCGAGCGTCGTCGCGATCTCCTTGCTGGCGTCGATACGACGGATCTCAATCAGGCCACTGCCGGCCTTGGCAACGGCCTTGCTGATGATATCAGCACTCTCGGCTTCACCCTCGGCGCGGATGACATTGGCCTGACGTTCCTGCTCGGCTCTCTCGACGATGAAACGGGCCCGCTCGGCGTCCTGCTGGGCGATCTGCTTCTGCTCGACGGCGCGTGTGAATTCCTTTCCGAAGGTCATGTGGGTGATGGAGACGTCCTCGAGGGCGATGTTGAACTGAGAGGCTCTCTTCATGAGGTCTGTGCGGATGCGGTTGGAGACAGCTTCACGCTGGGTGATCAGCTCGGCGGCATCGAACTGGGCGACAATGGCTTTGAGGACTTCGTTTCCGATGGATGGCAGCACACGTTCATCGTAGTCGATACCGTAGGACTATTTGGGAGGATCATGGGTTAGAGGGATTGGTCTTAGTTGAGTATAGAAAAGGCACACTCTATCTTACCTGGTAGATGGCCGGCAGCTTCGGGACCTCAGGACGGTGCAGCACACGCAGAGTCAAGCTGACCATCTGCAAGTCCTTACTACCCGTGGTGGTAGAGATGTTGCGGGGCTTGGTGCGAACATCATAGATAATGGCTCGCTGCAACCAAGGGATGAGGAAGTGTGTACCCTCGTTCATGACCTTCTCCTGCACTCCGGACAATCGGTCGAAGATGACAGCGCGGGTACCACCGCGAACATCGTAAATGGAGGAGTTGAAGAGGTAGACTCCGGCCGAGATGGGCACGGCGAGGCGGTAGACCTGCTGAAGAAGGGTAGACATGGTGATGGAGTGATGAGCGAGGGGACGGGGACTTCAGCAGCGACAGAGAAACGACCGTAATTATCAGGCGGGCGGGAGTTTGGCTGGAGATGATGTCGAGGCTTTTCGCATGCTGTCCCAAAACGGATTAGCGTTGGGCGGTGGTTTGAACTTCCAACTTCGACTTTCGTCCGTTTTGGTCCGAAGGTCACCGACGACGACTTCTCTCTCTCTCTCTCCTCTCACGCTCCATCTCTCCCTCCCCACATCGCGCTTTACGTCGCTGATTCTCGTCGCATCTCTTCACAATGGGTGGCCATCTCGATCCTAAGAATGGAGTGTGAGTTTTCTGCCCCATTGTCTCGTCTTGTCCGCTCCCTAGCTTTTCCGGGGGAAAGGGTACCGTGCGGTCTCGTCTGCCGTGATATCTACCCATGTCCCCTACGTCAAATGACTTTGACTCCATTCGAGTCGTAGCTTATTGGCTAGTTATGATGGCTAACTTGTGATTCTTTTAGCTTCCTGGGCTGGTGGGGTGATCTGGGTATGTCTACAATATCAACGTGATTCGCCTGTCTGCGAAGCCTTTCGACTGTCAGCAATATCGGGCCATCGGGCTTGTTACTCGATTATAGCCTTGTACTGTCGACGAAATGCAGCTTTAATAACGACAGAATGCGCAATTGGACTTCGGAACCCTTGCTAACATGGCTCGTTTCTGCGCCATCTAGGATGCCCTACTCCCCAGCGTGTCACCTCCTACTCCATGTCCCCTAACCGCCAGCGCCCTCTTGCCGGTGCCGGTCACGCTGCCATCTTCAACGTTTTCCGCAGATTCAGACACCAGGTCCTCTACGTCGCTCCTCCCTTCATTGCCGCCTACGCCATCATGAACTGGGCTGTTGAGAGGTATGCCTCCCCCTTACGTGCGGACATGAAAGCCTATATTACGCATGTTTCTGGTACAATTGGACATCCCAGAGCTGACGCTTGGACTTGCTTGCTTATAGGAACGAGTACCTCAACTCCAAGCCTGGCCGCCTCCTTGAGGGTGGTGACGAGTAAATGTAACGTGCCAGCTGGGAAAACCTTGAGAGAATAGGGATGGCATGGGGCAATATGGAAGGGCTGGATGTGTGATTGCACTGTACAGTAACTAGAAGCAATCGAATGTGTTGCAATGTTTTTGGTTGCCTTGACCGCGCGTGGGGTGCATCTGTAATCAAGAATAGGCGGCATCGTATAGGCCGGAGGGATTCCACACCCGCTTGAAGCCAACCCGTAGTGTCGTCTGCCAATCACCGGCGGCTATTGCTTGAGCCTTTTCAGCGCGGGAAGTATCCCACGCTTCCTGGGCAGGTCAATTGGCCATGCGATTTTTCTCTGAATATTTGCGATGCTGAGTGAGTGCTGCCCGAGTGCCCGAAGGTGATGATTGTGGTACAAAATGGAGATGTTGGACTGCCTTGGCCGTGATACTAAAGTATCCTAAAGAACCACAATTGCCCCGACGATTGGATGGAGAATCATGCGCGTTGACCAATTGAGTTACGCAAGTGTCTACTATCCATTAGGATTATCGTACATTTCTGATCAAGATAAGAAAGGAAGGAAGACTCTTTTGAGGGAAGTTGAAGTGGATGCTATTACTCTTAAGTTACAAACACAAGGTCATACCATAACCAGCAATACGGCAACCAAACCCACTGGCCAGTAGAGAAAATTACCGAAACGGGCGACAAAAGAGAGAAAACCCCACCTGAGTGGCCGCCATCGCCGGTGATAAATTACCACTGGTCAGCGGCCGTACATACAATTTTTCTGTTTCTGGTTTTCAACTTTTCCCCCACTCCGCATGCGTTCGTCTCTCGTCGCTTCTTTCCTCTCGCTTTCCTTCTCTCCTCCTTCCTCCTCCTCTTCTCTCTCTTCCTCTTCTTCTCTTCTCTTCCGTCTCCCTTCAGCTGCTTCTTCGCTGTCTGCTCTCCGTCTTCGTCCTCGTCTTCTCCGTCCTTTTCACCACTCCATCACCATGAGCGACATCACTCACCCCACCATTAAGGGTATGTTAGTAGTAGTTCTTTACCTTATCCGCACCATCCAACCACCCCTCCATCATCATCACCTCGCGGATTTACCCCGCCTCCTGTTCTCTTCGCATTCCCCCAAACCTACTCTTCAAATCCCTTCAATGGATCAATTACCGATTATGACGCTTCAATGAGCGCAATTTCGCCTCAAGACGATGTCATCTCACTACATACCCCTCCGACGAGAATTTATTACCCCTCCTCGCTAACATTGGTTCTTCGCTTTTTTTCTACAGATGGCTGGTTCTCCGAGCAGTCTGACATGTGGCCCGGCCAGGCCATGAACCTCAAGGTTAACCAGATCCTCCACCATGAGAAGTCCAAGTACCAGGATGTCCTCGTTTTCGAGAGCAGCGACTACGGCACCGTCCTCGTCCTCGACAATGTCATCCAGTGCACTGAGCGCGATGAGTTCTCGTATGTTTTGGAACCCTTCTTATGAGCTATTTTCCATTTCCGAAAATTACCATTGACCCTAACATCCTATGACTATAGCTACCAGGAGATGATCACCCACCTCGCCATGAACTCCCACCCCAACCCCAAGAAGGTCCTTGTCATCGGTGGTGGTGACGGTGGTGTCCTCCGTGAGGTCGTCAAGCACGAGACCGTCGAGGAGGCCACCCTGTGCGACATTGACGAGGTAAAACATCAGAAAAATCCCCGTGTGCTTGTGCCGTATGTGTGGATATGTGGCTCATGGTTTCTCAGGCTGTCATCCGTGTCTCCAAGAAGTACCTTCCTGGCATGAGCATTGGCTTCCAGCACCCCAACGTCAAGGTCCACGTTGGCGATGGTTTCCAGTTCCTCAAGGAGCGCCAGAACGAGTTCGATGTTATCATCACTGACAGCTCTGACCCCGAGGGTCCCGCTGAGAGCCTCTTCCAGAAGCCTTACTTCGAGCTTCTGCGCGATGCGCTCCGTGAGGGAGGTGTCATCACCACACAAGGTTGTTCGTCGCCTTTCATTAGTCCCTTCTTGCCCTTTCTATTCCACTTCTCTCCTCCCTTCTCAAATTCTCTCTATATCTCTCAAACTTCTCATGTTATTTATGTTTTCTGTGTTGTCTGTATTCTATCGTCGCGAACTATGAAGCTAACCTTGTTACGTCCCAAACCACCCGACCCCTAACCCGGGATCGGTTTGGGTTCGTGTTTTCTACCCATACAGCCGAGAACCAATGGCTGCACCTATCTCTGATCACCGACCTCAAGAAGTCCTGCAAGGAGGTCTTCCCCGTCGCCGAATACGCCTACACCACCATCCCCACCTACCCCTCCGGCCAGATCGGCTTCATGGTCTGCTGCAAGGATGCCACCCGTAACGTCAAGGAGCCCGTTCGCAGCTGGACCCGCGAGGAGGAGGAGAAGCTCTGCCGCTACTACAACCAGGACATCCACCGCGCCAGCTTCGTTCTCCCCAACTTCGCCCGCAAGGCTCTGGACGCTTAGACTATCTGAAGTTTTGTCGTTCTAATACTTTGGGTGGTGGCCTCCTCCATTTCGAGGCCCCACGGCGGCTGATAATCGATGATGATCTGACGATGACGAATATAACAAAAGATTTCTGCTGCTTCCTCAATAATATTCCCCCGATGCTTCACCTGGATTGACACGTGAGATGCAAGTCGAAAGGATCTTCTAAGAAATAATACTAGCCAATATCCGCTTTGGGAAAAGTGGACATTATATGACTACGTCGTAATCCAACCGTATGTGTACGCGCTTAGTTCGGTGTTGCTGCCGGTGCAGCTTGTCCAAGTCCACTTGAAAGCCAAAACTGGTGCTAGTATGCTCCCATCATAGACCAATTCCCCTCTGAATCTACCAAGGAAAAATAAAACTATCATCAAACCAAGAAATGGAATAAGAAAGATTGCATATATTTTTATCTTCAAAGAAAAAGTCGTTAAAAATTAGGACTTCTCCCAGGGGTATCATCGCCCACAGGGATCAACATCGTCCCGGATACTCATAAACATGATTCAGTACAAACCATCACGATGCCACCGCAAGACATTTACAGAATCTGCTGGAAAGCACGGTTGATGGGAGAGCGCACGGTGTGGCCCTTGTAGAAGTCAATGGTGGCGACAGCGCGCTTGCTGATGCCCTCAGGAGTGAACTCGAATTTCTGTGTGGTAAAGTGAATCAGCATATGCCGTTATCAAGGGGGGGGGGTATGTATTTGGTAGCTTACCTTGTAGACATCCTTGTAGGGGCCAGAGGCACCGAAGCGGTTGAGACCGAACTGCTCGTGAGCGTAGCGCTCCCAGCCCATGGTGGTGAGAGCCTCGACGGAGAGGACGGGGATGTTGTCGGGGAGGACCTGGAGCTTGTAGGCCTTGTCCTGGGCATCGAAGACCTCGAAGCAAGGAACGGAGACGACGCGGGCAGCAATGCCGTGCTTCTCCTTGAGGTAGGTGGCAGCCTCGATACAGATGCTGACCTCGGAACCGGTGGAGATGAGGGTGACGGCAGCGTCGGGGGCCTCGAGGGCGACGTAGGCACCCTTGAGGGCCTTCTCGATGGTGGAAGCCTCGAGCTGGGGCAGGTTCTGACGGGTGAGGGCCAGAATGCTGGGGGTGTGCTTGGAGGTCAGAGCAGAGTAGTAGGCAGCGCTGGTCTCGTTGCCGTCAGCAGGGCGCCAGACCATGCAGTTGGGGAGAGCACGGAAGTGAGCCAGAGTCTCAATAGGCTGGTGGGTAGGACCGTCCTCACCCAGACCGATGGAGTCGTGGGTGGCAACGTAGATGGTGCGGACACGGGAGAGGGCCGACAGACGGACAGCACCGGCGGCGTAGGAGACGAAGTTCAGGAAGGTACCACCAGCGGGGATGACGGTACCGTAGGCGGCGAGACCGTTCATGACGGCGGCCATGGCGTGCTCACGGACACCGTAGCGGAGGTAGCGACCGGACCAGTCACCGATGTTGTACTCGGGGGGCTGGAAGTCGACGGCGTTCTTCCAGCGGGTGTTGTTGGAGCCAGTCAAGTCGGCAGAGCCGGACAGAAGCTCGGGAACGACATCGTGGATCTTCTCGAGGACAGCCTCGGAGAGCTTACGGGTAGCAACGGCAGCGTCGGTGGGCTTGTAGACGGGCAGGCTCTTCTCCCAGCCCTCGGCAAGCTTGCCGGAGAGACGGCGGGTGAGCTCGGCGTGCTCCTTGGGGTACTCAGAAGCGTACTTCTGGAGGAGCTGGTTCCACTCCTGCTCCTTAGCAGCACCCTCAGCGGCGTGCTTGTGGTAGAGGTCGTAGACCTGCTGGGGAACGACGAAGGTCTGCTTGGGGTCGAAGCCGAAGAGCTGCTTGACACCCTCGCAGTCGTCAGCCTTCAGGGGGTTACCGTGGACACCGCCAGTACCCTGGAGCTTGGAACCGAAACCGATGGTAGTAGTCAGACGGATGACGGAGGGCTTGTCAGTGACAGCCTGGCACTTCTTGATGGCGGCCTCGATGCCCTCGAGGTCGTTGTCACCGTCCTTGACGTACTCGGTGTGCCAGCCGTAGGCCTCGAAACGCTTCATAACATCCTCAGTGAAGGCGCACTTGGTGTCACCGTCTGCAAAACAAAACCGAATTAGTCTGATTGTAATCCCGAGGGGATCAGGGTGATGAATTAAAGCTTACCGATGGAGATTCCGTTGTCGTCGTAGATAGCAATGAGGTTACCGAGCTTCAGGTGACCAGCCATGGAGGCGGCCTCGCTGGCAATACCCTCCATGGCGCAGCCATCACCGAAGAAGCAGTATGTGTAGTTGTTGAAGAGAGTGTAGCCGGGCTTGTTGAAGACGGCAGCGGAGTGACGCTCAGCAATGGCAAGACCAACGGCGTTGGCGAAACCCTGACCCAGAGGACCAGTGGTGACCTCGACACCGGGGGTGTCGTGAGCCTCGGGGTGACCGGGGGTGATGCTGTCGAGTTGCTACACGAGCAGAATGGTTAGGACATGACTACAATGGGCTCCCCAGAAAGAAGTCTCGGCGGATACATACTCTGAAGGACTTCAGGTCATCCATGGAGACCTGGTAGCCGAAGAGGTGAAGGAGAGCATATTGGAGCATGCAGCCGTGGCCGTTGCTGTGAAGGGAATTAGTAAACCGATTACTTGGACAGTACTGGTGCAGGTCGAAACTTACGAGAGGACGAAGCGGTCACGGTTAGCCCAGTCGGGATTTTGGGGGTTGAAGCTCATGAACTTGTTGAAGAGGACGTGGGACACGGGGGCCATGCCCATAGGGGCACCGGGGTGACCGGAGTTGGCCTTGAAGGTGGCATCCACCTAGGGGACGATTAGTTTCAAATTTGATTATCATCAAATAATTTCTTTTGAAGGAATGACCACTCCGCAACCCACGGCTAGTAAAACAAGGAGCTCCGAGGAGATAGCAGCTACACATAGCTAATCATCCGCGCGGGAGGCTGTGCTCCGCGGAGTCCCTGTGATACCAAGAATGGGCTTCCGGTGCCGGAGCTCTGGAGAAGCTCCCCGTCACACCGGAACCGGATGGGAGTGGGATAAGGAAGCAAGAGAATGGAAGGAGGAGATGCATACCGCGAGAGTGCGGATGGTGTTGATGGCCAATTGGTCAACGTCGTTGTAACCCATGATTGCTGTGTCTAGAAGAGAAGGAGGGAAGGTTAGAGAGGAAGGTTGAACGGGGGAAAGTTGTTGAAAGTTGTTGGGGAAGAAATGAGGGGAGGGGCCATACTATTTAAATCCAACCAAGTTCTTGTTTTTTATTCTAGCGGGATGATCCAACAAACAATCAACACAAAATGGGAAGACCACCACGAGATGAAGAAAGGGAGAAAGATGACTGAGAGAGGAGAAGAAGAAGAGAAAGAAGGAAGAAGAGAGAAGGAGAAAGGATGACAGGGAAGGGGGGGAGGAGGGGGGAAAAGCGAGCCAGACGAGCGGAGTGGGATGGAGGGCAACCGCGACCAAGAGCAGAGAGAGGGTGAGAAAGGGAAGGTGGGGGGGCAATGATGTCTGTGGTGGGGCACCTCTCTTTCACCGGCTGCTCGGAGGGGGTTACAAACTCGCTGTCCACGGCTATTCTTTTCTACTCTGTCGGACTCGGGATCGGCTATTGCCAGGCAATTGATTGATCTTGGGCCGTAGATAATTTGGATCTTAAGCTGGAGGGTGTGACGGAGATGATGGTGGTACGGGGGGGTTTGGGTTGAAGCTCTCGAGGTCCTCAAGTGAAGGTGGTATACTTGATTATCGATGATGATGTTATGCACAAGCTGCCCCTCCCCCGCTGCCTCAGGCAATAGGCGGTCCCTCCGGAATTCAATGCAACCTTTTTTTTTCAGCTCTCAACAGAAGTACTGTAGAGCTACAGAGAACAATTTTGATATGATCATTTCATCTATACTAGACTAGTAAAATTGATGAAGAATAGCAAGAGCTCGCTTCTGTTCACCATCATCTTGCTTGCCGTCAGCTATACGAGAGAAGTCTGGAAGTATCCCTCCGAAACGCCACCAGGAAAGCTCCCCCCTCCAACATTACATATCTACTTGCTCGATAATTGCAGGGACAAGTTGCATTCTACCAACCATTAAGCCCTGTAACCTGTCATATCGAAACACGCAGATCTCTGAGTTGGCCCTACAAATTCTCAGATAACATAACTACTCAACCTACTCAACCTCTTACAAAATGCTCTTCACCCCGCCGGCCATTGACACTTTAATTAGTTTCTATAGCAATAATCACCCACCCACCACCATATTATTTCCAGGGCTAGAAATCAAATACCTACCTATAGGCGGATTCCCTCCCCAACATAGCAATTCTCCGGACGCATTATTCATTCAGACGAGCCCCATTAGTCCACCCCGTGTGTTTCTGTCCGCTGGGTCCCGGAGGACGCTGCTCCGCCAACGGGGTACCTTAGCAAGTCACTAATCTCTCCGCTTTTTCCTTTCCCATGCTTTTTACGGAGTCCGGATTCCAGCCCAGTCTCCATCAATAATCATAACCACAAACAACAACAACCACAACCACATTGTAGACTACCATCTAGTCTAGCTTTCGGAGCACATATCTCCTAAAATAAATATTTAGCAGGTCAAGTGATTTTGATTATGAAGCAGGAACACGCGGCATTCATCGGTCACGCATCGCAGAGAATTTTTCTCCCCTCTCATTGCTTTGCTTCCGGAAGGTTTGCATTTCCGATGCTTTCCATCCAGGGCAAGACAGGTCAGTACTCGGGTGTGTACCGTAAAGGAAGACATAGCGATGGCTGGCCAGTCTATTGTACCAAGTAGGTAGCTAGGAGTAGTAGTAGGCCCATGCCAGTCCTTGTCGCAACTAGAAAATCGTCTCATGCAGCTAGAGTTGTGCAGTCGCCGACTGAAACGTTGTTATTTCCGGGTTACCAACTATCGAAGTAGCTACTAGCTAGCTTGCAAGGTTCAGTCAGGGCCGCTCAGATCGAACGGCTTCCCCGATTAGTCCAATCCGTGTGCCGTTCGGGGCATGCGCTCGGAACGGTCTGCCTCTGATTGATGCTCGGACCCGGGGATGGGGGGATGGCCTGTGAGACGCATGTGTAAATACTTAGTAGTGGTAGGCTCGCTCTGCTCAGTCGTTTGCAGTCAGATGCGTCTGGTTTTGAAGTATGCAGAGGAGTACTTTACTGGGAGTATGCGCTGCCCTACCATCATCATGTGAGGGATGGCCATACTATCTCTTGGCAGGTGCATGTGATTGAATCCATGCGAGTCTGGAAATTCTATGGTTGGGAGCAAGTAATGGGCTACCGTCGTTGCATCCTGGTCGCAGAGAGTTTGAAGCAGGCAACATTTTGAACTGAATTGCAAGACGCGGCAATCATCCCGATTCACAAGGATATGATTACTAACAACAGACATACTTGAAGATCCATCATTCAAGATACTATATACTCAAACATTATAGGGACAAAGGGTCGGGATATGACCCCCGACAGACACTCCGTGTAGAGTGCCTAATGGAAACCGAGACTCCCTGCACCGACCAGGTATCACGAAACGAAACAGACGGGGGGAGAAAACAACAAAGGAAAAAAAAAAAAAAAAAAAAAAGAACAGACATCCTCTCGCTTCACCTTGACAATCCCAAAATACAGAAGAAACTCCATTTACAAACCAAAGGTCATTGCGTTCATGAAAATGCTGGTCTTCCGAGCACGATAGCTCAGACAGCCAGTCGCCGATCCCAGCCGTTAATCAGCCCAAACTCATCCACCTCATCTTCCACCGCCGGAATCATGACATTCCGGAACGAGCCCAGAAAATTGGCCTGCTCTTCCGGCGACAGCCGCAGATCGTTGTATGGCACACCCTCTTCGGCACTGCCTTCGTCGGAGTAACTGAGGACACTCTGTGCCGGTAGATCCTGGTTGGCTGGCACGTCGCTATTGCTACTGGCTGACCATGCCTCGGGAGACAACCCTTGCAGCTCTGCGTGTGGTGCTGACAACGGTGCCACCATGGGATCCCCCTTGTGAGCGAACTCAGCCGTGAGGGAAGCGAAGGGACCACTGTCTTCACCACACTCCCTTCCCCCATAGATCCCGGTATAGATGTTCGAATAGCCGCGGTCCATGTCACTCAGAACAACTTCCCAGTCGGATACCGTGATGGGTCCGCTCGGGTGATCCGAGGGTGCGGAGCTCGAAAGCACATGACTGCTATCATACGGGCCGGAAGACGAAGGATAGACTGTCTTGTTCGTAGATACATCTAGCGCGTGGAAGTTGTCCGGTGGCAAGCTAGCCCAGCTGGAGGACCTGATGTGGCGTTGGGCGGCATTGGGACTCGCTCCGCAGATAGTGGCCCTGCGGGAGGGCGAATCCGGCGTTTCGTGGTGGTTTGAACCGGTCATTTCACTCAGGCGCGACTTCCACGACTGAAGGTGCTTCTTCGGGGACTTCAAAGGTCTCTGCAAGGGCGGCGACATGTCCTGCGGCTTGCCAGTCGACACATGCCTGCTATTGTTCAAAGAAACGAAAACACTGGCCAAAGCGCTGAACTCCGCGGCAGAGGACGACGAATCAGATTCCAATTGATCAATGACTGCGGTAAGCAACTTTTGGCTCTCCTTGACGAGCTTGCTGTCACGCTTCAGCCCGATGCTTTGCCAAAGAAGGCCTAGTCCTGTAGCGAAAACCAGCTCCTTCCGATTGATACTCACAGAGAGACAGAGACGTCTCTCATCGAGCAATTGAAGGATCTGGATGATGTGCTTGGCTGAGTCGGAAACTGTAAGGATAGAAGGGGACCGGACGTGCTCCTCGCCGAAGCAGACCGCAGGACGGTGGATCAACGAACGAATGAAGTAGTAGACGAGGGACTAGAAACAAGTCAGTAAACGCATGTGATGGTAGGAGGAGGGCTTTCAGTAGTTACCAGAAGGGGCGATCGGCTACTAGTAACATTGGTGCTAGGCTTGTCCTGAGAAAACTCAAGGCGGAGGTGAGCAGGTAAGCCCTTCACCCAATCATCCAATTGCTCTGCAACTGAGCGTAGCTTCGACAGAGAGATATCATACCCTCCCTCAGAGGGATAGATATCCTCCAAAACCTTGTTCAACACGCGCGAACCGGCGAATAGCGCGATCGCACTCGAGATACGGGTAGACTCTCCAGGAAGAGTGGGCAAGAAGCCCGATTCCGTGACGTTTTCATCATCAATATCTTCGGGGTACTCGGTCTTGATGTCCTCTTCACGTAGTAGAACAGGCAATCCTGTCAAAGCAGCGGTCAATCTGGATATGGGTTAGAAAAGAAATACGTTACGAAGGCTTTGAGAGGGCCTACTCACCGATCGAGAGTATATTGACACCAGAACACCTTCTTTCGGGTTTCTGCCATGAGAGCATTCGACGAGAAGCGTTTCTGGCTCTGATGCAGTCTAAGCTGTTGACTAAGACTGACGGCAAGACCTCGATAGCGTAGGAGGCTCGTGTAGTCGCCCTTCGTCATGCAGTACATTTGAGCGAGCACGTAGCATTGCATTGTTGCAATAGATACATCACTGGCAATGGATTCAAGAATCGAGGACCAATTGTCTTCGAAAAAGGTGGGGTCCTGGTTGGTTCTCGACTGCAAAAGCCCAATGAGTTTCCGGTATGGTCTGGCTAGATTAGGGTTAAAGCTTACCATTGAAGCAAGGGCGGCAATGCCGAAGATCAAATTCAGTTGTGCCAAGTCGTGTTTGCTGCCCTGCATAGACTCGGTGCCTGAAAGGTACTGTTCATAAGCTTTCAGAATAGTGGGTCGGTGAACAACCGGATAAAGAGGAGCCCATTCTTGGAAGAAGATGTTGATGAGCTGATCGGATACGAGCCGGGGCGCAGTGCGAATGGCCTGGTCGACGCGGGAATGGGAGATGGCCGGGGGAGCGGCCAAAGACTTGATCGCAACATTTGACGGCAATCGGTTTTGATCTATGAGTTTATTTGTGAAGACATCTGGCGGGGTTAGCCATGAACCTTTTCCCAGAAACCGCTTCAACTCTCGTTTTGGGGTTTGTAGGGGATGGGTGCCAGGAAGTGAACAAGGAGGGGGCGTTTGAACATACCAACAAAACCGCGAGTACTGGAGATTCCTGCAATATCAGCCGAGGTTGACTCGGTAGGCGGCAAGGATTGTGGAATCTGGATTACACCCTCATCTGCATCGGGGGCGTTGGACCTTGCAGGCGCAGATGGCGACGGCGCTGCAACACTAGGTCTCTGACGCGAGGAAGGAGAGAAAGAGTGTATACGAGAGAGCACATCGATCTTTTCATCCTTTTCATCTAACAGGTTCTTGAGATCCCTAACTTCGGACTCCAGGGCGCGCACTCTTTCCTCCAGCGACTCGGTATATCCACGAGGGAAAGCACGGCGACTGAGCTTGTCGCTGGTCTTGCATTCGAAGCCGACATTGGCGCATTGTGTACAACAGGGACGGACGCCGTCGCAACGGATTTTCTTGCTTCTGCAACGATCACAGGCCTGGGCGATACGACTCTGAGAGCCGTTCCCGACCTTGATCACTTTCATCGGGAGAATTCCAGGCATGTTGGCTGGATGCTGCGGCGCATCTGCCTTGAGAGAATGGATCGGATTGGCGCCGGACTTGGAGAGTAAGATTCGACGGTACACTCGAGGGGGGTTCAGTAGTAAGTAGTTGATGCGAACGCCTTGGGATCACCAGTAAGACAGGTCTGGAGAACCTAGGTGTAACTCTCTGTGTGAGAGGAGAAGTGGAGATGCGGAAGTAGTGTCGAGATTAAGGTAAGCGGATGATAGCAGCGGGGTTGAAGGACTTTTGAAAGACAGAGAAGGTGGGAAGAGCCAAAGAGAGAGAGTGTGTGGTGGCGGTAAGATGGGTTTGTAAGGCGTGAGGATGAAGGAGAGGACCGACGGGGCAGAAGAAGAGCGACCAGAAGCAAGCAACTTTTCGATGTAAGTACGTACGGCGAAGGTATCAGGCCTGGTAACAAACGTTCCGCGGTGCGGCCTGAGGATTGAACCGACTCAAAAGGGGGGCTGGTGGGGCTGTCTATAGTGGGTCATGCGCTGGAATGCCGGCCAATCCCCATTGTGGACTCAGCTCATTCGCTCAGCCGACAGTCGGCGGGCTTCCAAATGTTGACTTGGAATCTTTGGAAGGTTTTGTGGGTTGGAGTAATACCGGTATGGTAAGTCTGGAGCCGCTGAGGTTATTCGAATTGAGTGACTCTCTTCCCCGGTCCTCGGCACTTGTCGGTTGACAGCAGCTGATTTGTAACTGGCAGAACATCACCTACTACTATCAAGACACACAGCACTGGTTTCGTCTCTGGCTTACATTGATCGATTCGCCATTCATGTACTAGTGGTCTGAGTAGTATTACTAGTAGTTAGTATCTATCTACCTCTCTAGATACGCGGGTAAATACTAGAAATGACTAGCTGAGCCGAGGCGGAGTATTGCATCGGAGAACGAGGGATACTTATGTGTTTGGTCGAGGCTACGTAGTATCCAATAGGTAACAGCATTAAATTGCTTATAAGCTAGTACTAGTAGATAGCAGTAAGACGCCGCCCCTTCGTCTCATCAGCATCAATCATCTCGCTGTCACCTTATCAGAAAAAAGAAAAAAAAAGTTGGCACTGACAGGCCCCTGGCACAACCCGCGTCGACGCCTCGGCACTGGCGGCGGCAGGAACAACTTCCACCAAGGGCAAGTCCACAGCAGACCTACTCCGACCAGCGCGGCCACTAATGTATGATTAATGGCACCGGTGCAATAAGGCCTCTTTCCACCGGAGATTCCTACATTAATTCTCCTTACAGGGGTGTTCAGAAGGGCAAGTGATTGGCGAGCCATAAGACACACACGCAACCAGTCAGATAGGATCCACGATGGGGTTCTCGTATCATCAAGGTTGAGTGTCCCGTGTATTGCCATATCTAATCATATCGTCACGGATGGCTGCCAAGGCCCATGGTTGCAATCTATTCCCCCTCCCAAGCACGGATTATCGGGGTGATTATGGAGAATGCACGAGGACTAGTATGTAGATGAACCAGACAAAACCGACACTAGCAGAACGCAAGTGCGGTCCGGCTCTTGAAGATCACAGCATTCCGAGCCAGCAAAGCTTCGCCGGTTTCCACCGGGCTCGCGGTCCGACAAATGTAGTAGAGTGAATGGGGACCCGATGGAGATCACTTTCAAGTCTTTGCCAACTGTCCAGACCATCAGACTCTGATATTACCACTTCTCTCTACCGTGGTTGGCCGACAACCAACCACCTCCTCCCCGCGATTCGGAACCCAACTGGCACCCGGACGCTTGATTTACCAAATGACATTGAATGGTGGCTATTCAGACAGATTACGTATTCATCTACAAGCGATCTGCAGCTTTCTTTGAGTTACTATCTTCTGAGAGAAAAGAGAAAAAAAGTTGACTATAATATTGTCGATGATGAAAATTTTTCTCATGCAACTGCAAGGCAGATCTGTTGCTCTCACCATTTATTATTGACTCTCGAATTCCAGCCCAACTAAGGTGGGGAATCCGAGCGTTTGCCGAACCATTCCCGTTTGAGTCAGGGCCACGTCCCCTGGGTCTGGATATGAACTGCCTCATGCGGTGTCGCCACTGATTTTCCCCCCCGGCGTTCGCGGCTGGAAGATCGCGGAGAGTAA
This sequence comes from Aspergillus piperis CBS 112811, assembly GCF_003184755.1. Lineage (NCBI taxonomy): Eukaryota > Fungi > Ascomycota > Eurotiomycetes > Eurotiales > Aspergillaceae > Aspergillus > Aspergillus piperis. The sequence continues at coordinate 1,657,817 of NW_020291593.1, forward strand.
GCGCTCCTGATCTTGGATTCTGGATTATTATCCTCGTATTCCCATTGATCGAATGGCACGAGGCCTGAACAAGATTCGAGTCTGCTTATTTTCTCAGTGGGGAAACACCAAGAGGATTCAATATCACTCATATAAAAGCTCCTCAGCTGCAATTTTCTTTGCTTCTTTCTATTTACTTTTTTTTTCCTCGCCCTGCCCGACGGGGATATCCGACAGACTTATCAGCGACTAGTGGTTATCACATTCATTAATATAATATGTCCTGGGTACTCCGAGCGCTTTTTTTCATTTATGTTGACCGTGGCTCGGTGAAAGTTGGTCGTGCGCCGAGCGTTTGCCGAGAAAACGCAGAGGTGGAGGCGGATATCCATGGACCATTCAATGACTACAGTCTGGAAGGGGGTTGTGATTCGCCCACTGCTATTGTTCCATTTTTTTAACATCAGCGCATGAACACCTGAGGCAAGACATTTTTGGTCATTGTCAGTGGTGGGTTTGACTATTACGGAGTAGTCAGCACTGCTTGGGGCCAGTTGACCTGCCGGTGTGATACACACATTGGTCGATAGTTCGGCGCTCTGCAACTGCTGTGCATATCTCACTCGATAAACCCTCTCAGGCCCAGAAGGCTGGCTGGCTGGCTGGACCACCTTCTCGTTAGCCAGGGTCTCCTGGGCCTCTAGCAGTCGATCATGGCGGACCGTAGCTGTAGCGTGCATGAATCTGGCCCCACGAGCTGAGATCCTGATATGTATCTAGCATCTTCACATCCCCCTCTCCCCCCGGATGTAACTAGGATGTACCTAGTACGTACCTGATGACCTCTTACGTGGGTACTTTCACGGTAAGACACAAAAGCACGCGCAAATTATCCGATCGATGCCTGGTAAGATACCCACCACAGGGCTGCAGTAACGAATCCCTCAGGCGAACTTTAGTGTAATAATATCTTACCAACAGCACCAACTCAATCTCAGCCAGTACTACTTAGAAATAAATCGTAGACAAACCACCTCAGCGACATCGGAACCCTCAAACCTAACGCACCAAGTTACTTACCAATAATCAATCACCAATCACCAACCCTTGGCAACTTCAACTTATGAATCATAGCAAACGTCATCACTACATAGTAGTCCCTTAAGTGATAAAAACCAATTTGAATAATAATTAGAATAAATAGTTCTCGTGCCAATCCTTCCCAGGCAAACTAGTTACAAAATGGCATTTGCCCAGAAATGGTAATTTAAAGTTTCACCAAACCCCAGGACCAATTAATTCCTTTTGTTTTCTTTCTCGTCACTTCTTCCAACCAATCCAACGCTCTCGTAGGATCGCTTTACCCCGCGGTGGGTAAGATAATATAACTTACTTACTCAGACTAACTCAAACTCAGATCTTCCGGGGGTGGTGGTGGCTTAGTAGCTAGGTGGAAATCTGGTACCTCCACGTTTTTGTGGCCATGGTTTAGAATTTACGGTGCTGTTACGGGTTGGGTATTATTGTGGGGGTTTGATACGAGATGAGTTAATTTATAACTAGTTGCTTGCTGCGCAGGAAGTAGTAGGACTTGATGAAGGATCGGCATGCATGATGGGGTTTGTGTTGGGTTTGATTAGGTGGTTGGTCTGGTGGTTGCAGATAGATAGGTTGGCAACTGTGCTACTCGTTAACTAGTTATTGACTAACTAGGGTTGCTTGGCTAGATTGTTTCATTGCTATAGTGGGTTTGAGATGGATAACTAGCTAGACTAGATGTGCGCAAGTGGGTGTTTTTAAAGATCGTAGTTCACTTTCAAGAGAAATCCTCCTCGATGTCCCCTGATTGTTGGGCAAGGTAGGCGTTGACTGCGGGGCTTGACATGAGAGTTTCCCGCTGTTGTTTGAAGGATCGACAATTAGTATCTTTTTGGTTATGTTTGATTTACTGTGTGGGGTTTACAATATGGGGTAAGGGGTAGCGAACGGGAATAATATCACACAACGTACCTGGTTAACGAGGTCCTCAATTGCCCGTTCCATAAGCTTGGACTCCAGCTCTCGTAACCTCAAGATTGTCTGAAACACAAATGGTTCGAAAATAGCACGCATGTCTTCGTTCTCGCGGATCTCGCTAATCATCATGTCGGCTTGGCGGAGGACGAAGAATTGGGTCTCCAACCGCTCGAGGATGAGCACCACCGCACGGAGCTGGTAGATGTCCCATTGGGGATCTGCAGCTAGCAGGTCCCTGAGACAGCTTGCGTCCCTCACTTCCTGCCCGTTCCAGGTAGATTTAAGTTCCCTGCCACCGTCGGTGGTTTGAAGAACGTTGAAGTCCAGCCCGTCTTCTTCATTTACGCATGCCCACCAAATGATGGTGCTGTCCCAGGTTGTAGTTGCGGCTGTTTCTGAGCCGCTAGAGGAAGTAGATATCTTGACCCCGGGCGTATCTTTGCAGAATGCTTTCTTTGCTATCTTTAAAGGATCATCATCTGGGATGTCCAAGTCAAGGAAGATCTGCTTCGCGTCCGTGGTATGCTCGTCGAGGAATCCATATGAGAAAATCATTTCTGAAGCGGACTTCTCATCACCATACCTTGATATCGTCAGCTTAAGCGAAAACAACCAACAAGTAGTCAATATAAAGACAGTACTTACGAGATCGTAACCTCCTCATCAGCCTGCAAGCTCCGTCCATCCCGCAGCTGCAACACAGCATTCCCATCGGCATCCTCGTCATACAACGACTTGACCGTCCCCTCAGGAGCATGGTTTGCCATATCAATACATGGAACCATGGCATGTCCATGCCGAGGCAGATCTACCATGCGTGACCGGTACAGCGCATCGACATATTTCCAATCGTTGAACGTCAGTCTCCCCGTATCCTCATCCCACCAATACTTTTCACACCAGTCCAAGCCCTCTGTGCTCAGACGCAGGTGTTCGAATTCTTTCTCCAGCGAGGCAATCTTCGCATGCACAGCCAACCTCAACGAGGACCCGCGCAAGAGCTCTAACTCCTCTTCACTGTAGAATGTAGGCAAAGGTATAGAGGACGGCATATACTTCAAATATTCGGTCCAAGGGCTCGATAGTCCAATCTGGTGCCGCTCATGCGCATAGTCCGGGCTAGAGTGGGTAAGTTGCACGAGAAGGAAGATTAATATGGCGCCTCTGGCTGTCTGTACAGATCAGCATAGAATTAACACGAGCTCATCCGTCTCTCCGAAGAGGCCATAAACACGGTATTTGTTCGGCGAAAATCGGAATACAATGAGGAAGTAGAACCTACTCTTCCAAAGTTCCCGACAGCTTCTAATACCTCACGGAGCTGTCTATCCGATTTGGAATATTCTTCAACAAAATCGAATGACAGGACCAAGTCAGACGGTACTCGTAGAAGTACCTCCGACTCTACTGCGTCGCTTTTTTCATTGCCACCTGCTTTTACCTCAGTTGCAACAATTGCAGACCCCTTGTCGGTGCCATCATCTGCTTGCAATTTGCGGAAAGCGATACCATGGACGGAGACCCCGTTGAGCTTTATCCACGACGGAAGCGTCTCAATCGGATAGTAATCGTGCTTCATTTTGTAAAGTTTCAGTTACGGGGCGTTACTTTTGCAGTAGCAAATGCCTTCGAACACTATAAAGCGAGCATGGTGCAGTCCTGCGACGTACATGTCAGGTGTTTGTTTGTCCTTATCGATAAGAAGGCGGGGAGCTATCTCCATGCCCTAAGCCCTATCCATGACCGTTGATCGCAACTGGGGTACATTGCGGCATGTAGACGTCATACAAAAGCTGTCGAGCCGGATTCTCCAGGCGAACTCGATCGGACCTTAGCTAGTATTAATTGAAACTGCGGGGATGTTCTGACTTAACCCGGACAGATAAGTTATTATTCTTGCTATACGTGAAAGACATAGTGCTGCGTCAATAAGAACTACTTTTACCCCAAGGTCTACTAGCTGCTTCAGTACTACAACCACCAATATGCCTGCCAACACCCGCATTCAGTCTTCAGCTTCAAAGCTCCACAATCTGCTTGTACCGCGGCCTCCAACACCATGTCTGCTTCCACTGCGCTCTATCTGGCAGCCGGCTGCGATTCATACCCCGAGAAGCGTGCAAGCACGCCTAAACAGCGGCCTGGGCAAAGACTGGAAGGGTACTGGGGCGGAGGATAATGCAGTTAACCGAGCAGAGAAAAATGATACTACAGACCCAACAACAGATGCATCAGCTTCTGTTATGCAGGACAGGAAGGAGGGCGGGGGTAACGACGCAAAGCCTCAGGGAGCAACAGAAAAGGGAGGTAGTCAGCATGGAAAGAAGGCGAAGCAGGAACATCCGAAGGCACCAGAGCCGATTATTGGAATGAATGATGAGAGAGGCCATGTAAGTGCCAATGTAAAACCCATGCAAGCCTATACCATTCATTATAAACCTCACGGAGTTCAGTTGAGTGGCTAACTGATTTTGCTCTGATAGAAGGGTCATTAAGGCCAGGGTCATATATTGGTAATGGGAAAAGCTCAGGAGCGGTTTAAATCGGACTGGAAGATGCTAGTCTTGGAACTGTATCATCTCAGTACTTGTGTTTCATTATCATGTTGACTGTACATAAAATCTTGAATAGCAGGATCTATCGACCAGGTTTGAACGACAGCACCTAAAATAGAAAGGTTAGCTTTGGCGCAAGCAGCTTGATTTGAACAGGAAATCCTACATCGTGCTTTCCTACTTCCACTATTTCGTCCTCGGAGACACGGGTGCCACCGACTCCTTCAATGTAGGAGATGGGTACGTCACCCATCACCTTGCGAGCAACGTCGCCTACAGTGGTATTCCTGCTCGGCGTCAGAAGGTCCAGTTGGAGCAATAGGTTTCATATCAGGATCACTCACTTGCCAACAAGAACGCAATCACGGAAAACAGCCGTTCCGGCACCAGAAGAGAAGGTGGAGATGTTGCGAACGGGGAAGACAGGCACGAGTCCCAGCAGTTCTGCAGCACGTGAAAGGCATTGGACAACTCCTGTAGACCCGAAACGATAAAGCACCATGTCTTTCAAGTTCTCAACGCGCCTATGTGCATGTTAGCATGGCCCACTAGAAGGGCATATATAGTGTCTTCGTACTGTGTGAGCTTCTCGTCCATTTCCTTGAGGCCGCCTCCATCGGGATCGCCCATTTCGATAAGGTCCTCCCTCGTATCTAAGAATTCGCTTCCTTCAACGTATTTAATGTATCCCTGTTTTGCCAGCCTCCGGAGAAAAACTTCTGAGATGGCGGAGCAGAGTACGATTGTTTGAGGGTCTTGCATCTTAGCGATTTTGCTAATATTCTAAGTCCACCTTGTCAGTAACGACGGCAACATGGTGACTTGAGATATATGACCAACCTTGTCTGCATCCGGATGATCAATTTTGTTCAAGGCGAAGACTGTCGGGAACTTCTCTGCGATGAAGGCTTCAACGACCTTCTCGACGGTCTCATCGGACCACTCCTCGAGAGGCTCTTTCAACCCCATCCGATCCAAGCATCGGGCAACAATCGCATTTGTACCTCCGTAACCGGAAAACTGGGCTTGCAAGGTATCCACGGCCGTAGCCTCTGATATTGATTAGCACAGAAAGATGCTTCTGGCTGATTTATGACCAAACTTACTGACTGCCATGTGCCTCCTCTTGATGGAACCCCTGCACGGTATTAGCCCTGATTATGTAGCTCCTGGCGCTCAAGCATACCATTTCTGCATGAGGTTTCCCAGAACCCAGCGTACAATTTCCGACCTCAGCCATTCAATATCCTGTGACGGATCGTATCCTCGTGTAGCTTTGCCTGTATTTGTAGAGTGCGACATCAGTGATGCCGTTCCGAGATTTTCCCAGAAATCAAAATTCCATACCTTCCGCATCGGTTGTTCCACTAACGTCCACAACGTGGATTAAAGCATCGGCATGGCGCAGGTCATCCAAGAACTTGTTACCCAGACCGCGTCCTTGGTGTGCACCTGGTACAAGACCTGCGACATCCAGAAGTTCAATGGGAACAGAGCGCCGTCCCTCCACACATCCTCCGTAGTTCGGCTTGCACTTATCGGAGACATTGAATCGTTGACAGGCGCATTCTATCTGAAGGTAGCCGATGGCGCGCTGGGGATCGATCGTAGTGAAACTGTGTTTTGCCAGTCAGAACAGCTCTGATAAACGGTCCATTACGGCGTCCGAAGGGCGATATCTATATCGATGTAGGACGATAACGGCAATAGGATTGAACATACGGGAAATTTCCTGGATGTGAAACATGCCATAAGTTTGTGCTCCGACACAATTTAAAGTGCAGAACTTAAGTAGCTTACCGACTTTGGAAGAGGCATCTGTCAGACTATTTAATGTGGTCGATTTTCCGCTGGATGGCTACATGCCCCTCACTTCGATCAGCGGCGTCTCGTATGAGGGGTAAAAGGATCCCAGACCTTTCCGACCAGCCCAATTAACGGATCTCTAGGCATCTTACAACGCGCGCAGCAATCTCTAAGGTATATGAGCAAGAAAAGAATGATTTTAAGAAAATAACATCGATCTGATCGCTTGAGTGTTGGGGAAATCATTTCTGCATCAGCGGGGAGACAATCAATTTCTGCCATCCTCCCTAGGAAGGCGGTCTGAGGCCGCCGTTCCCGATCGGGACCCCGATTGTCCCTGACTCTGAACAAGATCTCTTCGATATAATTCTGTTCTCAGGCATCAACATTGATTGAAATTGATATGCTTGACGCTACTAACGATGCTTGGAGCTGCCACAAAGCCCAGTGGTTTCATGCTACGTCTGTGGGGTGCAATAGCCTACGCGTTGTGACAAGCATCGCTTTCGGTCCGTCCTCAGATTGACAGTCACCCTTGATAGTATTGTCTTCCCTTGAGAAAAGCGGAGATCAAGTCTAAGTTCGTATCTATATGACTTTCAATGCTGATATGGAAAGTTTGTAACTCCGAGTAAGATGCCGAAGACTCGCTATACTGGATTAGACTTAGCCCAATGTCCAAGCCCAACATCACCTATATCAACCAGAGATACGTATTCACGAGTATAGGCGCGATTCGAGTCTCGGATGCAATGTGTTTGCATACACGATCGGAAATCAGTGCTCCGTTTTGAAGCCAGTGCTGTGTAGCAGGTGCATGCCTCATTTGCAGACTCGTGTATCAATACCACTCGAGAATCGTTGGACACCTAAGTGGTACGTCACTCCTCAGACTGGAGAAGGTTGCAGGTATCTCATCTCAACGAGCATTGACCCCGCTTTGGGCTGCTTGATGATGTCCCTGGATTGTTCTACCTTCAGTATCAGATCTCATATGGCATCACTGGCGTGCTGATCCCATGTACCTGGGGCTTGGCTTAGAGCGACTCCTGTCCCTTCACCGGTGCGACTTTAGAGATGAATATGTAATAAAAATGGGGTCAAGAAGTTAAAGGAATGAGAAGGAATGATAGATTCCAGGTACACAGTATCAGCATTCTGCTATGCGGAGAACTGTCGTTATTGTTGCCATCATCGATCAGACAATCCCAAGGCTTCAGGGGCCGCTGTTTCACCGGCAACTTCTTGATATTCCCTCATCCAATAGAACGATTTCCAGTCAAGACTTGTCTTATTCGGTCATAGTCTCCATAATTGAGTGGACACTGTAGCCCCTATGATGAAGGGGTCAATGATGCTGGGTTGGTTGCAAGGCGAACCAAGGTGTAGCCGGCTTGTATGACGTCGTCGCGGCCAACGTCACCAGCCACGCCCATCGGTTCTCGTCCACTGCAACAACATATTAAAGGTACATTTATCCCATCAGAATCATCCTAGCAATCAATCAACTTTCAATCCATCCTCAACAATCAATTTATCGCATCTCAAACCACAAACTTCACCTCAATTACCACTTCATCAACCACACACACAACTTCATCCAAAATGTCCGAACAGACTTTCCACACCACCATCCAGGACATCCGCAAGCCCGAGTCCCATGCCTCCCATGCTCATGATGGCAAGACCCCCAAGAACTCTAACGTCTCTGCCATGAAGGTAATTCCTCACTTGACCTAATGTCTCTTTTGACGTATACTAAATAATATACTCCAGTCCATCATCGATGAGAACACCGACAAGCAGGCCCAGATCGATAAGGCCCAGTCCAACCTGCCATTGCCCGAGGATCCCCCTCGTGCTAGCGACTGGAACTCTATGGACCAGAGAACTGTCAACGTCGGTTCGGGTGGTCGCGAAGGACCCGTTTCGGGCGAGAACAACAGCGCCTTGAGAGAACCCGCAACTGCAAGCAGCAGTGTCCGGGTATCTGGAGAAGAATACCACAAGAACACGCAACCCATGAGTGGTGTTGGACGCCAGGGCAAGGATAACCTTGAAGGTCTGCCCCGGGATGCTCTTTACCGGTAAATTGGATATATTATGAGTTAATGTTGGGGAGGGCGTATTGACTACGGCCTACTTTTTATGTGTACTATTATGACTTGAGCATTTAATGAATCAAAATGAATGTCCTATAACCATTTTATCTTACTAGTATTCTCCCTATGGTCGTATTGTACTATCATTCATGTTCTTATAGTGAATAGTATACTGGTAGTGCCAATGTAGATTGCTGTTCGAGATAGCTTAGTTTCAATTTCCACTTGTATGCTATAAATATATTGTCTACCCGCGCAGGAACTAGTAAAAGAAGCATCAATTGTTTCATGTGCTTGATTGTTCAGCTACATTGGGCATTGATCTGTAATTGCTACTACGAAATTGAATAAAAGCTTCTTCATATTCTAGTCTACTTTGGAAGACTAATACTACCACTAGTAGTACTATCAACTCAAGTAGGCTAAGCAATACTACACAGCCGGTCCAATCGGCTTGCGGACAGAAACCCTAGGACCTTTCAAACAGTCAAACGGCACAGTCAAGACCGTAGTAGCTAGAGAACGGAAAAGCATCCCATAATGTACTTCAATAGCCAGGCATTGAACACATATCCTTTGTAACAAGAGATGAGTAGTATAGAGGGAGCATTTCCTCATGCACCCAACCACCATGACGTCATACCAGCAATACCACCTAGAGGCCAGCAAAGCATCCAAGCCACTAGTAATCTACGCAATAGAGAGAGAACAAAAACATCATAGCAACAACCATACCTAAGCAAGAGCTCATACCTGATTAGTTCTACCGGAAATGGCAATCAGACATGTGGGTGGATCCTACCGAAGTTGTCTGGGCCCTCGAGGGCAACATCCGGCACAAAGGGGAAGGGGCGAAGGGGGGGGGGGGGGGGGGGGGGGGGGGGGGGGGCGAGGGGCCGGGTTCCCCTGCAGAAAACAACAGCCCAGTTCGCTGATCTGGAAGACGTAGAATTCCTGTCTTGCTTGTCTCCCTTCTTTTTTCGATGGTTTAGTTTTGATTGACGCCACAACTGGAGACCAGATACTGCTCGTTGACGTACCTTGTTCGCTTGTTCTCTGTTGAATTCGGTGGGCTCGTCGTAATGTCAGTATGACATCATGTGCTGGGATGAACTCAAGCAAAGCGCTCAGACTCGGGGAAGTTGACGCCATCCGTTTCATTTGGTTCACTCGGTCGTAGAGTATATAGATGGCTTTTTTGTCGTTGTGAGTTGTTGGTTGGGATAGCAGTTTAATTCATTCTATCTAACAATCAATCAATCAATCAACTAAACCAGTCCAGTAATTTAATCCTCTTAACACTACTCTTTTCTATACCTCTCCTATATCTCATATAACAACCATTATAACCATGGATCTCCAAGGACAGCCCATCCCCCCTGGCCAGAGAAGCACTAAGGTATGTCACTTGCTTCGGCACTGCCCAAGTTACAATTGAGGCATAGATGCTGATTTTCAACAAAGGTCACTTCCGACCCCGAGCGCAGAAACAACCCTATTAAAGAGCCCGCTGGTCCCATCACCAACGACTCCTTGGCCGCCGAATCAGCCACCCAGGGCGGCGCTTTCTCTCAGAACCGCGGAGCTCAGCCCATGGGCGTTTCCGCAGGTCAATCCACTGTCCGAACCACCGACACCAGTGCCGCTACCAAGCTCGACTCCAACGCCGACACCCAGGACAAGTACGCCGAGGGTCTAGGCGGACAGGGCAGCTACCCTGGCGCTCACCTTCCCGAGTCCGGCTACGTCGGTGGTCCCACTGCTGCCCAGAAGGAACTCGGTATCGGCCAGGGCCAGTACCCTGCTTCTCAGAAGCTGTCTCAGCAGCAACAGTCCTCTGGAGGAGGAAGAAGCGGTGGTGCTAGCTACTCCCAGCAGCAGCAGCAGCAGCAGCCCGCTCCGGCTAGTGGCAGCGGCTACAGCAGCCAGTACAATGCTGGAGCTGCGCCGTCTTACGTTCACGATGTGACTGGTAGCTTGAGTGACAGCAAGCCCAAGGGTGCCAACCTGAAGGAAGGAGATATTCCTGATGATGCGCCGAATGCTAGCTGGACTACTGACATCGGTAGCGAGAATGACCCCGGTCGGTTGGCGCAGGGTGGCTTCCAGCGTAAGACTGCGGAGAGTGGTCCTGACGGTACCAATGCCGGTAGACAGAAGGGCATCGATAACCAGCACCCGTACCAGGCTTTGCAGTCGGACCAGAGGGCTTGATTTCTGGGCCATTGATGGATGATGTTATGAAAAGCAAAGCGCGTTTTATATATTGGATTTTCCCGTATGTAATGTTTTGGGGGGTTTGGAAGGAATGGGCTTATTCTTTGGGCGTCCTTCCTTTCCTGTATTAGTGTATCTATCTAGATGATATGAGCAATCAGAGACTGACCAGATCATTGATCATTATTTCTGTGTCGTAATGTCAATGTAGCTCAACGTCTTGCCATGATGCACATGTTGCTGTAGTAGAGGATGGGGCTATGGTAGTTTGTCCAGAAAGTAGCTTAGAGCCGACATTGATGTTATAAAGCCGGCCTCTGACCACGGTTTTCTAAAGAACAATGATATTACTTATATACACCGTCTTCGCCTATGCTGGTTTAGGCCGGAGGAAGAAACGCTGCAAAAAGTACGCCCTGCACAGCAGCGTATATCACCATGTACTGAACAATTATCTGCCAATAACCATTTTGGTCATTCGTCTTCTCCAGCTGCCGCTTCAATGCAGATGAAGGACCTGTATATCTGTTCATAATCGAAGTCGCTGTCCATATATACCACACTGGATAACCAGAGGCCAATCGCGTGATGATCTGCACATGATTGCAAAAAAACACCATAACGGCAAGGGTAATCTGAGGAGCTGCCAGGCTACGCAATAAACGACCTGTCAGTTGGCCGGTCGGGAACCCTGGCTGCGTTGTATTTGTGGGTGTTTCCCTCCGCCTAGAACCCACCCTGAGCGTCCAGATGGCAGAGTACACCAAGATGGCCAACATTGGACCAGCTAGTGCAAATAATGGCACGTTGGACAGAGTCCAATACCGAAGAAAGCCATTGTCCCTGCATACGTCAGCGAAAATTGACAAATAGCGGGATAAGGCACCTACCAGTAACAGTCTTGAACGAAGCTGTATATACTGGGTATAGTTCGATGACACCATTCTCTTGACGGGTCTTCGTGGGTGGCACAGAAGTGCTGGTAGGCTATATATTGCGGCAACACAAATCCGAGCCCCGTGCAAATACCTCCGAGACCGACCGCAACCAGGCGGCGAAACTTGACAAAGGTGAAGCCCTGCGTTAATGAATACAAGACTCGACATGCTTCTTCGAAAAGAACGATGCCATTGAGCAGACCATTTCCACGAACAGCGGTGGATAAGCCGTACAGGATACCCGCAAGCACTAGGAGGCTATCTTTGATGCTGGTGGAGACGCCGCGAGCACCAAAACTTTGAGCAAAGAGAAGAGTGCCCGTGAAGCTTAGGAGAGAATACGTGCTCTCCGTGCAGGGAGCAGATAGGAAAAGTCCAGCAGGCGAGATGATGTGTAGGCATGCTGCGATAAAAGCTAGCTTGCGTCCTTGCGCTCCAGGGAATAGACCGCATGCCAAACGATAGAGAACTACCACCGAGATGGCATGAGCTGCGTGGGAAATGGCAATACCGAGTGCACTATGCTTGAATTCATAGGGGATAGCCCCAATGTTTGTAAAGCCTATCAAGAATCTTAGAACACCAGAGGATTGGCTTATGGGGTGTATGAAAGACGCCTACCACTGGCCAATAGATTAATGAATTTGGAGAACGCATAACTGAATGCCCATTCTTGCTCCAAGAGATGGCCTCGTCTGGCCGCTTCAGTAAAGTAAATGGAATCCCATCTTGTCAATTTGGTAGATATCCACCTCAAGGTGGTTTGAACGATTCCTTCTGTTTCATCTGTGTTCTTGTGCCATGGGAATAAGGTCGTGGAGGTATCGTACCCGGGACCGGGAGTTAAGATGGCCAGGAGAAGCAATGAGGCCTTCCAGAGGGTAAAGACGGATAATAAAGACCGATAGGGATGACGGAAGGAGCTTCGTGTAAGCCACGACATATTACACTAACTATCTGGCTTTACCCCAGCTCGTTTTCATTGCTAGTCATAGAAGGTTGAACTCCTTCAGGTGGTTGGTTGCATGTTCCAATAACTCCGTATTGCTTTTCCTCCCGAATTAAGGCACACGCTAAGCCGCCTTGGGCATTTCTTCCATGTCGAATGATCCATCAAGGCGACGATATCTTTCCACGCAAAGATGAGCAACCCTCAGTAGAAATAGTGGCAAATATGGCTAATTCCCTGAAATGCGGGCTCTCCTGCTTACCCCTCTTGCGGTCAATATTTTCTCTCTCCGCAACCCTAACAATGGAAGCAAGAATGGTCTCCATTGGCGCTCTGTACGAACAGCTTACGAAGGCTCTGGTCAAGATTGGGATTTTTATTGTATACTTCCTGCCTTTTTTCATACACCATGTGAGAACGCCGGATTTGCAACGGACACATCATAAAAGATCAACCCAATGAACACGTCCTAAAGGCCAGACCCCGAAGACATGCACTGCCTTGTCAGACAACAAAGTGAAACTGTACAGCCATAGCAGCAAAGTGACAAGACACATAAAGAAGCCGTATAATTAAGAAACAACAGAGCAAAGGAAAAGGTGGATTCAGAAGTCCAGCTGAAAACTTCACAGGTTCACCTTCTTGGCCTCCTTCTGGGCGAGCTTGGCCAATTCCTCGAACACCTCGGTGAAGTCCTCTCCATCATCCTCACCGTCCTTCTTCTTGCCCTTGGAAGCCGACTTGGGCACAACCATCACGACACTGGTGGGGCGTTTCGTGGCGGCGGAGTTGCCGAGCTCAGCTCGGGATGTGACGAAGACGTAGGGGATACCGTGGTCCTCACACAGGACAGGGATGTGCGAGATAACGTCCATGGGCGAGATATCGGCGGCGAGAATGACGACACCGTTGGGGACACCGATGCTGGCGTTGGCAGCGGGAATGGGCGACTTGCGGAGAGCCTTGACGACCTCCTTGACACCGCGCTTCAGGCACTTGTTGACGGCAGCTATTATAAGTCAATACGTTAGCGAATGTTTATTAAGTGATAGATGGATGCGCAGTCAATGCCGAACGCGGCAATCGTAAGCCCTCAGGGCCAGAGGCTAGAAGTGATTCAAATCCACACGCCATCTCGTCGGGACCCAGAGTGAAGGCGGCAGGTCTCCTGGGAGACATATGCAAAAAGATGGAAAAAAAAATAAATCCTTACCCTTCTTGACGCTCTTCAGGACCTTCTTGGCATTCTTGTCTTCGACCAGAGGGCTGGCAAAAGGAACAACGGCGCCAACGGGGCGGCTGTCAACGTCCATGCGCTCGGTCTCAGCGCCATTGACAGGAGCCTCAGCGGCAGCCTGATCAAGGCCATCGAGAACCTTAGTGGTGAGCTCCTTCTCGACGGCGTCGGCGAGAGCGACCTTGTCCTTCTTGTCCTTCTTCTCCTTCTTGCTGGTCTTGGAGACGCCGTCCTTCTCCGCGCGCTTCTCCTTCTTCTCGCGCTTGTCCTTCTTCTCGGTCCTTTCCTTAGCCATTGTGAATATTAGACCCACCCAGGGAGTTGAACTGAATCCGGAAGAGGGGGAAAGAGACGAGGAGAATGGCGACGGGCGTGGGGAGGAATAGTCGTCGGTCTCGTCGAAACCCGCAAAAATTCGAAATCCATTTCAAAATTTCGGCGCTAGTCCTCTTTAAGAATCAAAGCTTGCGCGGGCGGTGAGCTGGCTGACTCAGCCACATGCCTATCCGGGATGTCATCGCTCTCTTGTTGTTATCGAAAAACAATGAGGCACTTGCTGGCGCTGGGCCTGATGATTGCGCCCTTATGCTCAGTCTAAGGCTGGAATCTGCGGCGATTCAGACTACATATATGGAATCTACCGTTTCGGATGAACTCATTCCGAAAACTCGTGTCACACGATAAATACGATTGCCAGATCAATCCATCGTAAGTCGTCAAATGCAGCCAGTTTGGCTCAAGGAAGCTAATGCGCCTCAGATGAATTCAAGCATCAATTCACGTCCTTCGCGGGACACCATGCGCGCAGAATCTCCCTTGTCGCTTCCACCGGCACCCGACGCTTTGCAACAATCGGTCCGCTCAGTTCACCCCTCAAAGCCTGGTAGGTTAATGTTTCTTGTGTCTCAGGCTGCGCGTGCTTCAAGACTAATGGCCTCTCTAGACACGGAAAAGGAGGAGCTGCTAGTACAGGTGAATACATTAAAGTATGAGCTAGAGAATTTCAAGCAAGAGAGGGATTTGATGGTCCTGCGTCATGAAAAGGAACTACGGGATTTGCAGCTCAAGGCAGATTCGGACTTTCGAAAAGCTCAGGTTTGTTCAATTCTTCAGCCACTACCTCACGTCTATTCCACTGACCATGTTTCTGTCCCACAGGCTGCAGAGAGTAACAGCCACCGGGCCACCCACAAGAGCGAGACTCTAGCGAAAGAGTTGAAAGAAACCCAGGACAATGCCCTTAATGAGAAAGCCGGCCTTGAGCGAAAGATCAGAAGTCTTCAAGATCAGAATCAGTTACTTCAGGAGGAGGTGGAAGACTCAAAGGCACAATCGCTCGACCAGGAAAGACAGTACAAATATCAGATCAGCGAGCTCGATACCATACGCTCGTCTTTACAAAAGACGATAGAGGAACTGCAGAATGACCTCCAGACTGTTCGGAGTGATATGCAGACTACACAAGAGAAGCTGCGTCAACGAGAAACCGAGGTCGCTGATTTGGAAACGGAAAATCTCCGGCTCAAAGCTGAGGGAACAGATAGCGAAACGCTGTCAGTTCTTAAGCGCGAACTTTCCGAACAAGTCAGCCATATCAGAAATCTGGAAACCACAAACCGTGAGCAAAGCACTGAACTACGACACCTACGGAAAATACAGAAGAACGTTGAAGTTGTGGAGGAGCAAAAGAGATCATTGGAAAACCAACTGCAGTTGATGAAGGATGTGGAGTCACAGCTGGGGACTGCTCAGATCCAGATCCAGATGTTGGAAGACGAGCGACGGTCTTGGACTAGTCTCTTGCAAGACAATGATCAGCCGGCCGAGTTCGATTCTCCAGAAGTGGTTGTGAAGGCTTTGCTACAAGAGCGCATTGAAAAAGCCTCTCTTGTTGATAAGATAGGCAGTGTTGAGGCTCAGTTCTTGGAGAAGGACGAATCGATCAAGAACTTGGAGACAGAACGGACCACCCTGCGACAGGAGATTGAAAAGCTCCGGAGCAGTGCCGGTTCTGTTGCGGGTGGAGCTATGGCAGAAAGCCGTATGAAAGCAAGACTCGAACGACAGCGGGCTCTCGCTGTGAAAGAAGTCGATTATTTGCGTGCCCAACTCAAGGCTTTTGACACGGAAGAGGTGACTATGAATCCGGAACAAAACCAATTCGATCAGCAAAAGTCCGAGCAAATCGCCAATCTCGAGAAGCTCGTCGATGAATATAGGGCCGAGCTTGAAAAGGCCCATGAAGAGCTTGCTAAAACCGAGCCTTCCCAGCAGGATGAGTCTCAACCCCGCGGAATCAAACGGCCTCTCTCTCCAGCAGAGAGTGATGCAGAAAGCGAACGGCTTTCTGTCTTGACGCGCAAGTATAGAACCCTGCAGGAGTCCTTTTCGAAATCCGAACAAGCAGCGACACTTCTGCGCAAAGAGCTCGAGGCAAGCAAGTCCCAGATCAAATCCCTCAAGGCTAGATCGCGTACCAGAATCCTCGAGCTGCGTGACAATCCCACGGCCGAGGCCGAAAACCTCAAACTCTCCACTGTCAGGACTTTGAAGGCCGAAAATCAGGATCTCCTTGCTCAATTACGTGGCGATCATTCGGGTGTAAAGGTCGTTCCAGTAAGCACTCTGGAAAGCATGAAATTGGAAGTCCAAGACATGGAGCGAGTAGTCGCGGACAAGGAGAAGCGTATGCGGCGACTGAAGGAAATCTGGACGGCGAAGTCGTCTGAATTCCGCGAAGCTGTTGCGTCCCTGCTGGGATACAAACTGGACTTCCTTCCCAACGGCCGTGTCCGAGTCACCTCGATGTTCCATCTATCACCTGCTTACAGGCATGGTGACCATGATGCTCCATCCGACTCACGGGGCCCAGGAAGCATGGGCAACGGCGAGGAAAATTCAATAATCTTCGATGGAGAAAACGGTACGATGAAGATCTCGGGTGGTCCCAACAGCCTCTTTGCCATGGAGATCAAGCACCTCATCAAGTTCTGGGTTGAGGAGAGGAAAGATATTCCTTGTTTCCTTGCTGCTATGACGCTGGACTTTTTCGATAAGACTACTAGGGCTGCGCGCATGTAAGATATTTGGTTCTGCCTAAGGGGCATGTGGTTTAGTTCTATTTTGGCCATGCATATTTCAATGTGATTCCCCGGCACACACGTATTATGGTGCCATGTTATAACATTTCTCTGTTCATGAAGATTCATGTTATTATTTCAAGGGTTGGTAGGGACTAGTAGTCCTTCTTACAGTGCTTCAAGAAGGGCTAACTAGGCTCTAGCGTCAAAGGTACCAATCTAGCTCCCGTAGCAGTTTAGTCCGTATCCATGGCAACATCTTCTGCATATCACTGCTAATTACTATCATCATGCTCAACGGCTCAGCCCTAACAGTAATTGAAAGAAGACGCAGTAAGCGCAGTGGCTATTTCAAGGACGACGTACGGTTGTAGCACCTAATTGCAAGCACATGATAGCGATACACTAAGGGGCATAATTCAATGCGAGAAGCTGAAGGAGGATAAGCAAGCGTAGACCAGTATCCCGTCTCCTTACCGTAACCAGACACCAACAAAGAATGACTTGAGGGTATTCAGTATTCAATTAGGATTTCTTGATAGGTTTTAGGTACGGCCAAGGCGATCCTCCTTCCCAATTATTGCCCATGTGCAGAGCATGTACAACCCTGATTACCCATTACAGTGGAACTAATAATAACATGAACGAGCAGCTTATTTACAGACCATTAACCGGGCTCAGCATGAGCTGGAAAAAAGGCCAGATAATGAGATTACATGACGAGGAAGGAAAGGATATCGGGAAAAAGACAAAGGAAAATACAGCAGAAACGGCAGGAAAGATAGACTTGCTTTGCACAGGAGGATTGAAGGGTAGGGACATAGGGCGACACAGTAACGAGTACTGATTATGTTGATATACCGTGACGGGGAAGCTTTTTGACATATTTATCATGAGGTGCGAAAGGGCGACAGGACACGGCACGTAGGCTCGCATCGTTGCCGAGGCCCTTGCGTTGAACAGTGTCTTTTGTTCGTACACGGGTGGTGCGCAGGTAAACGCAAAATGCGGACCCAGCCTTAAGATGAGACATATTTACCCCCGAGCAGCTTCCGGGCAGTCGGGACATTCTTCCAATCAACAGATGGCTGCAGTTCAGGAGTCTGGCTGCCGGCCTCTTCGTCTGCAAAGGGGTCAGAGCCCTTCACCAGATTAGTCGGGGAAGCGGTGCTGATTCCCAGACGGGATCCATCATCAAGCGTGTTAACCTCGAACTTGGCATCGACCTTGCCCTGTCGTGGCCAACTGGCTGTCGTCGAAAATCGGACCAGCAACTTGGCATCAGAGTCAGCCTTGACTTCAAGTTCAGGAATTTTCCAGGTCACTGCAGACTGCTTGCGACGGAATGTTGCACCGGTGTTCGGGTACATGACGGCTGCTGTGGCATGAGCCACTTCGCGCCCTTCCACAGGAGACGTGTCCAGGTTTACTGTCAAAACAAGATTCCTGAGGGTAATTGAGCCTCCTGGCGCAGACGTGAACGAGGAGTTGAGAGAATAGTAGATGATCGCACTGGCTTGGTGCTCTTCGAGATTCCACACTGGTTTGAAAATGACAGGGCAATAGGCTGCGGCAACGGAGGGTTCCATGTGAATTTGGTACTTGAAAGCTACCGTCGGCGAAGACCGAGCAATGCTAGCCAGGTTCACCTCATATTCACCCCTCTTTTCATCAAATTGATCCTTGCCTTTGTCTTCCGTCACGAAGTGCGGGTTTGCAGCCACCTTCTCAAGAATCTGGAAATTGTCAAGGCGAACCCGTGTGCTACCTGGAGTCACATCCGGTGTAGCATTGTATGCCAACGCAAGTTCTCCAACGACAAACGATTTGGATACCGCACCCTCAGTGAACCATGCACTGACTGTGTCTATGATAGATGCGTTGAGACCTGGTTCGTGAAGGTCGGGGTGCGAGACGGGTCCCGGAGCACTATGTAGAGTATGAGACGAGCGAATCGAGGTCGTGTCGGACATGGCATGGTCGTCTGTAGCCGTGCTAGGCGAGGCAACATGCCTGGCTTGCAAAGATGGAGAGGTTGGAGCGGACGTATCCAAGGTTGATGGTATGGCAGGGAGGTCATTTCCCGGTGCAGGTGTAGGAATAAAGACAGTGTTACGGACATCGCGACGGCCACGTAAGGTTCCAGCATTTCGTCGGACACCACTCTGCTGAGCTCGCTGCATGGTAACATTAGCAACATGCGGTAGCAAAACATTTTACACATAAAACCCACCATTCTGAGCTGATTAGCCATATCATCCATCGCTTGCTTGGCTTGATCCTCGTCCTCAAAGATTGGCTGGTCTCGTATTGTCAAATTCATCCCGGGCTCCTCCAATCTGAGAAGATTGTTAGCCAAAACAATACATTCTCAAAGTGACAAAAACCGCTTACCCGGCCGCCTCTCTTTGGGCCCTGGTAATCTCGTCAATGGTCTCCGCACGCTCCGTGAAACCTTCTGAGTCGACTCGTGGCTGGTCGGTAGATTAGCTTCGGGAATCAGTGACAAGTAATCTTTCCCACTTACCTCATTGCGTGACACGCCAGCAGCGGCAGTGATTTCTTCAGAAGGAGCTTCGTGAGATGTTGCTCCGTTGGCGGTAGCCGGTGCTGACTGGGGCACTGCAGTGGATGTCGCGCCAGCAAATCCCTCATGCTCATGAGATTCACTCGAGATAGCTGGAGGCTCAGTATCCTGAGTAGTCATGGCAGTGCTGGGGCGCTCCATTCCTTCCGTTGGGGTCTCCGGAATCTGCAACTCGCGCGAATCACCCCTCTTAAAGGAGGCAAACGGACTGCGGTGTTTTTTATCGGAGAAGAAGGGACCAGCGCTAGAAGGCTGAACAATGCTCCTCCGTCGGTTCATGACGGTTCCCAGCCTTTTAAGGCCACCCAGGGGTGTATTGTGCCGGGGCTCGGGTGCTACGAGAAGGGGTCAGAACTCCACATCGAGCGAATGGCACCAGAATACGGGGCTAGAGCAGTCGGAGATGCAAGATATGCTCACCTGGAGGTGTCCTAACTGGACCCGAATGTTCCGATCGCTGACTAGCAGCATCATCCTGCAGGCGTGGTGGAGGCGACAGAGGTGCTACTGGGGGAGGCGAGGTAGTTTGTTGTCTCCTCGGAACGACAGGTCTTCCTCCATTAATTTTCGCAGCAAATGTCTTGATCTCATCTGCAGTCTCTACGTTCAGAAGAACGTTCAGACAGCTTTCGGCAGCCTGACGGCAGCGCTCAACCTGATCCGTCTCATGGGTCTCCAATTGAGTGAGAGCATCTCGCAGGTGATTGAGACGGCCCTCATCTGCTGCCTGAAGCTGTTCGAAGACAAATGGCGCTCTGGAATCCCATTGCTGGCTAATTTCTTCTGCGGCGGCGATGGCGCTAGCCAGCTTATCGGCACCCTTCGGGCCCTTCTCCCTGGCCTTTTCTACTTTCTTCTGGGATGCTTCGTAGTTCTTGGCCAGTCCCGCAAGGTCGCTCTGGATACCAGCCATGGAAGACAATTCCCGATTTTTCGTGTTATACTCTCGCAGCGGACGTTCTACGTCCTCCTCAATTTTATGGGCGAAAGTTTCGTGCGAAGAGGCAATCGATTCGGTGGCAGTGATAATGCGCTGCCACGGTATCTGGAAGACACTGTTCATGAAATTGCTGTTAGTACAAGAATTGTTAACCCAAAGAATAATCGGAAAAGCCGGTCGTACCCGAGCGCTGCGCCATTGTCCAACTGTGGCCGATGCGCAAGTTTCCGCAGCCCTTGGGCATACAATTCTTCAATGCGACGACGTTCCTATGAATTGGAAGATAGGTGTAAGCCACAGGAAGTGTATTCTACATATGTCTTCAAGTAGAAGAGCAAACAGCTTACCTGGAGCCAGTCCGCGATGTCCGCATTGACTTTGTTTATGATGCGAATGCGATCATTGAGTACACTTGTAGCTTGGCCGGGCTGCAAAGAGGCCTGCAATATTGACGAGCAAATACCAGGTTAGATGTGTCTGGACATGGTAGGAAGTGGAATTTGGGAGGACAGGGAGAGAAAAAAAGATAGGTGGGGTTATCTGGGGTCGAGGGGATCGTACCAGCAACGCTGGATACTCCTGCCGTGAGAGTTCCATCACTACACATAGGTCACAACCTTAGCAGAACGAGGGTCGGGGGCGCATAATAAGGAAGAATGAGACTGGGAAGGGATGAGCATCGAATGGGGGAGGCGATTGGACGAAGCACCACGCGGAACCGGGGGAAGGTTCAACAAGCAACGGAGGACAGCTGGAGTCGGAGGGAAGAGGATGTGATGGCCGATGGCTGATGGCTGATGACGATGATGGGTTGCAACGCCGGAACAACTGGGGCGGAGGTGCCGAATCGGCCCATGCCGCTCTCGGTAAGGCGCCACGGGAGTGTCACATGTCCGTCTGCCCGCCTTTTTTGAGTGATTATGATAACAACAATAATAATAACGGGGTATCTTTAAATAGTTAACTACTATACTACTTACTAGCAGAACTAGTGGATAGATTGAATATATCATCTATCATCTGTTGCCTCTCATCTCTCTCTCTATATATACAACTATATATATATATATTTCTGTCTATCATGACCACTCCCGTCTGGAAAAAAACCCTTGGCTTCACAGATCGATTGTCGGCCATTCAATCGCTGTAAGTCTACTATCACCGGTGATATCTCCCTGCATTGCGCTCTCTTATGTGGATACGAAGGAGTTGATTCTGATACCCTTCAGTACTACCGCTTACCAGCGAGCTTCTTCCTCTGCTGCGTTCGCTGAAGCTCAGTCACAAGCGAAGCGCTTCGAAACCGAAGCTTACGATCAAGCTGCATCAAAGGAGGAGTATGACAGGCTATGTCAAGAAGCTATTGACAAAGCAGAGTCTTTGGGATCGGTTGCTCCCATCATCAGCAGCCCAGATCAACCTCAGAACGACACCGACGAAGACCACTGGGAAGGGGGCCAAACCATCGGCCCATACCAATCATGTCTCCATCACTTCGATGGCCTCCATTCCATGATCTACAAGTCCAAGAATTCCGACGGTAGCTTAGTGGCAGTCAAGGTCACTATACCTCACATGTTAACCCCACCACATGATGCTAAACGTGAGGTTCAACTTCTTCGTGATGCGGCTAGTCCTCGCGTAGTGCCTTTGCTGGACACTTTCAGCCTAGACGAGGGGCGACTAATCCTCGTGTTTCCGTTCATGAGATATGATCTGGAGCAACTACTTCGGCGAGATGCGTTGACTGCGGCGCAGACCAAGTCTCATCTGCGGGATATGTTCAGCGCATTAGCACATATCCACAAGCTGGGAATTATACATCGAGATATCAAGCCTTCCAATATTCTGCTTGATTCTCCTGAAGGACCGGCATATCTCGCAGACTTTGGGATTACATGGAAAGAAGGAAGCAAGGGATCTGAGCCTGCGGACCAAAAAATCACAGATGTTGGAACTACCTGTTACCGCCCCCCTGAGATTCTATTCGGCTTCAAGGCATATGGGACTGCTCTTGATCTTTGGGCGGCCGGTTGTGTTGTTGCCGAAGCGGTGGCTGTTGGGCATACGCAATTATTCGACTCGGGACCGGTGGGAAGCGACCTCTCACTCATCCAGTCAATCTTCACGACCTTGGGGACGCCGGATGAAAAGACATGGCCTGTATGCAATCGAATTACCCCTTTCCTATCAGGATATCATGCTGATCGAAGTCAATCATAGGAGACGCAGAATCTACCCGACTGGGGGAAGGTAGAATTCTACAAGTACCCTGCTAAACAATGGGACGAAATCCTTAGAGGGGCTTCTACCAAAGCTCGTAGCCTTGTGAGCGAACTGGTGCGCTATGAGAGCGGTCAGCGGTTGTTTGCAGAAGAGGTATGTGAAGACGAAAAGATAAACCGACGGCTTTGACGAACCATCTCTCACAACGGAAACAGGCCTTGAAACATCCTTATTTCTCGAGTTCCTAGATCTTCAATATCTTTCTTCGAACCCCTTATTGAAGAGACGGCCACTGCGGCGATCCTTCACATGACAACACCACAGCAAAAATGCGATCTACATGGCTTTACAGGCTTCTCTTGAGCGTTCGCAGGCTGCCCCTTTGGTGTGCCCACTCTAAAACTCGCTAGGCGTTTCAGCACCCCGACAGACCGAAGTGCTGTAGACATTGTAGCAAGGAGCTGCTAACGCCTGTCAGGCATTAGCCTCGGCAGTAACGCGAGAGAGGCCGGAGATTTCTGAAGGCGGGAGTATTATTATTAGTGTGGGCTGATATTCAGACAGCTGGCTAGCGCGGATTATTAGGCCGGAACCGAACGGAGGAGCACCGGTTAAATTTTGGAATCATTCGAAACAAAGACTGACGGAGCACGATTGTGCTGCTGGCCCTAGGGTGTGATCAGATTACAGTGTAGACCTAAAAAAAGGAAGGAATATGGAAGAGGAAACAGAGTTGAGAGTTGAGACCAAGTATGAGTAGTGTATCGAAATTATGATCTGATCCCAGGTATTTGACGCATGCAAGGGCAGCACGTTTTGTTTAGGCTAGACTCGCGAGGCTGCACGAACGTGGTGCTGCACCACAGCTACTATCAAAGCCAATGCCGGTGCGATGTTCAACAGCGAAAGGCAATTCCATTTGTCGGCCATGCACAAGGGTCGGACACTCGGAGGGAACCTACCTACAAAGTAACGTACCACCCCACTATCGCAGCCATTGGATGATTGTCATTTGCCAGGAGAAGCCGTGGTCAGGGTGGATGTGGGTAACGCTAGGAAGGACCGGAGTTCAAGAAGGGGCTTGGCTAATTAATGAGCGGTGGCTCAGGGACCACCCAATGAATGAGAAAGTGAAGATCTCGTTTAATGCAACGGTGCTGGATCAAAATCCATTCAGCTTTGAAAACTTTGCATTTCCGCTAACGAGGTTAGTCATGGAATGATGTCGTTGGGTTGTTAGTAGTCTAGTTGCTCAGAAGGGAGGTACCCAACGAGTTCAGAGTGACCACACTCTAACCCATGTCAAGAGAAAGACTGAGCAAGTAGCATTTCACCTCAGTGAGCGTGCATAAGGACATCTGGTGTATCCCCTGTGTGAACGCCCTCAACAATGTACTGGTTCGGGAGCTGGGGGAGAAGAAATGATGATCGAGGGGTTCGGCCCACACTAGCATCCATTTGTAGCCAGTATTCGCATTGCCTGTGATGCAGTTGTGCAGGAGAGAGTTTGGGGGGGAAAGAGCGGGAGGTTCGGCAACCTCGTGATTCCTCTTGTGACGGTCAGAAAACCAGGAACCGTATCAAAATAGGACGAATCAGCGGGATGAAGTGCCTGAGGGTTAAGCGGGACAAACCCCGTGATCCCCGCCTCAGCATGTTAGCGCAGACCAGGGCATACAGGCTGATACGCAGTTCTAATTGGCTAAGAGCCCCTCTTTTATGCTTTGACCTCATTTCGTTTAACTGTGGTTCCCGTAAGATGGTAATTTACCCGTATTTGGGAGTGATGCTCTCTTTCCCAGTACCTACTCTCGTCTTTGGGTCCCCTTCACTCTCTTTTTAGTTGGTTCACCACCTTCACTTCTCGCAAGCCCACGCTTGGGCGTGCTCACCTTCACATCCATCCTTTTGCTCTCCCTCCTTTCGTGCCTCTCGTCCTTCCTTTTGACCTTCGCGGCCTGGAAGCTCGCTGTCCTTCGTTTCAACCGATCTAGATCGGATGTGGCCCAGCCCTTTTTGAACTATATCTGGGGATTCTCAGACTTCCATTCTTTTCCCTCTCACATTCTTTTAACGCGCTTGCGCCCCTTTAACGCCACTACGCGACTAGCTTATCTCGTCGTTGGTGTCAGAGACAACAAAGTAAAGCGATCTGTGTCACATATCATATCAACTGGTATCCGTTCTTTGATGCCAGTGAAACTACTCACAGACACTCTTTATCATTGAGCCTGCGTTCACATATATCTGCCTATTTTCTGCATTTGCTGTGTAGATACGGTACAAGTACGCGGGGCACCAATATATTCCCGTCACGTTCGACTCTACTCTAGCTTACCACTAGAGGCCCAGTTAATTGCAGAATAGTTACAAGGTGCACAAGCCCTAAACCATCTCAACCATGGTGCATGCGCATGCGCACCGTGACCGTGTGCCCCATTTGAAGGGTCGAAGCCCGGATAATGATGCGGTGACAGTGGTCTATGTGACAATGAGTGCGGATTTTGATGGTCCTGTTGGAGGCTATGTCACGGGAAGCAAGACTTCCTCAGAAAGCAGCAAGAACACAGCTGTTGGTATCGGCGCTCCTGTTAAGGCATCGAAATCGTCCTCGACAGCAAAAGAGACCGAGACGGCCGAGACCACTGAGGCAGCAACAACACAGACAAAGGCTGAGACTCATGCTACCGCCACGAAGACTGCTGAGACCGCTGAGACCGCTGAGACCGAAATCACAACGGCACCCCAGCCAACAACCACCGAGGCGACCAAAGAGACGCAAAGCACGAGCCAAGATGAGACTACATCGGCAAATAGGACTACCTTTCAGACCAGTACTTCGTCTGCTATGTCTTCGGTCTCATCTTCCGTATCCTCCCAAGGCAAGGCGGGACTGGAAAGTTCGGATGTCACTGGGTCTTCTGCGTCGGCATCCGCAACTGCAGTTTCGGGATCAGGAGGGCTCTCTGGAGGTGCGAAAGCCGGCATTGCTATCGGTGTGATATTGGCGGTTGGCTTGGTTGCAGGTCTCGTCCTTCTCTGGGTGCGAAAGAAGAAACAGGAACAGAAAATCCAAAAGGAAGTAGCCGAAGATGAGAAGTTCTGGGGTTCAGATCCTGTCGCGCCACCACCACCTCCTCCGAAGCCCGAGCCGAAGAGTTCCCTGGAACCACCTCAACTCCAAGTCCGTCCAGTCACACAGTTTGCGCCATTCGCATCAGAATTCAGTGCTGGTGCTGGCTCTGTGGGCCCCTCTACGGTTGCTGCCGACGCTGCCGTCGCCTCCGGAGCAGTCGTTGCTTCAGGTGCAGCTGGCACACGTAACCTGACTGGAAATACCTCGCCGGTTCACACACCACAATCAAGTACCGCCAGTGCAAACCCCTTCAACGACCCAATCAATCCATTCAATCACCCTTCCGAGGTCTCCCCGCCTTCTACGTCCCACGGCTCCGTTACACAGCTTGGCTCCGTCCCAGAAGAATCTGCGGCTGCTGATCCCGCTGCAGAAGCAGCCACGGCAACCGGAATCGCTGTGACTGGTGTTGTAGCTGGTGCTGCTGTGGCCGCGGTTGCAGCCTCCAGCGCGTCAGATAAGGAGTTGCCCATTCGTCCTGAAAGTTCTATATCCAGCGTCTCATCTGAATCCAATTCCACCAATACTGGCCCAGATGGTCCTTCTAATGCCAATGCGGCCCCGGCTTCAGCTGCTCCTGCTGTCTCTCCTGTTCATTCAACTGAAGCGGCTGGACCAGTTCCAGTTCCGGTTCCAGTTCCAGTTCCCGCTTCTGCTCCTGCTCCTGCCCCATCCAATGTGCATCGCGTGCACTTGGATTTTGCCCCTTCAATGGCCGATGAACTGGAGCTACATGCTGGGGATCTCGTCAGACTCCTGCACGAGTACGACGATGGATGGGCTCTTTGTACTCGTATGGACCGCTCTCAACAAGGTGTTGTCCCTCGCTCATGTCTTTCCTCGCGTCCTTTGATGCCCCGGATGGGCCCGCCCCCGGGTGCTGCCCCTGGACCCCGAGGCCCTAATAGCCCCATGCCGGCTGGAAACCTGATGCCGATGCCACGCTTTTATCCTCAAGAAGGTCGTCCAATGTCACCGGCTCGCCCAATGTCGCCGGCCCGCCCAATGCCTCCCGCTCACCCTGGTTACGCCGGTCCTCCGCAGCCGCAGCCGTATACTCAGCGTCCTATGTCTCCGGCGCAGTTCCCACAACCTCCAAGGTCTTTCTCTCCCGGTCCCGGTCCGATGGTTCCTAGGTCTCTGAGCCCTGGGCCCTACGGACCCCCAGGAATGCAAGGTCCCCGCATGCCAGTCAACCAAAGGATGCGTAGCAACAGCACAGGAGGTGTGGCTGGACCGAACGCTCGAATGACAGGACTATCCGGACCGAGTCCTCTCGGAACTCCGCTCGGCCCAACTTCTATGCATCTAGCATCCCTGCATCCATCAGTCAACGCTGCACCAGCTTCGGCCACCATTGAGACAGTCGCCCCTGAACATAGCCATGAGTGACGGGTCGTCTCAATGCCGAGCACTTGATACCATCATATGCCACGAGTGTCAACTGAACGCCGCTGGGCGGACGAACCTGCCACGATAAACACTGTATGCGTCTGCGACGAACGCTTCCTTACTGGATTGCGTTTCAAGTTTCATGAACATCCAACGCTTCCGGTCACGCGTTCCCTCATTGTTCTTTTCTTTTTTCATGCCGGTTTCATAATCGAAGCATACGAAACTATGTGTCTGGATATACTTCTTTTACTTCTTCTCACTTTACTTCTACTTCATGTGAATGACTCTTATACCACTTGTTACCCTTTTTCATTGGCCTTGATACCTCCTGCTTTCCTTTCTTTTCACTATGCACAAACGAAATGTAAATTAACTGTCTCTGAACCTGATCTACCTTATTGACTTTCTTCTGCCGGACACTTATGGACAAATGACAGATGAAGAAAGACGTGGGGTCGACAGGACACTGAGCTATTTACTTTTTTGGGCGCTTCAATGTCTTGGGATTAATGATGTGCTCAAGATAGAGTAATTATTGCTACATAGTGCTTAGATCATCCATCAAGAATAAATACAGTATCTAAATCACGGATTACGCTTTCGTAGTTTATGGATCAGACAACTGGCAATAACGACCAGGTAGTAATGGCAACGTAGCTCGCTTGATACTAACGCTCCCTTTTCGTCCCGTTCAGAGTCATCAACATCAGTCCGTTTTTGTTAATCTATATACGCATATGCTGGCTCCATCATCCGCCATATCCCCGCTAAATCTAGATACAAGCCATTCCAGAAACGAACAATGACTACTCTGTCTATACGCCTACTAAGTCTGCCCTGTCTTTTCGCTATCAAAGATGCGGAACCCCGCCACTTGCCAGAAGCAAGTTCACAATACTAATAATACCCTCGCCAAGGATCAACCCCGAAGCAAGGACCACAACAGATGAAGAGGCGGAATCCGCCTCTTTGGCAGCTGCTTGCTGCTGGTTATGAAGCCCGGTTGAGGACCCCGCACGCCCTTCGGCCGTCCATGAGTCGGACAGATTTGTTTGGATGTCGTCGGTGCTTGGGTCCGGCCCGCCGCCGGCGACTTTGTTAGAATGTCGCCGGGCCCACCACCAGGCAATTAAGCCGCCGATGGCACGGGCTAGAGTGAAAGATGGGACGTTGAAAATCCCCACCGCTACGGCAATGCCGCCGGGAATAAAATCCTTCCAGGGGGCGGAGACATCTCTGCGGCCGCCGTTGGCGATCGGCGATGAGGCGACAATGCGGAGGATGGTGATGGCTACGAAGATGATTCCGGCGACAAGAGATGCTTGCCATGCCATCGGAGGGAGGCCTTGGCCGGTGACTAGGCGGGCCGTGAAGATCCAGACGTATGCGGTGGGAGTCTGGAACATCGGACCGGGGACTTCGTATACGTTCACGTACATTTTGTAGACGGCGGTGGAGAGCACGGCGCCGACGAGACTGCCGATCATTTGGCCGTAGAATTGGGCCTTGGGGCTGGCACCAAGGAGATGTCCGGTTTTGAGATCCTGCATCATGTCTCCGGCTTGAAGGGCACCGGACTCGGATACGGCACCGGCGAGGAGGTTGGTGACTAAGGCGGTACGGCGGGAAAAGTGAGAGGCGGGTGTAGCCAGGGAGAAGAGCAACTGGGTTAGTTTGCTGATTCCGGAGACGGGGTTCAAGTCTGTCTCCCCAAGGGCGCGGACGCCCATGATGGAAAGGAGGACTGCCAGCAGGGTGGCAAGGCTGGAAAGCAGTGGAGACATTATGTCGCCAAATACGAAGTGCATGCAGACGACGTTGAGAATCAAAGTTAGAGGGAGGAGTATGATGACTGTTCGGTTGGATATAAGCTGGGATGGAGGCGCATCTTCATCCGCATCATCAACGGCGCTGTGTCTCCCGATAGAAGGGACAGTATGGCTCGGCACAGAAGACACCTCAGTGATGGGACTCAGAGCGGAATAGGATATGTACGAGTGATGATTGGAGGTTGTTGAGCCTCCAGATAGAATCCTCCGTCCAGAGCGGCTGTGGAGGAGCTTGTCTTTCATATTCGAAGCACGGGGTATGAGAGGCCTCACAACCAGCCAGCCAAGACTGACAAGAGAGTCGGCAAGCATAATGGCCAGTGAGATCCAGACGATCCAAGCCTTACTTCCATCTTCCCAACTGTCCACAGGCCCCGGGGCCCATCCGCGAGCCTTTGCAAGTGGCGAAAGAACACCCCAACCCAAGAATGCACCGAAGAGCATATGCATACAGGTCGAGGGGCCCATGATAATGCCCTGGCCAACATATGCGGGCGACGGATTCAGGGTCCAGAGCCAATTCTTAGCCAGATAAAGTCCTAGAATAGGAATATCGCGGACTTGGGGGACGAAATAGGAGAAAAGGGTCTGGCCTATTGTCAGTTGTAGATCCAATGTTCCCAGACAATGAGCCTTACATAAATCCCGGACACCACGAAGGCGCCCACCAGGAGACGCATCTTGGACCTCCAGTCCTCTTGGACATTGCTATCATCACCAGAGCTGGCGTTGCCCAGCAGAACGCCGGTTTCCTCGGGTTCATGCGCCAAAGTCGATGCGTAGGATCTCTCCTCACGCCGTATGACACCCTCAACATCAGTGACCCGCTTCTTCGACTTCTCGTCGCCCTGGCCACTTCCGTGCAGCACCCTCAGCATCAAGGCTGAGGCTGTCCCACTCGGGAACTTCAACTTTTCCCGAACGATCACCTCCTTCCTCAGTGGGACGGCGAAAACGACGCCGAATAGGCAGACCCCCAAGCTCCAGAGGACGAGCTTCCAAAAGTTCAGCTTCAAAGGTCCGCCTTCGCCGGTATTACCATCTCCCGACGGGCCATCTTCGCCATCTTTGATCAGAAATTCCAATGCCGGGATGACCCCGACGAACCCACAGCCCAGCGGCATGGTCCCCACCGCCCCTGCTACTGTTTGTATGAGGACATTCTCGATGGGTGTGAATGGATATGACAGGTATTTGGAGAAGACCTTGAAGACGGAGAAGCCGATCAGGGCAGATGGCATGGCCATGGTGCTGATCCATCCTGTCTGCAGTCCAAAGTATGTGTTGGAGAAGGTAATGAGAGCGCCGATAAGAAGGCCGACGAGCAGGGATCGCGTGGTGAAGCTTTGCGGGGAGGTTGCGGAGGAGCGAGAATCATCGGCGAAGGCTGTCCGGTCACCAAAGTCGACGGAGGACGTTAGCGGGGAGCCATCTCGGACTGCCCCATCCTCTTGACGGTCGCTGTTGGAGGCATTGCCTGCCATGGTGATGGATTGGTAGTTCATCGGATGCCGTCGCGGTTCAGGTTTAGTCGAGCCAGCACGAGAGGAGGGCTCTCCTGTCACTGAAGAAGGAAGAGTCGGATCAACGAGCCATCACGCAAGGGACGAAGCGAAAAGCGGGGAGATAAGAGTAAGCCGCGAGGATGGCTGGGGAATCGATTGATGGAGCGATCGATAGCGCGATGGAGAAGCATCGCAGCTCATCCGATGATTAGTTGAGGATTCGCCATCATTTGCAGGCCCGATAACAGGCTGACTCAGCCTGCGATAAGAAGCAACCAAACAAAGAGAAAGAGAGCATCCATCATCATCATCCACTCCTTTCGAGCTATGCTTGATGTCTCTCAATATAATGGAAATGGTCTTTCATGGTATCTAAATGTTTAACAAACAGAATATTCTAAATCATGCCACTACGTTCATGAATTCCCCCACCATCCACTTCTCCACCGTCTCCTTCAACTTCTGCTCATAGTTGATCAACGTCTTCTGCGTGGCCCATGCAATATGAGGTGTCAGAACCAGGTTCAGATCCTCAGTGCCTTCAGCCAGCAGAGCACTGTTCTCCAGCCCAGCAGGTTCCTTCTCAAACACATCAGTTGCAGCACCGGTGATGCGGTTCTCCTGCAATGCTCGGACAAGTGCCACTTCATCCATCACTCCTCCCCTCGAGACATTGACCAAAACCGCATGAGGTGACATGGCTTCGAATTCAGCCGTCGATAGCAGATTTCGCGTCGAAGGAGCAAGGGGAACTGCAATGAAAATCACTGTGCTCTGCCTAATCACCTCGTCGAAGGAAACCCTCTCCACATTGTCGTTTGCGTGATTCGGTGTGCTCGCATCACCAAGTGCTTTGCGCCCTGCGATAATAACCTTCATACCCAGCCCACGGGCTAATTGGGCGATCCGCTTTCCTGAATTTGAGTCAGCCAATGTAAATCCAAGCGAAGGACAACCCATGGATCGCCCGAAGCACGTACCGACAGCGCCATTTCCGATAATTCCGGCCACCTCCTCCTGGCAGGTCAGGGGTTGCGTTCCATCGTGATTCACACAATCGAAGACGAGGGTCTTCTTCCGGGTCCATTCGCCCGCGCGGGTCAATGTGTGCGCGCGCATAACTCTGCGGCGTACAGAAAAGTAAAGTCCAATTGCATGCTCGGAGACAGCTTCGGTGTTTGCTGCAGGACAGTTGCTCACAGTAATGCCCCTCTTTCTGCATGCTTCGAGATCCACGCAGTCGCTGCCTGCAGCAACTATCACGATCAATTTCAGATACGGGGTCACCTCGGGAGATAGCGCCTCTGCATCAATTCGCAGCGCCGATAGAACTAAGATAGAGGCATCGTGTACCCGTTCGTGGATTTCGGAGAGCGATGTCTGTCCGTAGATTGTTGTGGTGTGAGTATAAGGAGCGGGTAATTCGAACTTGGGGATTCTGATAAAATCGCCCTGCAGGGCCACGATGTGGTGGTCCGTAGGCGACGAGGGAGGTGCCATGATGATTTGCAGATTTCGCCGGGGACTGAAAATAAAAGAGGGTAGACCAGTCAAGTTATATGTCGGTCCCGCGGTTGAGTACAAACTGCGCGCCTTGCGATTGACAGCGACCCACTGCAACTCCAAGCGATAAGAGCAGCTCAGAAACATGCGCTCGGATCTCAGCCGACATCCCCCACATTAATCACATTCCATTACTTTGACAAGTGATAAGGCAAAAGGCAAGTTATCTAATTTTACAATTTTCCTTGGTAGTATCTGAATATGTAACTGCAGGACTTCGACTAACTCTACTAGTAATCTCAGTAAACAATCTATTTGGACTGCTCCATAGCAATCCTGAAGGCTACAGCACCGCTTCAGGCCGAGGCTCGCGAAGGAATCCTTCAAAGTATTTGGTCACGCCGGCCACGTCGTCGAGCTCTCCAATCCATCCAATGTACTGATCGGGCCGTAAAGCCACCATGGCACCCCTTGATCTGTCCACCCCCCAGATCTCATATGCATTGCCTTTGCACTGTTCATCCCAGAAGCACTCACTGTCACTCCAGACCTTGGTATAGTCCCAGCCAGTGGTCTCATCGAACTGGTGCAGAACTGGGGGGAAGTCGCTCAGTTCAACATCATCCAGCGGAGCACTGTGGATTGCCTTGACCTCGATGACAGAGTCGAGCTTTTGCTTGGGGGGCGTAAAGCGTTTCTGAAGCGCCGACAAACCCCCATCGAGAGCCAATATACGACTCTTCTGGTCTTCCAGCCGGCAGTCTCCGACCAGAAGCAGAACCCGAAAACGGCCATCGCTGTTTAGGAGACGTGAAGTCCACCATGGCTGACCATCTGCTTGCTTGCAAATAAGTGCCTGGGGAAACCTTTCTCCTGCTGTCAGGTGCTTGGCCACTGGTGTACTGTCCTTGTCTACTATGAGGCTCGCCTTGTAGAACGATACATGGCCCTCGGCGAACATCTCATTTTCGCGAAAAACATCTTGCATGGCCTGGATGTCTTCTGGGTTAGCTTCCGGAAGACCCTCGAGTTCAAGCTGATCCTGCTTTTTCTTCTGCTTCAGGAAGAACGCAGCCCATTTCTGGTCGAACTCAAGGAGCATCTTGGCGAGCTGATGACGCTCTGACTTGTAGGTACCGAGGATCGAAGGAGGCGCCATCTCCTTCACGACCAGCGCCAGTTTCCAACCGAGGTTGAAGCCGTCTTGAATGCTCATGTTCATTCCCAACCCAATTTTAGGGCTGTGAGTATGGACGGCATCCCCGACAAGATACATACGTCCTTTGTTGACCGCGGGCGCGAGTCTCCGACCGACCTAGATTTTATTAACCAGCCATCACCGAGGGCTCCATTGGGAAAGCGAGAGTCAGAGTGTACCTGATAGGCAGCCCACCAGTGGCAGATCTTGAAGTCGAAAGAGAACGGAGACATGATGCTCTTCACTCTTTCGCGGAGCATGTCTAGAGTCACCGCCGACCGATCGAAAGAAGGCGTTATCTCGTCTTCCTCTTGCAAAGGGACATAGAAGCGCACCACATTGTTTTCTCTCGTGATGACAAGCAGATGCCCGTGTGGACTGTCAATCGAAGACGGCCAGCGAATGTCCGCTGTGGTTCGACGTTAGAGGTCTTTCGTTCCATACCAGGTGTTGAACTTACGGAAATCCGTGATTGGGACCACATCCATAACTCCCCTAAGGCATGCATGTCAGCTACAGTCGACCAAGAAATGGTGTAGTCGGTTACCATATATGATCCGTGTGGGATCCCTCGAAGGGGATGTTCAACTGTTTCCTCGTCCAGCTGTGCGCCCCATCACAGCCAATGAGATACTTGGCCCGAACCGTCTCGACTGTCCCAACCTCGTGCTTGCGTTTTGGGGCCAGGTCCTCCAGGTCATCCCGGGCTGGATGGTAGGGTGTAATACCCGGGTTAGGGATAGGGGTTGCTTCTTCCTCACTTAGAGTCCTCAGCTTGATCGTGATGGGGTATGCCTGGGTATCATTCTCAAGGCTCTCATCATAGGTCAGTGACTCTCCCATAACGCCTCTTTCAACGTCGATGCTGGACGAATCCCGGATAACATCAAGGAAGAACCGTTCGATGCGGCCCTGGGACAATAAGGCCATGCGATGCGGCGAGGATTTCCAGATTGTGCTACGCAGTTGTCCAGCGCGCTTCAAACCCCCTTTTCCGTCCGGTCTCTAGTATCCATGATTAGTGACCACTCCCACCTACGTTAACTGTAACTCTTACCCAATACTTCAGACCTGCTGCGTGGTATCCTTCTTGCAGGATCCTTTGGGTAATCCCCATACTATCAAGTAGTTCGAGCGTTCGGCCCCTCAGGCCATCTGCGTGGCCTCGGAATATTTTCGTGCTACGCTTGTCGATGATGCGAGCGTTAATGCCATACTGCGCCATCCAGTAAGCAACAGCTAGACCCGATGGACCCGCACCGATGATGAGGCTGTGTCTGGGTCAGCAGTAGCGGCCGAGGGACGGACGGGAAGACTTGCACGTCGGTTGTAGATTCAGTTGAGACGGTCATGATGGGTGACGATAGAAGCGAAACGAGGATAGTCGGAATGATTTGAGTGTGTCGACATTTTCAAGTTGGAGAGGACAGCTATCTGCCCTTTATACTACAGTGAGACTGCAGCATGCAGCATCCCGGTCGGACTATCACTCCTACATGCTAGTCGGCACGGCCAATGGGGCCTTTGGCTCTGCCGTCTTCCCTCCACCACGCAGCTCGGAACGTTTATGTGTGAGCGCCAATAGGCAGCACGATTCAGCTAGTTCGGACCATTGCAATTAAGCCTCACAACGGGGTGAATCTGGCTGACAGAGGCGATAACTCGACACATCACACATATAAGCCCTTTGTGTCATGGATCCGGAGATGCTGCCTGAGAAGGGTATTGCTGTCAAAAGCCAAGTCTGTTAAGCAGCGACGACGGAGAGCTACTCCCTTGGCAATCTGCTGGAGAGCCTCGAGGCCTTGGGCTTAATTCTGACGGATTCTCGGAAGAGCCGGGACTGTCACTGCAGTCTCAGCTGTGTATTGGTTACTCGGAATTTCGATCAGCGATCAGACCGAGTCGACCTGGTCATAGCTTACTACAGCTTGCTTTCCTTCCGACCACCGAGAAACTAGTGTCTGTGGCGTTGGTGCAACTACACAGTAGGCGATGTCCGGTCCTACAGTCGCGTCGCAACCCCGCGCTCGTTCATGCGCTTTGTGTGTCAGGCGGCCAGCCATGCGCCGCCGATACTATTATCCCTACCTCGGGGTTATCTGCACCAACATATGTGATATC
This sequence comes from Aspergillus piperis CBS 112811, assembly GCF_003184755.1. Lineage (NCBI taxonomy): Eukaryota > Fungi > Ascomycota > Eurotiomycetes > Eurotiales > Aspergillaceae > Aspergillus > Aspergillus piperis. The sequence goes on from NW_020291593.1 coordinate 1,693,139, forward strand.
TCCTGTATAAGGGTGGCTTTGACCACATCAAGGTGACGGGTTCGCAGCTAGGGAGGGCTGAAGACTCCTGGTCGCGATGACGAGTACTTGACTTAGGGCAAAGTATAATTGCGTCTATCTTGAGCCCTTCTGAGCCTCTCTTCCTCCTTGTCTTTTCGAATCTGAGGTAAGCTGACTTTGACATGGCCAAGACACCGACAGGGTTGACAGATATGGGGATGGTAGGAGAATCGGCATCCACCCCTGCGTGCCGTACAGTCCTTGCCATCCCTTCCCAGACCTCCTGGGCAGCGCAAGCTACGATCCAGGCTATGTAGGCATTTTATGTTCCACAAAAAACCAAGGCTAGAGGGCCATGTATGGAAGCTTTCTCCGCACCGTCTAGTCCGCCGGGGCCCCAGGCAGACTGAACCTACCCTTTGTGTTGTGGACGATCCATTCCGACGCGCCCACGAACTCCCATTGCATTCCAAAACAATGAACATCAAGGAAAATCAGAAAGTAACAGTCCCAGGAGTCGTGGATCCTTTCTTCGCCCGTGATATAAATCATGGCTTGATCCTCTGGGAGCAATTGTTCTTATTCTGCATCCCGTCATCCGCAACCTCTGGCATCTACCAAATCGCTTGATCTTCGCCATGCATTTCTCCAGCGTTAGTATCACTCATCCGTATACCCAAACCATCTGCTAATAAGTCCAGCTCCTCGTCGCCTCGGCCCTTTGCCTGACCCCAGCCGTTTACGGCTACGGCGTGGCACAAGTCACAGTGAAGTCCCACGAAGATTGCGATCCTGGCGCTCCCGCCAATGACAAGCTTATTGGAGATGCCGAAACCACCTACGCCACCGAAGATACTTGCGAAAAGGCCAAGATCTCGCACAGCCTGGCAATCGATGCTTACTCGGTGAGCCTCCAAGACGTCACCAAGGATACCTCTGAGCGTTGCCATGGTCTGGGTGTCTATGCCAATGACCAGTGCATTGGCGTGCCCAACGCAGTGGTTCCTTTCTACCCGGGACAGGAGGATGCCGAGAGCGAGTGCATCCCGGATGACCCGTTCGACAAATACGTCTACGTCCGGCTGCTGTGTGATGGGGGTGACGGTAACAAGGATGACCTGAAGAAGGTGGAATCGCACAACCCTGCCGAAGACCTCGCCAACGACCCCAACGATACCCAGGACAATGGCGGCGGCAACATCCTCGGCGGACTTGGCCTCGGTCTGTAGACAGATCGAAGTGTGAGCGATAACCATGTGCTGGACATGTACGGGTTGAAGCGGAGGTTGCCACGACTTACTGGGTTATAACCAATGTAGTCTAGAAAATAATAATGTTAATCTACCAGATAACATTCTGCAACGTTGTATACAGTAGAAGCTGAATCCATCAACAGTTCTTCCTAGAGCATAATACCCACCACTGACCACGAAGTACTACTATAGGACTCAATTCCAAGCGAAACATGTAACCATAGTAGCACAACAACAAACAATAATTCCCTGTTACCAAAGAACTAGACTACATCCAGCGCAGATCCGTAGATCACCCCCCAAGACTCCAATCACACACAGGTAAACCCTCTCAGGAATGCGGATACAGTATCCAGCCGGATGATCCACCAATGGCAATTGACATATCCACACCCACGCCCAGGAATGCTGAATGCTAGCCACTCCCGACGCCCAATTACTCCTTCTTCCTATTTACATGCATACTCATTCATTCTTAGCAACTATATTCTTCACGCGTAGACGTGTAAATCAGCGGCTGGTAGAAGTTGCCAGAGGGGAAGGATGGTAGTATATAAGGATGTAGATAGATAACTTTGAAGCATCATTCAGCTTCAAATCAATCCAATCGAACTCATCTTTGAATCCAAACATCAGTACTTACTTCACTCCTTCTACTCCTAATAGCGGACCTCAACAATGCGCCACCACCACCACCTCACCACCATCTCCCTCCTATCCCTAACCCTATCATCAACAGCAACCGCCGCCTCCACCATCGCCAACATCCACCCTGTCTTCCACAATTCCTGCCCTCCCTCCCCACCACCACCAGTACTACTATCCCCCCGCGCCCACCAACACATCCCCCACCAACTCCACGAAGGAACATGTCACCCAATCCCCATAACATCCACGCACGTATCCTTGGATACGCAGATCGAGCAATTCGTATCTCCTGCTCCTAATGGCGATGACAACAACAACAACAATCTCAATAATAAGGAAGAAAATGGAGGATTAGGGGGAATAATACCCCAACATTGCAACGTGACCATGCACGAACAGCCCGGGTGCGTGGATGAGCCGTTCCTTGCGCAAAGTGTCCATGCGGGGGAGTTTGGTCGGTGGGTGGGGAGTACCTGTGCTGAACATCATCATTATCCTCGTCCTCGTCCGAAGTATCCTATTGTTAGGGGGAGGTATCCTCGGAGTGGAGGGGATGGGGTTGGGAATGGGAATGGGAAGGGGAATGTGTGGGTGTTGTTGGAGTGTGCGGATGCTTCTGCTTCTGCTTCTGCTTCTTCTGGGGATGATGTTCATGGTGTCAATCAGGTTGAAGGTGGGGATGGTGATGCTATGCAGCAGCAGCAGCAGGATAATAAGGAAGAGAGTAAAATGGGAAGTGTTACGCATGGGGGTATGGTCAGCGCAATGTCTGGAGCGGGTGTGAATGGGACGACAGGTGCAGGGAATAACACCACGTCTGGTTCTTCGTTGCATGCTGCGATGAGTAACAGCACGGGAGTCAACAGCACGTCTACTTTAGTGCATGCTCCGCTGAACCAGACGGCGTCGTGGAAATTGATGCCTCGGAGGAAGAGGGGGAGGTTCTCGATTTACTGATGGGGTTTGAATCGGATGCGATCATGTCTTATGATAAAAATGTCTCTCATGCTTGGTTGATTGTTATTAGCAATTACAGAATGAATTGAACGATATACATGCTAGAATCTTGACGAGATGCCAGGAAATATCAAGTAGCAGTCAATGTATGCACACCGAACACTTGGTACGCAATAATGATACAATAAATCGTTCAAAACTAGCTACAGTCAGACTAGAAACCGAAGCTGTCAAGCAACGAGTTGGCGTCTGGCTCTTGGAATGTCGTTGGAGGTGGCTTCGGTTTCGGTTTCGGTGCTGCCGCAGCTTGAATACTCTGTTGCAAGCTCTCGCGGATCGGCAGGTCCGCAACGACCAGACTGCTACGTCGGCGCAGCATCTTGCGATAGTCTACCCCATCATGCAGATCGAGTGGCCCCTCCTTGGCTGGTTGTGGTGAAGGAGGTCCTCCCAGGAACTCCCAGTGGCGTACTAGATCTAGAGCCAGGAGATCGCATCCCATGCGGTCGTACAGACGAGCATTGCGGATGACGAAACTCCACTCGGACTGCGCGGATACTTTAGATGCTCCTTTCAGCGTCTGTAGTGTCTTCTCACGGAGTTGCTTGTACAGAACAACCAATGCAGGGTCGTTGGAAAGATACGACTTGGCTTGCAAGGGTATCATCCCTGGGCTGCCTGGAGACGCTGGCGTCTCGGGGATAAGTGACTCTACCGGGGACTAGAAATAACATTAGGATCCTTCAATTTACAGTCACGGAGATACTCACAATCAGCGATCGGACTGCCATTCCACGACGACCCAGCATCCAGAAAGCCCACGATGCCATCCACCGGTTTCCATCAGTGGCAGCCTCAGGCAGCACTCTTTCTTCCAGGATCTCTTTCAACACTGGACCGTCATCCCCCTCATAGGCACGCGTGATGGCGATGGCAAGCTGTAGGTCGCCGACCTGGTTGAGACACACAAAAGCGGCGTCGCGCAAATGGTCCGCAAGAAGGAAGAAGGTGGCAGCATATTCTATACCGCGTTAGTTGGGTTCCAGAGTCAGTTCTATAATACGCACCAAATCTTCGCTTTCCAAGCAGAGCATATGCGTTCTTCAATGCCGACGTTTTCCACCGCTCTTCCTGAAAGTTATTGGCAAGCAGTCGTTGTGTTGCGCCTTGTTCACGATGCCAATGCGCCATCCGCCAGAGACCCTGAAGGACGTTTTTCTTCCTCAGAGCGATATAGTACAACGAACAGTCGATGGGGTTCTTCTCTTCTGATTTAGTATACTCGTTCCGAGCAACGACTTCCAGTTGCGCCCGCTGACACTGTTAGCACAATCCGATCACTACCCAGAGGTGAATCTTACCACAGCAGTAGGATTCGACAGCCACATGAACATCCCACTCTCTCTGGCCGCTTTCCACGTCATCTTTCCACCAAATTGTCTTGATGCAAGGTCTACTAAGATGTCCTGACTGCCGCTATGGAATGCCCAGACAATTTCTCGCCAGGATACTGTGTCTTTGTTTGCCACTCCTTGGGACCTGCGCAGCATATGCTGACGGAAGAAGAGGAGATATCGCGCAGCATTGTCATCCATTGAGCGGCGATGCTTCTCCACAGTTGCAACACACTCAATCGTGTCCACCAAGCGGAATTGCTCTTGGCTGGAAAGCTGGGGCAGGGTAAATCGCGCCAGGTTCTCGTTGAGCACCAGGGCCGTATCCTCATCCACTACGGTCGACTCTTCATCCATGTTGAGATCGGCATATGAGGAATCTATGCCTTTGGAGGTGGCTCGTTGGGGGGTCTAACAGGTTAGCTGCGGAATTGTGTGGCTATCATATAGGTGCTTACATCATGTTCAATATAAAAGCTTTCCAAGGGCATGTCCAGGAAGCCGTCAATGTCATCACCTTCCGTGTAGAACTTGAGTATGCGATGAAGTTTGAGCAAGACCGCATGTACCAGGTTGTTTTTGCCGCTCAGAATGCACTGCGCCAGGAATTGCGGGTGAAACACGGGCAGCGGTCCATTCAGCCGGCTCACAACCTCGAAGAGATCGACGGTAGAAGATCCGCGAGCTGGTATACGTAACTGAGATATCAGATGATCGGAACTTTCAATTTCGTTCCCATACACGAAGAGTTGATTTCCAGCTCCAATGGCGAGGCAGCCATTGCTGAGCCAGCAAGAATCCCCGATAGGATGAGGAGTAAGGTCGCGGATCCAGATTTCGCGGATCTGTGTCCACGACGGGCGCGAGTCAAGGTAGTCATATCGGAGCTGGGATAAAAGAATGACTTTATGAGGAAAACCAACCGCTAGGATAGACTGCATGTCTGGCGTTGACGTCCAATCTAAGTCTCGGATGATGTCGCCTTGTGAGAAATGTTCTTCATACTCCAGCTGTGCATCATTCATATCCCAGATCGTCAGATGCGTGCGGTCTTCATCCACAAGCGCTGCTTTCTTGATGGAGCTCCCGCTCGCAAGCGACGGGTTCTTGATACCTGTCTCTACGGTCGAAGTCAAGAGCCAATCGACGCGGCTCTTCTCTTTGTCAATCTTGGCCGTCCAGGTGCGGACAATGCCAGTCTTGGTATATGAAAGTGCTATATCCGGTGAGAAGAGGTCAAAGAAGCCGGGCATCTCGGCTTTGCGGCCGGCTGGGTCGACAGGCAAGATGTAAGCCATGTCCTCATCCAACCCCAGATGGAATGTACAGAACTTCCGCAGCTGACATTGAGTCCCATCCGCTGTTCCGTTGGTCTGCTTAGAGGTCGGCAGTTGAAACTCCCAGGCAATTCCGTCCATGCTCGCGCCAATGGTTGCTACGTAGACAACCCCATTCTGCTCTGCTGTAGGGATAGGCAAGACACACAGTGGCTTGCTTGATAATTTAAACGTTGTGGCCGCCAGCTTCTTGGCATGAAATGGACGGATATCCCAGAAGGAGATTCCGTTGTGATGGAGGTTGACCAGGAATTCGCCGTCTTCTAGCACGCAACTGCGATGTATATGTTCGTCAGAGAACAGCTCGCTCTGTCGAAGAAGCGCCGTACCACTCTCTCGCTGCTTTTGCCTCCAGATCAACGCCTTGTTATCATCCGTACGCGAGGCAAGCGTGTGGCCAATGGCATTACGAACGATCTTCTTTATGGGGCCATTGTGGCCGGTCCATGACGCCTTCATAGACACCCGGTTTTTGCGCGGAGCAGGATCAAAAAGCACATCTACCGGGGAATCGAACCACTCAATCCGGCCGTCGAAGTGATGCACTAGAATGCTGATGGAGTCGCCTGGTTCTGCACCCTGGAATGCATGCAGCTGCGCATAGTCTTCTTCCGGAGAGACACCGGGCATGAACGCGAAGTCCAGGCCTTCCACGTGTAGAATATTGAACATGTGCATTTCAGATTTGACCTTGGACCCAACATCTTCCAGGGCCCAGGCCGACATGTGCCCTTGTCCATCAATCACGACACAGACTTCGGGGCTCTTATTCGCGACTTCGATGATATGTTCCAGAGTGTGATTATCCTTGTTTCCCGTACTTCTCTGCACAGCTCGCTCAGTAGCCATGCAAAAGTCCCGACTGTCCACGATGAAGCCATATCGACGGGTCGGATCGCTCTTGTCGGTCGCATGCCTTGGCTGAACAGAAGCGGCCATATCAATTTGCGCCCATAGTTGCAAGGCGGTCGGCGCATGATGATCCACGGTCGCCCATACCCGAATCTTATTGTCGGCGCATACGGTATAGAATACATTGTCCATAGACTGCTCTCGATGGTACGGTCTTCGCCAATGTATCCCGGTAATGACTGTAGGGTGGGGAAGATATGATACTTCGAACCGAATGTCCGTCCCGAATGCGAGTCGGCGCCATACTTTGGCCATGCGGTCGTAATGCCCAGTGGTGACAAGGAGAGTTGCATCGGGGGAGAAGCGCGCGAATTTGACGGGAGAAGCTAGCTTCTGCTTCCAAACTTGGCGCGGGGTATCGTTCAAGAACCAGAGAGTGAGGTGAGAGTTGCCGAGAAGCAGCTCCTCGGAGGAGCCCCAGGACAGGGTACGAATAGTCTCATTGTCGTCTTCGCTGCGAAAGGTTTGGACTAGAGACCACTACCCCATAGATCCATCAGCATGCACTTCTCGTATAGCTTTGTATCTTTTCCATCTCATTGACCACGGACCTTTAAGGTTTCATGCTGGATGCCATACGGTTGGTAGATGAACACATCGGGTCCACCGCATACGGCGATCTTTCCGGAGAGCTCATCTATGGTGACAGCCTCCAGGGCGTCGGTATCGTCGACATAGATGGTTTGTAGGAGCTTGTGCGGACCGCCGAGGATCACTAGTGCATGGCCGGATATGTACGCCTGTGGAGAGAGTGCGCAGAAAGCGCCAAATCAGCCACATGACCACTTATAGAACACCGGGAAAGCTGAAGAGGTTCATGCAGAGAGCTTACCACAACACGAAGACCATCCCACAGCGCGGTGCTGTAAGCCTGGAGCTTCGTTGGGGGCCTCCCCGGCAGTACCGCTCGCATGGAGACGGGTGGTTGTGGAGAGGTAGAATGCGTTGGATGCGCGGGGATGCGCTCACAATGGCGCTACACCATTGCCAGGGCGCAGTTATAGGAGCAAAAACTTAGTTGAAAACTGCGCAATGTGACGGGGTTTGCAAGAAAGATGCAAGTATAGAGCTGTATGCGGATGGAGGGGACAGCTCACCTCGAAGATGCAAGAAGAAGCATCCCCGATCGTCGGCCCCGTGATCCACACCGCCCAGACTCATTCATTCATCGTCATCAACCCCAACTGCTGGTTCGGATAGCCTCGGTCCTCTTTTACTTGGAGTGACTTCTGGCTTTATGAAGGCAGATAATCATATGGTGCTTTGCCACATTGTAGCTCTTTAGCCATACCCCCATCTAGTCCAATCAGCTTTTTCAGGGACATGTTATCCCCGGGGATCATACCTATTTAGATTAACCTCGCTAATTAGGCTTGCGGGGATCCAGACTGCTGCAAAGTAAGCAGGGATCTTTGTGACCGACTAGTATTCAAATGTGACTGTGATTAGTTGTTGACAAAGCTACAGCTGCAAAGGACTCCCACTTATCAGTTGCAGGGCTGTGCTCTGATGATAGTAGAGCGGGGTGAGGATATATTATCACCTAAGGGACTGAATATACTACTACTTCACTATAGTACTTTATTTTCCGTACACGGACGTGGAGATCCGCCTCTTGCTGGATATAATTCCAGTCATACTCCCAGATCTATACCTTCGCATTTTTTGCTTCTAAAATTGCTTGTAGCCGCCATTCACATATGAAAAAGCGGTCTATCTGCTACTCTGCAACTTGCTTCACATCTCATCCCCCCTACAACCCTAACCCCAACCCCAACCAAACATGGACTTCGATCCCATCGCAGAAAGAAAACAAGAACAAAAAGCCACAGCCTGGCTCCGTCTCTGGTCCAGCCGACAGCCAGAGCTCCTATCAATGCACCTTGCCCACAAACACCGACCAGCCAGCGGCAAACCCGTCTCCGCATGCCTCTGGAAAAGCGGAGCATTCAACATCTGCTATCGAGTAAGATACAACAACAACAACAACAACAATGAAGAACCAGATATCATCATCCGTTTCGCCGCTCTAGGAAGAGCTATTCTCCGCCGAGAAAAGGTTCAAAATGAAGTCGCAACAATGAATTACCTTCGCAAGACCACCTCGATCCCTATCCCCGAAGTATACGCCTCGGGGATCTGCTGGGCAGGTCCCTACATAATCATGTCAGCCATCGAGGGTGTACCACTATCGCAGCTCCTCAAGGACCATTCTTTTGCAGGACGACCAGTCCTAAACCCCCAAATAAGCAATCACAGCTTGAAGCACGCATACCGCGAAATGGCCATCCTAGTCCTCGAGCTCTCCAGAGTACAATTCGACTCCATCGGCGCACTCGAAGAGACACAGCATGGTGATCTCTTCACCATCACCAAACGACCTCTCACCTTCAACATGAACGAACTAATGGCCTCTGCGAATATACCACTAGAAGCATTCCCACCTCCCTCTCACACCTTCACTTCATCCACAGATTACCTCTACTCCCTAGCCACACAGCATCTCCTCCACCTTCGTCTACAACAACAAAAACCCTCCATCACCAGCGAAGAAGACTTCCAGCGAAAACTAATCGCTCGCTATCTATTCCTAAATCTAACGAAGAACCTCCACCTCACTAACCCCCAAGGCCCCTTCCGTCTCTACTGCGACGACTTCCGTCCCTCAAATGTACTCATAGATCTCAATACCTCTCGCGTCTCAGCCGTGATTGACTGGGAATTCACCTACACTGCCCCAGCAGAGTTCACATACGTAGCGCCCTGGTGGCTTTTACTCCAGAGTCCGGAGGACTGGGAGGGAGATCTGCATCAATTCCTGGATCGGTATATTCCCCGGTTCAATGTGTTCTTGGAAGTATTGCGCGAGTGTGAAGACGAGTTAATGGGGCAGGGGCTTCTTTTGGAGTCACAACGTTTGGCTTCGAGGATGGGCGAGTCCTTGGACAATGGGCTATTTTGGGTGTGTCTTGCCGCGAGGTATAGTTCTATGTTTGATGAGATTTATTGGGAGTTTGTTGATCGGCGGTTTTATGGAGATTTGGGGTCTTTGCAGGATCGTGTACGGCTGTTGAGTGAGGAGCAGCGGCGGGAGATGGATGAGCTGGTGATAGGTAAGCTGGGTCGGTGTGATAGGGGTGAAGATGAGTTTGAAGATCATTATCCGATTGATGTGTTACTTGAGCTATGATTTCAGGTGTCTTCACCCACATGAGGTGTATATTGTTCAATTATCCAAGCCGACAATAGCTAATCCGCACAATACCTGCCATGCAAAAAGGGTATCTATCATAACCTTCGCCCCAAAAAGCTGCACCGTCCAAAACCCCCAAAATAGACAAAGGGAACCAGAAGAAAATGTACATAAAGTCCTATACAAGTATAACCCGGAAGGGTTTCACGTCCGTCGACCGGATGATCTTCTGCCATCGGAAGGAGACCCCGGTTCTTCATCCACGAACCGGACGCTAGTGCCCAGTGCGCTCGCTCGTCCAGTACGGCGTCTAGTCGAGTCGGTTCGAGGGAGTACAGTACCGACGCGCAAAAGTCGACTGGCAAATGGAGTGTAAGAGGGCGTAGCCGGAGTAGTAGAAACATGCGCCATGGCCCGTGCTCTGGCGGCTCTTTTGGACGGCGATGTGAGGAAGTTGGGTGTCGCCAGCGGCGTGGTCGAGGCCATTTGGATTTGGCTGTTCGCGGCTACAGCTAGGTCGTTGGTCTTAAAGGGAGTCGTGGTTTGATACCAAGGATCGAAAATGCGTCGGTTCGGCTCGGCTTCGAAGGTCGCTCCATCATAGTTTCGCGTCGGACTTATCAGAGGCCCTGGTAAATCCCGCGACTCGGACTTCACGCGTGCTTTCTCCAGCCAGCTACGGAACATGCTTCGACAGTGCTTCCTTAGGTTTCGTTCCTTCATCGCCTCGGCGGTCTCGGAGAAGCTCTTGACCTGGAAGACACGGAAGCTGAGCTTCCGCAATTGGATATTGGCCTGGCCGAGGACATGCTCCCGATTCATGTTATTTGCTTGTTGCTCCTGGCGCTGATACACAAGCAAGGCCTCGACCCAGCGTGTCAATTGTTCGCCAACAATTTGGCGCGCATAGTGATCATCGGCCGCATCGCAGTCCTGGAGGCGATTGAAGGTTTTCTCTTGCCATCGAGGTACAAGCTCGGACGCCATTGCCAAGCAGCGTTGCCGTGAGAATTGCAGGGCTTGCTGCTCCAGACCTGCCATATGTAAGGACCTGGAGTGCCAATGAGATAGAGCCTTCGATGCCAGATTGATCTTGATCTTCCTCCGGGTCTGGATATACGCTTGTTGGCGACGCTTCTTGGCAGATTCAACTGTCGCGACGCGCCATTTCTTGGTGAACTTGGTAGCCAGGAAGTAGTATCTGGCGGTATTAGCCCATCCCTCTATCTTGACCACATGTTGATACTTCGAACGCCAGGCCACAAGCGATTCCTGCGCTAAGCGTGGAGCGTAGAACTCAGAGGCAACCATCTCCCTCTCGCGTTGCAACGATAGCTGATCCCGCCAGCGTTCCAGCTTGGATCGGAGCAAGTCTTCGTTTCGTTGCTCCTCAAATACCTCCGCACGGTCAAGCAATTCGGCATAAGTCCTCCGAACGTTAGTCACGAAGACCGAGAAGACTTCTCGCTTGATGCGCTGCTCCCTAATGCGCTGCATGAGACGGTATCTCTCTGCCAAAATCCATTTGTACATCGCTTCGAGCTTGATACGTTCCTCAATTCGGGCATAGAGTGCCTGACAGCGAAGCTGGTCATTCCACGTTGTCCACGCATTGCGTATAATCCGTTGCCGATCCATCTCCCGTGCCTGCTTCAGCATTTGAGCGCGATGCACCCACTGCGAGTACGCCGCTTGAAGGATATGTGTGTCCACCATTTTTGTAACATGGTTAGCAACTGGGGCTAAATGAGCTTGGGCCCTCCATTCTATCAGTTTCTCCTCTAGAACCTTGCGGCGCTCCGTCAATGCTACTTGTTGCTCCCTCGCAATGACACCTTGAGTCCTTTCATGCCAAAGTTGCATCACGGATCCCACAGCATAATGCTTGTTCCGAGCATCAATTTCATGAATGCACTCCCTGTTGGTTCGAAACTTGCGCAACCAGTACAACAGAGAGCGTCTCTTGAGGCAATAGTCGTACCACTGAGGAGCACGCTGTTCGCAGAAGCTCCAGAACCACTGCCAATAGAATGTATGTTTCGACTTCTCCCTACTGATGACAACCGCCTTCTCTTCCGCCTGTTTGAGCTCTCTGGTCCTTTTTAGCCAGGCAGCAAAAGGTTTTCGCAGAGCGAAGCGCTGGGCTTTCATCTCATTGACTGCGGTGATCTCACGCCATGCATGGAAGTACTTGACGCTAAGGATATGTCGCCGAGCTGCAGATGTCCGAGCAAGTTCCTCTGCAGTCAGTTGCGCCCAGTGAGAGAACGCCTTGGTGAGGAGAAAGAGATCCCGAGCCCGTCCCGCGCGCTCTTCCAGATGCTTGAAGAATCTCTCCGTTCGCTCTTCCTGCCGTCTGTCGCGGATGATGGTATGCCACGTTTGAAAAGCCTGTCGAAGCAAGGTATTTCGGTCTCGATTTACGGCGACCATCTCCATATTATGGTGGCTCTGTCTGGCCTGTATCGCCCTCTTAACCCACTGCGTGAGAAGTCGACGGTTGATGGCCCGTTGGCGGTACATATTGAAAGTCGATGCATCTCGCAGCAGATCCGAAAGCGATGGCCTATATAGCATTTCCGGTGGCATCTCTGGCCGTTCAAGGGGACTGATGCTATCGACCCTGGAGGACACTGAAGATGATTGCTCTTCCTCTTCATCGGAGCCATTGGAGGAAGTTTTCGAGCGCCGGGCTCGTGAGGCTTCCGCTATTCTCTCCGAGCGATCGCGGTCGACGGCAGACCGGGCATATAGTCCATTGGGAAGAGGCTTCTCGTCAGCCGGCGGCGGCTGAGCAGACGAGGATTGCGCAGCCAGAAAGTCCATCCGACTCATGAGCCGGCGACCCACGTCGATAAACTGTGCCATCAACTGAGTTCTGTCGGGGGACTCCGCTTCTGGAGAGACCCGCGCATGCTTCGGGGACGGCGATGGCTTCGTGAACGGATACTCAGGCTTCCCGACTTGTATTCGCGACATGGACGACCGTGAGCTTGGGCGGTTGATAAAGCTTCTTTGAGTGGGATCGTCGCCAACATCGTACATGGAATTGAAGGACGCCCGCCTTCGCAGCGGTGTCTGTAGTTGTTTCTGTGGCTGTGGCTGCGTTGAGTCCTCCCGGGTGTCGCGTATCCTTCGCCTAGGCCTGCTTTCGATGGAGGGTACACTGTCCGGGTACGTCTCATCGTAGGTATCATCCTCGCCGCCGAATTCAATAACAATGCCCATCCGTTCGAGTAGGTTTTCGAATTTGTCGAAGAGCGACTCTCCTACGACATGTTTGCTTCCCATTTTGAGCAAGAAGCGCATACAGGCATAGCCTGGATCCGCGTCGACGCCATGTTCGGCAATAACCTCGTCGTAGGCCTTGAATAGCACACGGTACGGGAGTCGCTCGACTTCTGGATCCCTCTCCGCACGGGTAATGACTTGGTAGAGGAGGCCGACATCTATGTTGAACAATAAGCAATCAGCACTCCGCAAAAGTAAACAAGGACTATGGAGTGTGGAGGGGGCTAGTAAATGCGACAGAGCATACCTTCATCGGTGAGCGCCGGGTCTTCATGGGACAAAGGTCTTCGCTGAAGGGGAACGGGAGGCATCGAACTGTCCGCGAACTAAGGCGCGTTTTTCGCATATGGCTCATGGAGACGGAACAGGGAATCATTAAGCATCGCGGAACAGGCACGAACACACACACACGGTCGGGGGTGGTGTTGCTAGGTGGGTTGTCAGAGGCCCACAGTGCTCCAGGCCGCAAAGTCAAGCTAAAGTCAAGTTAGACCGCAAGAGAGATCCCCAAATGGACCGGTGGGACCCAATGGCACGGCCGGGCGACAAGGCATTGACTTTTTATCAGTCAAAAAGCCAAGTTGTTTTTGCTTTGCTTTTGCTTTTCGTGTCGCGCCGGCGATGGGAATGTGCTGGGTCATGTGATGGATTATGTAACGGGAGCTGGTCCAACAGTCACGCTTTGGATAGAAGAACAATCAATCACCTGTAGATAGTACATAGTCTTTATCTCTCGGTGTGGCAAAGACAGTGAGCAAGATGCCGTCAACAAAGACAAGACCCATTGAGAAGTTTGCAAAGGCTGCCTCGAAGTGCTCGGTCGAGGTATGATATGATATGAATCAGTGAATCTGCTCGATCCAGCTGACAGACGGGCTTTCAGGCCGCTGCGTATGGCAAATGCGTCGTTGCGGACTACAATGCCGTGCAAAAGGACATGTGCGCCAAGGAGTTCATGAAGCTCAAGGACTGCTTTCTGGTAGGAAGAAAATCCGCATCTCCGGGATGACTTCATCTGTAACATGGCTAATTCACGCTTGACAGGCGGCCTCGAAGAAAGTCTAATGGTGGTTGATGGGTTGCAGGAGAACTACAAGGTTTAGGCGCATTGGGCTGTTTGGCTTCTACTAGCATGTATGGCGGTGTCTGTATAGGAAAGGTCTCTACAGGTATATGTAAAAACTTATCATCATGAACGTGTGTAATTTTATTCATCCATCAACTAAACAAAGAAGAAATGTCAAAACATCGTAACTAGCGGGAATTGTATGGTCTAAGCTATCAACATCTTATCTGTGTGAATCGATCAAACCTCTACAACTTGAGCAGACGCAACAGGAAAGTGGCCTTTTGTACTTCTTGCTCTTCTTGGATGATCATTCCCGGCTCCTCTCCGCTGGGCACCTTGCCGTCCACAAGCTCGTAGCGGTCGAGCGGTCTGCGCACAACCTTTTCGATGGCCTTGGCTTGCGTCTCAAACGCCTTGTTGATGCCCACATCCTCGGGATCCGACAGGACGGCATACTCCATCTTCACATCATCAGTGGGGACAAGACCCGCCTTCTTACGAAGACGCTGCAGACGGTTGATGATCTCACGGCCCAACCCTTGCTCGGCCAACTCAGGGTACAGGTTAGCGTCCAGGATGGTCAGCAAGTCGCTATCCGTGTTGGGTTCCATGTTGGCGGACGCGCTGTCCTCCTTCATTCCACGCTTCACGACCAGATCACCTTCAACAAGCTCAATGCCGTCAACAAGCATCTTCTTGTCGGCGACGAACTTCTTCACGTCCTCGCTGGTCAAAGAGGGCAAGGCCTTCTTGACCTTCTGGACCTCCTTCTTCAGCTTCTTGCCCAACGTAGGCCAGTCGGCGGTCACACTGTACTGGACGTTGTACTTCTCCTCGTCCGAGGACAGGACAAGCTCAAGAACGTTCAACTCCTCGAGGATGTATCCCTGCAGGGACTTCACATCGTCCAGGTACTGCTGGTCCTGGTGGATGACAACGAGAGTCTTCAGCGGCGTCTTCAGACCAATGTTCCGACGTTCACGGGAGATACGAGCCATATCAATGACCTTCTGCATCCGGGCCACGCGCCTCTCGACAACCTCATCGAAAAGCTCTTCCCGAACCTCGGGGAAGGGAAGGAAGTGGACACTGCGGCTGTCCTCGCTACGGAGCGCCTCGGGGATGTGAGGGAGAAGCTTCAGGTAGATGGTGTCGGTAAGGAAAGGAGTGAAGGGAGCCAGGCCCCGGACCAGGGTGTACAGGACCTCGAAGAGGGTGTTCAGGGCATGCTGGGTATCATCGACACCGTTCTCACCCTTGAGACGTCTGCGGTTGAAACGAATGTACCAGTTGGTGGTGTTGTCGATCAACTCAAGCAGGCGAGGAACGACAGTGTACAGACGGTATCCGGCCATCTCCTCGTTGACGAACTTGAGAAGACTCTGGCAACTGGCCAGGATCCAGCGGTCCATGACGTTGGTGTTAGTAGCCTCCGCCTTAGGATCAAAGGTGTAATCGAAGCCCTGGGTCTTCTTGAACAGAGCAGCTTGACCCTCGAAGAACTTGTAGCTGTTCCAGAGGGGAAGAAGAACCTTGGCGACAATCTCCTTGACGCCCGACTCCTTGAACCGAAGGGGCTCAGCGCGCACAACTGGAGAGTTGATCAAGTAGAGGCGAAGAGCATCAGAACCGTAACGCTCCATGACGAGGGCGGGATCAGGGTAGTTCTTAAGTCTCTTGGACATCTTCTTTCCATCCTCTGCGAGAACAATTCCGTTGACGACACAGTTCTTGAAAGGAAGCTTGCCAAAGAGGTGGGTACCAAGCACAGTCAGGGTGTAGAACCAACCACGAGTCTGGTCAAGACCCTCTGCGATGAAGTCACCGGGGAAGCTGTTCTCGAACTGTTCCTTGTTCTCAAAGGGGTAGTGCTGGGATGCATAAGGCATGCTGCCAGACTCAAACCAGCAATCAAACACCTCGCTAACACGGCGAAGGACACCCTTGCCCTGCTTGCTGGGGATGGTGATCTTGTCGACCTTGTCGCGGTGCAGGTCGGTGAGTTCGCCCTCGTAACCACTAAGCTGCTTGAGTTCTTCGGCACTACCAACGGCGACAACCTCCTTGAAGTCATCGCTCACCCACAAGGGCAGGGGAGTACCCCAGAAACGGTTTCTCGAGATGTTCCAGTCGCGAGCATTCTGGATCCAGCTGGAGAAGCGTCTCTCCTTGACGAAGCTCGGCACCCAGTGGGAGTCGTCAATGCCCTGGAGCATTTGAGGAATGATAGGGCCGATCTTGACGAACCAAGCCGGCACGGCCCGGTAGATCAAGGGAGTGTCGGAACGCCAGCAGAAGGGGTAGCTGTGAGTAATCTGGCTGTCGACAACCAGGCGTCCAGCAGCCTTCAGGTGCTTGATGATGCCCCTGTCGGCAGCCTTGACGTGTTGGCCCTCGAAGTCCTTCACTTCGGCTGTGTAGCAACCCTTTTCATCAACAGGGTTAGGGGGAAGACGGCTCTCACTGATGACGCCGTTCTCCATGCCAACTCTGTAATCGTCCTCACCAAAGGCGGGAGCCTGGTGGACGATACCGGTACCGTCCTCAGCAGTAACGTACTCGGCGTTAAGGACCCGGAAACCGTGCTCCTTGAACTCTTCGTAGAAGTAATCGAAGAGGGGCTGGTACTTCCAGTCCTTCATGGTAGCACCCTTAAAGCGGTCGACGATCTTGAACTTGGCCTTCTTGGGGTCCTTGTACAGCGTCCGGAGCAGAGACTCGAGCAGGATGTAGTGCTTTCCAGATGCCTCGTCGAGGATCTTGATGTATTCGAAGGTGGGGTTGACTGCGAGGGCAATGTTCGAGGGCAGGGTCCATGGGGTGGTCGTCCATGCAAGAAGGGAAGTCTCGGGCTCGTGGACGAGGGGGAATGTGACGACGACGGCAGGGTCTTGCACATCCTTGTAGTTTTGTTGAGCCTCGAAGTTACTGAGGGGGGTGTTGAGGGCGGTCGAGTAAGGCATGACACGGTAGCCTCTGTAGACAAGGTCCTTGTCGAACAGTTGCTTGAAGACCCACCACACTGATTCCATGAAGCTCACGTTCATGGTCTATAATGCATGGTCAGCATATGTAGAGACCGCGGGGTATAAGATGATGGGCCTGTCTACCTTGTAGTCGTTGTCAAAGTCGATCCAACGACCCAGTCGCTCGATGGTTTGACGCCATTCCGACGCAAATCTCATGACAATGGCTCTGCACTCCTCGTTGTACTTCTCAATACCAATTTTCTCGACGGCCTCGAGACCCGACATGCCCAGCTTCTTGTCGATCTCGTACTCGATGGGCACACCATGGGTATCCCAGCCAAAGCGACGCTCGACATAGTGACCCTTCATCGACCAATAACGGGGAATGATATCCTTGATGGTCGAGGCCAACAAGTGACCATAGTGAGGCAGACCGGTAGCGAAGGGAGGGCCATCGTAGAAGGTGTATGGTTTACGACCTTCGGAGAGCTCAACCTGCCTCCGGAAGGCGTTGATCTCCCTCCACCTCTGGAGGATGGCCTCCTCCTCGCGGGGAAAATCAATGGACATGACGGGCGAGCGGGGAAGGGGAGAGGAGGTGACAGGGAGGAAATCTGTCGACTTGCGATCTTCCAGCGAGGGATCCGCGGGGTAGATTTAAAGCCCGATTGAAGGTTGCGCACAAGCGGCAGAATCGTTTTGACTCACCCCGCGCACCATTTTTTTTTGTCTCCGCTGGCCAATCAGCGCCCGCTTCGCCTACCGCCGACATCAGCCGATGTGACTGTCCCTCTTTCAATGCGGATTCATAAACATCTCTAAATATGGAATAGTTTGGCTCAGGTACACTGTACAATGGCTACTACACTAGTCACAAGGCTGATTCCCATCTTTGATGTACAAATTGGAACTAACCTCCCATGGCTCTGACTCACTCATGCTTTCTTCGTTATTGGAATGCAATCCAGGGCTGTCGCAACTCATGGCTGCTACGCCCTGCGCCTCATGCAAGGACCACCAAAAATGGCATTTCCATTAGGCTTCCTCCTCTTCCTCATCCTCGTCCTCTTCCTCCTCCTCATCATCTTCAGCTTCGGACACTTCTTGACCGAGATCCTTCAACCGTTGCTATGGAACAGTATGAGTCATCTGCATAGTCATTGGGTGAGGGCCAGTGGACTTACCTTGTCCTCATTTCTCTTCGCCTCCAGATCTCCGAACACGATCAGCAAATCCTCAAGCTCAGACTGTGCCGCCTTGCGAGCTTCCTCCTTCTCCTTGGCCTCCGCCTTAGCCTTCTCGAGCTGTTTCCGGGCCTCTTCAAGCGCTTGGGTAGCATTACGTGCTGCCTCCTCAGCCTTTTTTACCTCACTCTCGGCCTTCTCGGCTCGCTTCTCCGAGGCAGTGCACTTAGAGGACAGTTCATCGCGTGTAGACTGTAGTTCTGTCGTAGCTTTCTCCTTCGCAGTGTCCAGTTCTGATTGTAAAGCCGTGGACGCGGACTTGAGCTCCGCAACCTCGATCTCATGCTGCTTCTTGGCGGCGTCCATTTCAGACTTAAGCGTCTTGATGGTTTCTTGGAAGGTGGTTACTTCAGCTGCCTGCTTTCCTGTGCCAGCCTCCAGCTCGGCTTGGAGGCTCTCGATCGTCTTCTTCAAATCGGACACCTCAGCAGCATTCTGTCCGTTGCTGGAATCAATCTCCAACTGCAGCGTCTCAATCGTCTTCTTCAGATCAGAAACCTCTGCCGCGCTCTGGCCACTGCTGGCGTCAAGCTCCGACTGCAGCGTCTCGATTGTCTTCTTCAGGTCAGAAACCTCTGCCGCACTCTTTCCGTTGCTGGCATCGAGCTCCGACTGTAATTTCTGGATCGTCTTGTTGAGGTCGGAGACCTCAGACTCATGTTTCTCTTGACTGGCATTCATCTGCGACTTGAGCTCCTCGATTGTCTTGTTCAGACCAGAAACTTCGGTAGTATGCTGTCCTCTGCCTGTCTCAAGCTCTGACTGCAAGTTCTGGATTGTGGTGTTCAACTCAGAGAGCTTGGCCTCATGGTGTCCCTTAACGGTGTCGAGTGCTGACTGAAGATTTTGAATTGTGGTGTTAAGTTCCAGAACTTCAGCCACATGCTGTCCCTTTATCTTTTCCGCCTCCGTCTTCAAGATCTGGATAGTAGTCTTCAGGTCAGCAATCTCAGCAGAGGATTGCTCCTTGCCGCGGTTGAGATCAGACTCGAGCGAACGAATCTTTTTCTGCAGGTCAGCCACCTCGGCTTCATGATGCTTCTTTACTTGGAGACTTCTCCTCTCATGGTCTGCAGATGTTTCCTTCAGCTGTCGATCAATGGCTCGTAACTGTTCGCCATGCTGTTTCAAGAGCACATTTTGAGCGTGCTTCTGCTGCTCCTTCAAGACATTCAGTTCTTGTTCGTGACTCCGCTTCAATGATTCACAGATCTGCTGCAGTTTAGAAGACTCTAATATGGTCGCGTCTCTTGTCTTTCGGTGTTCAGCCTGCTCGTGATCGAGCTTGGATTGCAGAGCAAGCAGATCCGACTCCAGCTTCTGTGACAAAGCGCCCTTTTCTTCTAGTTCTGCCCGAAGCGAGTCCACAAGTTCGCGAGAAACTCCTCTTTCAACACCATTAGTGATCACTGAGATCTCGATCTCGGGTTCCCGGTCAATCGCACGTAGCAAGCGGCTGAAATTGTCTTTGAGAAATTCAACAAAGGTCCTGTCGAAGTAGATTTCCGGAAGGCCACCGTCGTATTGTGCCCCCACGGTCTGTGGTAGGACCTCAAAGTCACGCACCAGAGGATCCTCTCTGAACCGGGTGATCCGGTCAATGTATTGTTCTCGTCCTAGCTGCTCGATCAACAACTTATGCAGGGTCTTCCGCGGTATAGGCGAGTCCTTTGACGAAAATTCGTATATAATTCCAAGTAGAATGGTGCAAAGACCCGGAACAAGTACGTAAGTGGCTCCGCGGTGCTTGATTTCTTGCAGCAAGGTCTGTATGCTGCTTCCCTCGCCCAACAAGTCATTCACAGCATCCGGTTCTTCGAAGAGCCAACCACAGAGCAGCATCAAATATCCAAGGGTGATTCTTTCATCATCGCCTCTTTGAATACCGGTGATTAGGTTGCCTACTATCGTCTGGATGCAGGTAACGACTTCTTCACCCTGTTCAGCATCCCCCTCAGTCACACCCATGGCGATTGATTTGGCTTCAGCGTTCTCAAACAGCAGTTGGTACATCAAGACAGAAGCCATCCAGGTTTGGTAGGGGTCGGCATTTCCTCGAGCTTCTGGCGGCAGCAGCAGGACAGTCAAGATATTGGGAATCTGGTCTTCTCCGCTAATATGGCCTTGGATCGCTCTTCCTAGCACATGGACACGGATCCCGGTGTGATTTGCGAAGAATGCCTTGATACATTCGCAAGCGGCTAGTCGTGCGTCAAGAAGCGACAATGGAGCAGGCTCGAGAGTCAATTTCAGCAACGCTTCGATAACATTGATCCGCTGGAGTTCTTGATGTGTCAAATCCCCATTGACGGCATTCGGAGTAGGACTCGAGCCCCAAATGACCTCAACGTCTCCAAAACGCTCCTGCAAGGGCTTATTGCTACGTATTAAGTCGGCGCATGTCGCAAGAGCCTAGCACAATTAGCGTCAACTTTATAGGTGACCAGTGTCTCATACCTTGGACGTCACATTGACATTGAATCTTTGACCGAAAGCAGTGTTCAGGACTTGTTCCATGACACCATTGTTCCAGAACGCCGTCTGGTTGGCAGGAGTGTTGACCCCTCCTTTGATTAAAAACAGCTGGACGATAACCAAAAGTCCCCAGAGGTTCTTATCCCGATGCGCGAGAGCCCATTGTGGGGTGGGCTCTTCCGAGTCCTGATCCTGATTGACATCCGCGAGGAGCTTTGCTAGCCTCTTGACACAGCCCGTCTCCCGAAAATATGACTGGTTGGAGATGTTGAGCCTCAGAAGGTTCGCGAGTAAGGAAAGGCAGTCTTCAACCACTTCCGATCCGTGAGTCAAAGCACCTTCAGCTTCTATCAAGGAGAAGATAAGGTCAAACGCGTTTTCGAATGCGACGAGCTTTTGGAACTCTTCGGAGGCCGGTGTGAGAGCGATCAGGAGGATCAAAGCTTCTATTCGATGCACAGTCGTAATTAGCAACAGTTGCATACCGCGCTTCCGCGCTGAGGGGGGCGAAGGGGGTGAGTCCAACATACCATTGCGCACCGGCTCTCTAGCATCTCCCAGAGCACTGACCAGCCTCGGTATACCCAACGGCGCCGTCAGGATACATTCTTGTGTTCTTTCTGGCCGTGCGCTCGAGATCTGGAACATCAACTGCAGGGCATACAAGCGAGAGTAAAAGTCACGAGTATCCAGGAGGTCAAGGAGCGCGGTAATATTGTCTTGACGCTTTTAACCTGGTCAGCAAGTGCACGTCTCGGCCAGTAACATGTACAAACCTGCGTAAATTCATCGGACAGCCAAAGGGCGATCTCGTCTGAAGCTTCGGGCTAGACAGCGCATATCAGCAGGGGATGCGACAAACTCGGCTGAAGAGGCCACCAACACTATTCTCGTCCGGGGTAAACAACATCAACAAGGTCTCCAAGACGACCTTCAACGTATCCACATCTTCACGATCATCTTTGAGGCTGTTGATCAACGGGCGTAGTGCGCCCGAAGCAACGGAGGCAGGAAAGGACTTTGCAAAGCTTCTCAATCCTTGTATAGCTGCCCGTCGATCTTCTAGTAAAGTTGCACTCTGAAGCCGACCAGTCAGAGTATTAATTGTGTCGGTGGCCGTTTGTTTGGCCGGCGCCTGCGACTCGAGGATTCGGAACATCGCAACTGGTAGCTCGTAATTTCATGGTCACCGCCGGCCGGGGGCGTAGCAAGTTATAGGCATTGAATTCACGGAGGTGTGGGGAGAGAGGAGAGAAGCGAGTGGATCAGCCAGCTGAGTTGTTCTCTCCGAAGCTGCAGCGGCAGCAATGGGTGGTGGTGATTATGATGAGAGCACACGGGATAGTGCCAGTAGTCCGCAGTATGGAGTTAGTAGTAGCCAAATAAGCCGCAACGATACCTAACTCAAAAGAATTAGAGCCAACAATGCTGTACTGCTGTGTCCCGACTGGTCATTGGTCAGGGTGTCGGGGGCCCGCTGACTACGTACTTTGCTGCTTTGAGTCTAGTGTCTAGAAGGGGAAGTTCTGCCGGAACCGCGACAAAAGAAGCGCCGAGATCTCGGATTTCATGGTCTGGCAAGTCGACCGGCCATTGCGATCGCAGAGACTTCCACGCCTTCATCATTCCCCCTCACCTTTCGAGAGGGTCAGTCTTTTACTCCTAGTCATTCCCACAGTGTGGGATCGCGAGTTTTCCTTTCCCCTACACCCTATACCCTTCTACGGAAGTAATCATTCACGGGTCATTCCTGCAGACTCGGAGACGTTGAGATAGCCGATGCAGCGCATCAGCGAACCTGGCTTAAATCGATAGATCTACTCCGTATAATCTGTACAAACATCTTCATACACTCTTTGTCAAATTCTACTAGCAGTCATGGGTGTCCCAGCGCTTTTCAGATGGCTTTCCAACAAGTATCCTAAGATCATCTCCCCCGTTATCGAGGAGTTTCCGCAAGAAATCAACGGCGAAGAGGTTCCCGTGGACACCACGCGTCCCAATCCCAATGGAGATGAGATGGATAATTTGTACCTGGATATGAACGGTATCGTTCACCCATGTACTCATCCGGAAGGAAAGCCGCCACCGTCGAACGAGCAGGAGATGATGCTGGAGATCTTCAAGTACACCGACCGTGTGGTGAACATGGTCCGCCCGAGGAAGCTTCTGATGATTGCTGTCGGTATGTTGTAACGTTTATCGCGTCGCCTACTTTGATTAAAGTGTTGTACTAACCCATGCTTTTCACCTAAACTAGATGGTGTCGCGCCACGCGCAAAGATGAACCAACAACGAGCCCGTCGGTTCCGCTCTGCTCAGGAGGCCAGAGAGGCAGATGAGAAGAAGGAAGAATTCCGCAAAATGCTTGAGAGGCAAAACGGCAAGAAGGAAGACGAGGATATGCAGGAACAGGTCATCCAGAAGACGTGGGATAGCAATGTCATTACCCCGGGAACGCCTTTCATGGATATTCTCGCGGCAGCTTTGCGCTACTGGATCGCTTACAAGCTCAATACCGACCCCGCTTGGGAAAAGGTTCGTCTCCTGGTCTAGTTCTTGTTGTATATCTTACTGACTCAAGCAGCTTAAAATCATCATTTCGGATGCGACGGTTCCGGGTGAAGGTGAACACAAGATCATGGAGTTCGTCCGGTCACAGCGCGCGTCGCCAGAGCACGACCCCAACACCCGCCATGTCATCTATGGATTGGATGCCGATTTGATCATGTTGGGTCTTGCGACTCATGAGCCCTATTTCCGGGTCCTACGTGAGGATGTCTTCTTCCAGGAGTCAAGGGCTCGGACATGTCGGCTATGTGGACAGGCAGGCCACAAGGCGGAGGAATGCAAAGGTCAGGCAAAGGAGAAGAATGGACAGTTTGATGAGAAGGGTAAAGGAACCTCACTCAAGCCCTTCATTTGGCTCAATGTGTCAATCCTTCGGGAATACCTTGCTGCGGAAC
The DNA here is from genome assembly GCF_003184755.1 of Aspergillus piperis CBS 112811. Lineage (NCBI taxonomy): Eukaryota > Fungi > Ascomycota > Eurotiomycetes > Eurotiales > Aspergillaceae > Aspergillus > Aspergillus piperis. The sequence goes on from NW_020291593.1 coordinate 1,716,847, forward strand.
TGTACGTTCCGCAACAACCGTTTCCTTTCGACTTGGAACGTGCTCTGGATGACTGGGTCTTCATGTGTTTCTTCGTAGGAAATGATTTCCTTCCTCACTTACCCTCCTTAGATATCCGTGAAAATGGCATCGACACTCTGATAGCTATTTGGCGTGATAATATCCCCGTCATGGGCGGGTACCTGACCGAGGATGGACATGTTGACCTCAAGCGGGCCCAGCTTATTCTGCAAGGACTGGCCAAGCAAGAGGATGCTATTTTCCGTCGTCGTAGACAGGCCGAGGAGAGGAGAGCTGCCAACGAGAAGCGGCGCAAGCAGGAAGCACAAGCGCGTGAAGAAGGTGCGAGGAAGCGGAGAAAAAGCTCTCCCAACTACGAAGCCTACGAGACACCTGCCGGCAATCCTACCGGTGGTCGGTCTAAGGGTGCCGCAGATGCGGCGCCTCCCAATGCCGTGGAACTGATCACGCCTCAACGGGGAGAACTGACCCGGGAGGCGAGGCAATTGACTCACAGCATGGTTACTAACCGCGGTGCGGTGTATAAGGCTAACATGGCGAACAAGAGTGCTGCGGCCATCCTGAAGAGCAAGCTCATGAAAGGTTCGGAGGCTGAAGAACCCTCCGAGAACACCGAAGAATCTGGGTCAGAAGCTCCAGAGCCTTCCGAGGAGAAGACCGAAGAGCAAACTTCGCCTTCGGTTCTCGGTAAGAGAAAGGCGGATGAGGTGGCAGAGGAGGCCGCAACGACGCCGACCAAGAAGCCATCCGCGGGCGACTCTCAAAACGATGAACTGCCGCCCGACACTGTCCGCCTGTGGGAAGAAGGATACGCTGATCGGTACTATGAGCAGAAGTTTGGCGTCGATCCCGAAGACAAAGAGTTCCGCCACAAGGTCGCACGGGCGTATGCCGAGGGTCTTGCTTGGGTTTTGAGATACTATTTCCAAGGATGCCCCTCGTGGACGTGGTACTACCCTTACCACTATGCGCCATTTGCGGCTGATTTCGTGGATATTGGCGAAATGGAGTTGCAATTTGAGAAGGGAACCCCATTCAAGCCCTTCGAACAGCTGATGGGAGTTCTTCCGGCTTCTTCCAACCACGCTATCCCTGAAGTCTTCCATGATCTGATGAGCGATCCGGATAGTGAGATCATCGATTTCTACCCGGAAGACTTCCCCGTGGACCTGAACGGCAAGAAATTTGCTTGGCAGGGTGTCGTACTACTTCCCTTCATCGATGAGAAGCGACTGCTGGCTGCGATGGAAAAGAAATACCCTCTTCTCTCTGATGATGAGAAGCTCCGGAACTGCGTGGGCCGGGATGTGTTGTTGATCTCCGAGAGCCACCCACTGTACCACGATCTGGTGGCCAACTTCTATTCCAAGAAGCAGGGAGCCCCCAAGTACTCCATTAATCAGCGAATCAGTGAAGGTTTGGCTGGTAAGGTCGAGCGCAATGAGTCGTACATCCCGCACAGCTCCTTGGTATCGTCTCTTGAAGAATACGGGATGCCGAGCTTGGATGATGATCGATCTCTCACGTAAGTTACTTGTTATCTTTCCTACTTCTTTGTGCTGTTTACAGTTAGCTAATGTTCCGGATCCATGGGTTAGGGTCAATTACGAAATCCCCAAATCCAAGCACGTCCACAAGTCCATGCTCCTTCGGGGCGCCAAGCTGCCACCCCCGACCCTGGACAATGCGGATATCCAGGCCGTCAAGAACAAGGCACAACACTCGGGCCGATTCCATGGAGGAGCTCCGCTTCGCAATGGCCACCGGGGAGGCCGGATCAACTATGCCAGTGAGCGGCCGAACCCATTCGCTGCCCATCTGGACCCCAAGTTCATGCCGCCCGGTAACAGTGGTGGAGCACCGACGGGCATGCCTTCTGGATGGGTTCCTCCGAACGCTGGAGGCGGTGGTTACAACCGCGGGCCACCGCCTCCGCCCCGCGGAGGAGGTGGTTACCACCAGCGATCGCACTATGGCGGTGGTGGTGGTGACTCCTACAACCAACCAATGGGCAATTACGACTACTATGGACGTAGTCAACAAGGATACTATCAGCAGCAAGGATCCTACGGTGGTAGCAACCACAACAACGCGTACCGTGGACGCTCATCCAACTACGGGGGATCCGACCAGCGCGGTGGGTATAGCCGCGGAGGTTATTCAGGTCGGGACCACTATTCGTCCCGGAACTCTGGCGGTGGTGGAGGAGGTGGATATGGACGGTATTAGATAAGGGGGATCATGTTCGAGAACATGAGAGATTCGGAATGAAAGGGAATGTCTATTACGCATGATCGATCCAGGGCCATTTGCGCCAATGCCACGTTAACTATCTACTTAACTTCTTGTTGTTTGTATGCTTATCTCTATGACATTGTGAAAAGAGCCAGAGAAAAGAGAAAAAAGGAGGCCAAGTGATCGGAGGGCCGGCGTTCGATTGGATAATATTTGCTGGGGTTCATTCTATACTAAACTATCTGTATAGCAATCAGAAGGTCTCGCGAGCATCGCGAATGGATACGAAACCTTCCTTCCAACCATGTAGAACAAACAGCTTGTCAAATCAATATATAATGCTGTATATCCCGCCCAGCTGGAAGTAATTCTTTGCCCGGTAAGATTTGCGACCGCGACAGGGTCAAGTCTCAAGTATTCGGATCCGGATCGGGGTGTCAGACATTAGGAGGATTCACGGATCCGGAATGAGGATGGAAGGAGTCTGGAAGTGTCAGCTTGACAAGACGTTTCGAGAGACGAGGGAGCTCGTGTTAATAATAAGATTGAGGTTGAGCAACACGAGGAGATCGTAGCTAGTTCAGATTGGTCCACCATTAGTTTCATCAGATGTCAGACAGGGCAGAAGTAACTCCGGTGGAGGCGGAGTTGCCAAACCAACGGCTGCGACGACATCGGAGCGGGAGGAAAAGAAAAAAAGTAACGGAGGAGAGCGACTGTGAGTCAACGACTCCAATTGCGACCGCCGGTGGATCTCCTTCTACAATAATCCCCTCCAACCCAATAAAAATTCCCCCAATTCTTCCCTCTTCCTTCTCGATTACTAGTTTCATAGTGACTACTAGCCATCCATCCACCCTCCTCCATCTCTCGTGGTTCCGGCCCCCAACTTCCAGCCATCTGGGCATCTTGGAAGAACTCTCTCTTCCTCTCTCTTGCTCACATCTCGTCTCGTCTGAATATTTCCTCACCGGTCAAAGCGGAGTTGCGCCCCGCTGTCGACAAGGAACTTCCTTTCGATTCATTTCTTACTCAGGTACAATTCCCTTTCTCTCCCTCACACTCTCTCCCCCTCTCCCCCTTGCGCCGTATATATACATATACATGAAGTATTTCTTCCCTTTCCAAACATTATACCCCAATTGAACGAGTCACATTTCCCCCCCCCTCCTTCTACCCCCACCTGCCAGAAGCTTACCGGTTGCAAATTCCCCCACAGTATGAATTAGAGAGACACATTGGCATCTTATTCCCCGAGTTGACTACGTCTCCATTCCCTCCTGATATTCTCCGAACGATGAGCGAACCCACGAAGATCAGCATCTTGGGTCGGGAGAGCATTGTCGCGGATTTCGGTCTCTGGCGCAATTATGTCGCCAAAGACCTGATCAACGGCTTGTCCTCCACGACTTACGTTCTCGTCACCGACACCAACATCGGTTCCCTCTATACCCCCAGCTTCCAGAAGGCCTTTGAACAGGCTGCTGCCGCCGTCTCCCCCAAACCTCGTTTGCTCGTCTACCATGCCGCCCCCGGTGAAGTCTCCAAGTCGAGACAGACAAAAGCCGACATTGAAGACTGGATGTTGAGTCAGAGCCCGCCATGCGGTCGTGATACGGTCGTCATCGCTCTGGGCGGTGGTGTCATTGGCGATCTGACCGGTTTTGTTGCCTCGACCTACATGCGTGGCGTCCGCTATGTCCAGGTCCCCACAACACTGCTCGCCATGGTGGACTCTTCGATCGGCGGAAAGACCGCCATTGACACACCATTGGGCAAGAATCTGATCGGTGCGATCTGGCAGCCGTCGAGGATCTACATTGACCTGGAGTTCCTGGAGACGCTCCCGGTTCGGGAGTTCATCAATGGTATGGCGGAGGTGATCAAGACCGCAGCCATCTCCAGCGAGGAGGAATTCACAGCGTTGGAGGACAACGCCGAGACGATACTGTCTGCCGTCCGCCGGGTAGTCCAGCCTGGCCAGCGCCGCTTCGAAGGCATTGAGGATATCTTGAAGGCTAGAATTCTGGCGTCTGCGAGACACAAGGCTTACGTCGTCTCCGCGGACGAGCGCGAAGGTGGTCTCCGGAACTTGCTGAACTGGGGTCACTCCATTGGTCACGCCATTGAGGCCATCTTGACCCCTCAGGTTCTCCACGGAGAATGTGTCGCCATTGGTATGGTGAAGGAAGCCGAATTGGCCCGCCATCTCGGCATCTTGAAGGGCGTTGCCGTGGCTCGCATTGTGAAGTGCCTTTCCGCCTACGGCCTGCCAACCTCGCTGAAGGATGCCCGGATCAAGAAGCTCACCGCAGGAAAGCACTGCTCCGTCGATCAGCTGCTCTTCAACATGGCTCTGGACAAGAAGAACGACGGTCCCAAGAAGAAGGTCGTTCTGCTTTCTGCCATTGGACGCACTTACGAACCGCGCGCCAGCGTTGTCCCGAATGAAGACATTAGCGTCGTTCTGGCTCCCAGTATCGAGGTCTACCCCGGCGTCGCAACCTCCTCGAACGTCGTCTGCACTCCTCCGGGCTCCAAGAGTATCTCCAACCGTGCTCTGGTTTTGGCCGCTCTCGGTTCGGGCACTTGCCGTATCAAGAACCTGCTGCACTCCGACGACACCGAGGTGATGCTCAACGCTCTGGAGCGTCTGGGCGCTTGCACCTTCTCCTGGGAAGAGGAAGGCGAAGTGCTCGTCGTCAATGGCAAGGGAGGCGACCTGCAGGCCACTTCCCACCCTCTGTACCTGGGAAATGCCGGTACCGCTTCCAGATTCCTCACCACTGTCGCTACCCTTGCCACGCCCACTGACGTGGATTCGAACGTTCTTACTGGCAACAACCGCATGAAGCAGAGACCGATTGGCGACTTGGTCGACGCCCTGACCGCGAACGGTGCCTCGGTCGAGTACATGGAGAGAAAGGGTAGCCTTCCCCTGAAGATCGCTGCCTCCGGTGGATTCGCGGGTGGTCAGATTAACCTTGCCGCGAAGGTTTCATCCCAGTATGTCTCCTCGTTGCTGATGTGCGCTCCGTACGCCAAGGAGCCGGTCACCTTGAAGCTGGTGGGTGGAAAGCCCATCTCCCAGCCCTACATCGACATGACCACGGCCATGATGCGCTCTTTCGGAATCGATGTGAAGAAGTCTACCACTGAGGAGCACACCTACCACATTCCTCAGGGCCGCTATGTTAACCCTGCTGAGTACATGGTGGAGAGCGATGCCTCTTCAGCTACCTACCCTCTGGCCATTGCGGCGATCACCGGCACTACTTGCACTGTGCCCAACATCGGTTCCAAGTCCCTCCAGGGTGATGCTCGCTTCGCCGTCGATGTTCTCCGTCCCATGGGCTGCACTGTTGAGCAAACGGACAGCTCCACCACTGTTACTGGAGCGCCTGGTGGTGTCTTGCGGCCCCTGCCTAACGTCGACATGGAACCTATGACCGACGCTTTCCTCACGGCTTCCGTGCTCGCGGCTGTCGCGCGCGGTGATGGCTCCAACCACACGACTCGCATCTACGGAATCGCCAACCAGCGTGTGAAGGAATGCAACCGTATCAAGGCCATGAAGGATGAGCTTGCCAAGTTCGGTGTCATCTGTCGTGAACATGACGACGGCATTGAAATCGATGGCATTGACCGCACCAGTCTGCGTCAGCCTGCCGGTGGCGTTTTCTGCTACGACGACCATCGTGTCGCGTTCAGCTTCAGCGTTCTTTCTCTCGTCACTCCTCAGTCGACTTTGATTCTGGAGAGAGAATGTGTCGGCAAGACCTGGCCCGGCTGGTGGGACTCGCTGAAGCAGCTGTTCTCCGTGAAGCTGGAGGGTAAGGAGCTGAAGGAGGACGAAGCTGCGGCTCTTACGCAAGCTGAGAAGTCCAGTGCATCCATTTTCATTATCGGCATGCGTGGCGCTGGAAAAACCACCAGCGGACAGTGGGTTGCGAAGACTCTTAACCGCCCGTTCCTTGACCTCGACACCGAGCTTGAAGCTACGGAGGGAATGAGTATCCCCGACATCATCAAGCAACGTGGATGGCAGGGTTTCAGAGACGCCGAGCTCGGTCTTTTGCAGCGCACGTTGAAGGAGCGCTCAACTGGCTATGTCTTCGCTTGCGGTGGTGGTATCGTGGAGATCCCCGAGGCGAGAAAGTTGCTTATCGATTACCACAAGACCAAGGGTAACGTTCTGCTCATTATGCGGGATATCAAGCAGGTCATGGACTTCCTCTCCATTGACAAGACCCGCCCCGCTTATGTTGAAGACATGATGGGAGTCTGGCTGCGCCGGAAGCCCTGGTTCCAGGAGTGCAGTAACATTCAGTACTACAGCCAGACTGCTGCCTCTGGCGGTCTCGCTCGTGCATCTGAAGACTTCAAGCGCTTCCTCCGCACTGTTACCGGAGAGGTCGACAGTCTTAGCACCATCAAGCGCAAGGAACACTCGTTCTTTGTTTCTCTGACCCTGCCCGACCTCCGTAATGCTAGCGATATTCTGAAGAAGGTATGCGTCGGCTCCGATGCAGTGGAGCTCCGTGTCGATCTTCTGGAAGATCCGACGATGGATGGTGATATTCCTTCCGTCGACTACGTCGCCGAGCAGCTGTCTTTCTTGCGCAGCCACGTCACCCTCCCTGTCATCTACACTATTCGTACCAAGAGTCAGGGTGGTCGCTTCCCTGACGACGCCCATGCCGAGGCCTTGGAGCTCTACCGCCTTGCGTTCCGGTCTGGACTCGAGTTTGTGGATTTGGAGATCGCCTTCCCCGACGAGATGCTGCGCACCGTCACGGAGCAGAAGGGCTACTCTCGCATCATTGCGTCGCACCACGACCCCAAGGGTGAGCTCTCCTGGAGTAACATGTCGTGGACAAAGTACTACAACCGTGCGCTGGAGTACGGTGATGTGATTAAGCTGGTCGGAGTTGCCAAGAACCTGGACGACAACAACGCCTTGAGGAACTTCAAGAACTGGGCTGCCAGTGCTCATGATGTTCCCTTGATCGCTATCAACATGGGCGACAACGGACAGCTCAGTCGGATCCTGAACGGCTTCATGACCCCTGTATCCCACCCCAGCCTTCCGTTCAAGGCGGCACCCGGTCAGCTCTCCGCTGCTGAGATCCGCCGGGGTTTGTCTCTGATGGGAGAGATCCAGCCCAAGAAGTTTGCCATTTTTGGCACACCCATCTCCCAGTCCCGTTCCCCTGCTCTCCACAACACCCTGTTCGCCCAGAGTGGTCTGCCTCACGAGTACAGCCGCTTGGAAACCGCCAATGCTGAAGATGTCAAGGACTTCATCCGCTCCCCCAACTTTGGCGGCGCCTCGGTCACGATCCCTCTGAAGCTGGACATCATGCCATTGCTGGACGAGATCGCACCCGACGCCGAGATTATCGGTGCGGTGAACACGATTGTGCCTGTCTCCCAGGGTAAGGGCCAGCCGGCTCGCTTGGTTGGTTACAACACGGACTGGCAGGGCATGACGCTGTCGCTGCGCAACGCCGGTGTGTATGGATGCAACGGAGACGCCAGCGCCGTGGTGGTTGGTGGTGGTGGCACCGCTCGCGCCGCCATCTATTCTCTGCACAACATGGGCTACTCCCCGATCTACATCATTGGGCGAACCCCCGCGAAGCTTGAGAGCATGGTTCAGACTTTCCCCAGCAGCTACAACATCCGCATCGTCGACACGATCGATGCGCTGGACACCATCCCCAAGGTGGCCATTGGCACGATTCCGGCCGACAAGCCGATCGATTCGGGCATGCGCGAGACGCTGTGCCACATGTTCGCTCGGGCTCAGGAGATTGATGCTGATATGGTCAAGTCGGTGGAGAAGGTGCCTCGCGTGCTGGTGGAGATGGCATACAAGCCGTCCGTGACGACGCTGATGCAACTGGCCAACGACGCCGGATGGCACACAGTTCCTGGTCTGGAGGTTCTGGTTGGCCAGGGATGGTACCAGGTAGGTTCTTCCCGGTGATTACATGATATTGAGTGAAGACTAATGTGGTGTACTAGTACCAACGCTGGACCGGTATTTCGCCTCTCTACGACGATGCCAGGGTGAGTTATTCTATTGAGATGCCTTTGATGCAAAAGACACTTGTGACTGACTGAATCGATTACAGGAAGCCGTAATCGGATCTCCTGACCCTAACTCGGCATGAGATTCACACGAACGATCTCGGGTTGTTTTTTCTACCTTTATTCCGCCCTCAACGGCGACTTGATATAATTATCAGTTTTGACTTGCTAAAGTGAGCTGGATCATATAAAAGGAGTTTCCTATTTTCTTCATTAATTTTCCATTTCCATATTGGTCATACTTGGTATGCCCACTAGGTATCATGTAGACAAAACACCAACAATACAGAGAGCAACATACATACACCTACGCGTCTTAATCCACCGACTCGCACTCCCGACATCGAACATCCATACCAGTAGGAGCAGAAAAGAGTCATACGTAGTGTATACGAGAAGGGGACACGCACCACCTGAACTAGAACTAAAACAACCCCACAGATTTGCACTGATACTGACGAATATTAGACGATTAACTTTGTTGATAGAGCCCACCTATAAATAGAACATGATCGGAGATATACCTGAGTAATGAGTATACATAGCCTCATCAAGACATAAACATGTCTCTCAAATAATAGTAACAATATACGTACGTATTGATTTGATTTGGATTGACTAACAATAAATGCGCAATCTATCCACTCCTCAGCTAGCCAGAACATCGCGTATGCAATCCATCCATACATACATACTATGAAAAAATAATCAACAATGGACTCAGATCTAGAATCTGATATCAAAATACCAACTACTACAACTAACTACTAAAATTAAATTCTAAGCGAAGATCAAATTTTTTCTATTGATAGCGGATAAATTAATCTGATGTGCTGGTCAATTGAGAATATTGGTGGTGGGGGAAATGGAGTTCTAGACCCGACCGACCGACCGGTCGCGACCGGGGTGTGCGTGGGCTGTGGGAGAGTCTGGACCGACCCGGCGTCTTGTGTCTACATTCTTAGTAGTCTAGATGGTTGTTAGTTATCAACAAAGGTGGTATGTATGCTAAGAGTCAGGCTGAGGGGTCATGTGCGCATTACGGAATTGGAAAGTTGAAAATTCTTCGGTGCTACTGACTAACTAATTGACTAACTGACTAGCTAGCTAGTTAGTAGGTCATGTATGTAGGCGTTTGGGGGATATTCTAGAAGGGTCTGTTTTGGTGCATTACTCAGTCTTTGTAGTACTAACAGATGTGTTGACTGTTGACATACCAGTATCTTCTACTATTATCTGATGAGTAGTATAGGAATATATTTTTGTGTTGGGCGGAGGCTGAGTATCCGGGAGGGTTAGTACTAATTATTGGTGCGCTTATGTCCGATTCAAAGGCTTAGTATTAATATCTAGTATCTATGTGTATGCATATATTGAATGATTAAGATGTATAATATTCAATACTTCATATACTCTATAGTATAGTATAGTTCAAAGAAAGAAAACCACAATCCTGTGGCTGGCGGGGTAGTAAAGCCCGATAACAATGTGTCACTAGTAAAAGGTCTGTCTGATGGTGGAATATATAAAAATAGTAACTTTCCTCGGTTCAATCATCAGATAGATCTTGGCCCATCATGACTCGAACAATTGCTACTACTACACTACTACACTAGTCTATGGCATGTCTCACTCCAATAATTGATAAGGTGATTCATTGTCATAATTGACTAAGTCAGTATTCATCTTAGTGACCAGTTAGTTAGCTGTCATGATCAGCTGCCACTAAGACATTGGTCACCAGCTGGCACGAGACACTTTTCCTTAGTTATTGTTCAACGGTCGGTCGGTCGAGAACCTTCCATGGAATGATTAACTGATTGATTCGGTTGGTTACCTACATACTTGCAGAAAATAGATTGTTAGTTCGGTTAGTTCGTTAGTTATCTACATAGTAAGTAGTGTCCATGCCCAATCAGCATACTCTTGGGCTGTGGCATCCTTGCGACCGGAGAGAAAAGTAGGGTAAAGTAGTGGGTGGATGCGGGTGACCCGTGGTGCCGTGTACCCGAACACCACAATGTGTCTCAGTAGTCAGTACTAGAGTCAAGTCACTAGTGATCGACCGGGCCGATGACCCAACGACTACGTACAATACTCTTCTCCAAGTCTTGTCTTGATATCGCTCTCTATCTAACTACCATCGATAAAATAGACTCAAACACAGGATAATGGATAATCTGATGGAGACTCGGTGGATATGCACGTCATCAATGCACGCGAGAACCATGTCATGCCCGGTCGGGGAACCGAAGATCGTAGGAGCCATGATGTCCATCGGGCATCGCCTCCAGTAGATTCCCCGAGAAGTTTGTTGCAATCAAGCCGGTGACTCGTGGGAAATCGGGGAGGAAGTGGGGGCAGGAGATCCGGGAAAACAGGTTGCAACGGATCAATGAGCCTGCTATCGGATGTCGGAAAGACAGGATTGCGAAGAAGACAGAAGAAGGAAGGGAAAAAAAAAAAAGCAATAGTACAACCTATCCGAGTAGGTGCTGCACTGGTGTAGGGAAGATAGTAGTCCGGGACTAGTCTGGAAGTTAGTTGGTTTGCAAGGTTTTTCCCTTGGACTCGGCTTTGCACGGCCCAAAATTAGAAAAGTTCTAGAAAAGACGTGGAAGAAGTCTATACGGCTGCGCCGAATGGAATTCCCAGCAGACTAAACCGTTTTGGCGTGGTCTTGCATATCCTTGACGTATGGAACCAGCGGTCGTTACCGAAATTACGGCGTACGGACGGAGTACGGGGCCCGAGTTACGCCTAAACAGGGGAAGAAGAGCGAATGGGGAGCTGCCCGCGGAGAATCCTGAACGACAAATCGATGAACTGGCAACCGGGCTGTGGCTGTGCGCCCTCCCAGCCAATCACACGCCGGGATTCATCCCTGAACAGCTGCAGGGGGGAAAGACGAGCGGAGAAAGAAAGGGATCATGGAATCCCGAGAGAAGAATTTTCTCACCCTTCCATGCATTAGTCTGTCACTAGTTGCGTCCGTTAGCATGTGGCAGGCAGGGGAGGTCTGGCACACTGTTGTCCGGGTTGCTGGTACGTGCTACTAGTAGCCCGAGATCGTCGCCCCGTGCGAGCATAGAGTGCTGACTGGGCACTCTTCCCTGCCAATGAAAATTTTTTCACTGCCGTCGAAGGCCTTTCATAATGCATTTGTCTTGCAGGGTTCCTGGCGAAGGATTGGTCCGGTCATCCTTGTAGCACATGGCATGGTCCTTCCGCTGGGAAGAAAAAAACAATTTGACTTTGGTGGTTGCTGCTCGGCTACATGCTTCGGCAGTCCTGAAGACGCTTTGTTCCGACAACGAGTGGAAGTGGTGATGTCTTGCATTACGAGCTGAAACTCTCTGATCTCCATGCTCGACTCATTCAATTTTGGGGCTCAATGACATCTGTCAAATCATGTAGCTTCATTGACGTCGGATCACGGTCTTCCTCCCATTCCCCCGGCCGGGGAGGAGGGGCTTTTCCCAGATACCCGTCCCTCAGACCCGCCGGGGTCCCATACAACTCAAACACTGGATATCAACGCCCGGGACAACTGGGGCAAACTGTCCACTCCAGCTAGGTCCAACTAGCGAAGGCTGTAGTCTTCCCTGTTCCGGTCGCCTTGTGCTGACGGACGGCATCTGCGATACACCGTAGAAAGAAAAGTACTTTGTATAGGTATAGGTAACAGGATTCCTGCTACGGCTGAATGCAGACGATCCAGCCAGCTGGGTCAGAGATAGTGGCACCCGGGGCAGAGCCCATTTGCTGTTACCTAAACTCGAGCTTTAAGTCTTTGCCACCAGTTTCAGCTGTCTCGTCTACTCCTGTGGTGGGCCCGCAAGTTGGGGCTTTTTGTTTGGGGTCCTTGACAGGGCTCTGTGCCCATAGCTTAGTTCGAATGGAGTTGTAGTGGAACCTGGTGGCTTGAAGCCAAAAGGTAGTTGCATTAAACTATTTCCAATCACAGGTGTCAATGTACCAAGGTGGTCGAGCATGTGTGGACCGGAATCAACGCCCGTCCCTCCACGTTGCGTACTTTGTATATGAGGCGGCCACGCGTAGACAACCTAAATGAAAAATTTTTTCAGGGCAAGCAGGAACGTGCCAATAACGATTGAATCTTGTTTTTTGCATGTGAAAGCGATAGGAAAACCTGGATTGTTGAAGGGGAAAGAGCTTTCCACCAGTCACACCACTACCACCGCAAGTCACCTCACATTGTTTTTGCACTTGGTGTAATCCAGCAGTATGATTTGCAATTGCCTAAGGGGCAAAATTACTACGTATTCGTAATCGTGCAACTTGGAACCCATGCAGAGATGACTCCTGTGAATACTAACTAAGACTAATTCAGAGACAATGACTCAACGCCAGAAGCAACCAGATGCAACTCGTATGGTCCCAACGGGAATGACCTCCTCCGATATAGGACATGTGCTGCTTCGGTTAGCGCGCAGGACCGTGGAACACTCAAGACATAATCTGTCATGCCATGATAAGAGCATCAGCTGACCCGATCACGCGTGGAGAGAAAAAGATGGCATTGCTGCAAGAGAGAAAGAGAGAGAGGGACCATGTTTGCTGCATGGCAGGGCAGGCAGGCTGGGGGTGGGAAAAAGAAAGGACACGGCCGAGAACCCAGTTCGGAACAGATGTGCCGTGAAAATCAGGCTGCTAGCGTTGGAGGCAGCGCTAAGGCACCTCGGCCCAGCTACCCTGTCCAGTTGCAGTTTTGCTGTTGTGTCGGCGATACGCAGTCTCCGAAGCCGGGGTCATCAATCTTGGCGCCGGCGTATGGCCGACCTTTTGCCGGCCCAGACAGTTCTCGACCCGTCTCAACGTTCAACATGACCGACCACATTATCATATTCTCTTTACAATTGCTGACAAGTGTGGGTGGAATGCAGTAGTGTCTGCCAGAAGTATCTTGTGACGGTTTTACTCGGGCAACTCCGTGGAGTTTCGTGGCCGACCGATTACTATTGTTCATCCGGTGGATGATGAGTGGATTACTAAGGTGTGACTAGGCATGAGACATGCACTAGCCACATCATTGTGGCATTGTGGCGCAGGCAACCTGTGGCTTGTGGGGGTATGTCTGTTCGCGTTGGCACCTATCGACTAGTTGGTCTGTATCGATGATCGGCAACTACGGAGCAGACCCTGATGCATCATCCAGCCAGGGCAGGCAATGCTGAAGAAAGGATCTTCGGCTTTTCTTGCTTTGCCGCGCACCGACTCCTTCCCACTCCTTTTCGTCGGTCGTACATGTCATCTGTAAGGGTTTTCACTCTTGGTGGTCCGATCGCAAGACAAACACGAGATCGGTATCTGGTTCTGCATTGCTTCTCAGATGCCATGTTTTACTTAAGCAACGGCATTGTGGCTGAGCCGTGTCCCATTGGCTGCCTCGGTTCCAGAGGTGGAAAAACTAAAAAAGTTACAAAACAAACGATGCTTCTTGACACACGGTGTGGAGTCCGATTCTGGTGTTTTGGTGCGACTAACGGATTACTAGTTTACCCGACTATATCGGACTTGTAGCCCTGTGTAGACTGGTAGGGATTTATCAGATAGATTAATTTACATCGAACTAACTGTAGCTGAAGAATCCATCCCTACCAGTCCTACAGTACTCACCTGGTGCATTTCCTTCTTTACCCTGAATTGATTAGATATGTTATGACCAATAGATAATTTACTCCATTCAAGAAACTGCCAGAAATTTCCATCTCCCGTAGAATCCGAGATATTTCGGGTTAATCATCTATCTGGACTTATCGGACGAAACAGCTGAGGGTTTAGCGGATGCAGAAGTTTACTAAGTTTACCAGACAGTGCAGGCATGCTGAAGGGAAGGAGGGGAGGGAAAAAGCAAAAAGACCAAAACCAATGGAAAAAAGAAAAATACCCACTTGGGAGACTGGGATTGTGGCTTGGGGGCTTTCGGGGGTGGGACCGCATTGGATAACCAGCTCCCCGGAGATGCAGATCGAAAAAGTGCAAGTCAAAGTGGGTCTCTGCCTGGTGGTAAGGCAGGTAAGTTTTACGTGTTCGGCCGTACGTACGGGTATGACGGAGTAAAGTATGAGGGATAGGTATGAATAAGTTACTACCAACCAGCCAGAGTACGCTTAACCCGATCGGGCGAAAAATAAAAAAAAATTCGAGTCACAGAGGAAAGCGATCGTCGGGCTTGTCCGTTAGTGGTGTTTCTAGTCTAGTTACTTACTGACTGAACTGAGAGTATGCGGCAGCAACGTCATCCCCATAATAAAAGAGCCATCCTCTCCCCCTCCGCTTCAGCTATGCTCTCCCTTTCCCCTCCCATCATTATCTCTCAATTTTAAATCATCCCAATTGATGACTCTTTTACATCAGACTTGTTCATCTTATTAAATACCCTGGTCTGCCTCTCCACCCCGACCGGTCTTCCCCATTACCAATTCAACCTTCCCCCCTTCTACTACACCTGGTGTTCCTCCCCCAATACCCGTGGTCCTCCGATCTACAGTAAGTTGGCTCGTACCAATCTTGCCCCCCACCACCCCCCATCCTTACGTTGTCTACCTTCTTGTCCTTTTCTCTTTCTTCTTACCTGGTCTTTGCATCATTTGGATCAGATTGAGTCTAACCAGGCCTTTCTTGAACTCTAGTTTTTGTCTTTACCAAGGGTTTTACACCGACAAAGCCTTCACTATTGACCTCCCGCCTTCCTGATTGGACCTTCCACTACTCGACGTTTCCAGACTCTTCGACACGCATTGCCTGTCTACTTGAATCTCCGGATCACTCCGTTTCGCTGTTCTCGTTGACTCATTTCTCCGGTTGGCAACACTTCGCACTCATACGCTTGGCCCCTTGAAAGAGTTTAGTGGGGGCCGCTGGTAGCCAACACCTACTATATTATAACCTTCAGTCGACACCCGGTGGCAAATTCCGTGTCTATACCTGCCCACCACCCCGTCGGCGTCATTCTCCCTTTGACGTCCAATCGCGAACAAGCACATTATGTTCATGCACCCTGCTGCACGTAAGGGTTTGATCACTGAACCAACTTCCATCCCCTATCTCAACTACCAAGATCCCGTTTGCATACAAGACGACCAGATTCTCGACTACTCTCAAGAAGCCGCTCTCCACTTTCTCGGCCAACAACAACCTCGATTGCAGACTCCTTTCCAGTACCAACCGGATTTGCAGTTCGTCTCTCCGCCGTCTTCCGCTCCTTCCTCTCCTACTTCCTCACCCGCCTCCACCATCTCCCACTATCCTGCGACAACAGCGGTTGCCGCGGATTACTCCTCTGCCGTCTTCGACGGCAATTCTTTCGAGGCTCCTTCGATGACACCCTCCTCCTCCTACAACCCTTCCATCAACATCCATCACTCAGCATCACCACCCTCACAAGCCTACCTTCCCCAATATACTCAACCTTACTACTTCAACGGCAACCCGATGTTGGCACAACAGTCTGTCGCAAACAACCACGGTTGGGAAGGCAACTTGCAGCTGCTGGGCCCAGCTCGCCTCCAGAACAATCTACTGAAAGCCTCTGCTAGTCCATCCTCGAGCCGCTCTGCACCCGCTGGCAGTTCTTACTCAAGGACAAACGGTGCGGCCAAGCCTCTGCCTACCCCTGTGCAGACACCCGTGCAGTCCTTCCAAGATGGTAGCCAGACCGACGCCGATCTTGCCATGAGACGGGCGATTTTGGAGCAGCAACAACAGCAACAGCAACAGCAGAAGCAGTCTCGTCACCAGCATCAGACCAGCGACTACTCTCTAGCGCCTTCTGTATCGAGCGTGAGTCACAACTCGCCAGTGACTCCTCATACGGGCTTCGAAGACCTCGATGACGCATCGAAGGCGATTGTAAATGGTGAGAACCGGTTTCCCGACGTAGACAAGTGGATGGATGATTACTTACGCCTCGATGCGCTTTCAGACTACAACAACCACAACGCGAACAACAACATGACCATTGGCATTCCCAAGCT
The DNA here is from genome assembly GCF_003184755.1 of Aspergillus piperis CBS 112811. Lineage (NCBI taxonomy): Eukaryota > Fungi > Ascomycota > Eurotiomycetes > Eurotiales > Aspergillaceae > Aspergillus > Aspergillus piperis. The sequence goes on from NW_020291593.1 coordinate 1,733,199, forward strand.
CAACCGCACGATTTCCGACATTTACCAGGACGAGCTTTACAACCCCGCCATGATGTCTACTCCACAGATGGCTAAGCCCGCGACAAACCAGCAGAATCTCCTGGCACCATCGTTCCGGAATGTGATCGCCGATCGCCTTCAGGCTGCCAACCAGGGCCACTTGACCGCACGGTCCCAGTCTCCCATGGTGAACATGCCGCGCGATCGCTCTCCCTTCCGCCAGAACTCTCCTCTGGCTGCTGAGTACAACCATGCGGCTTTGCAACAACCTCAGATGGCCACCAGCGCCCCTACATCCCAGAATGGGGTGAACATGGGCCAGGCGGCCCAGGGAGGAGAGCCCAAGACGATGTCCCCCAAAGATGCACTGCTGGACTTCAATGAGGGTGACGACACTGGCTTGCCTCTCTTCCCCCCTTCGTCACAGCCCGACTTCAATCTGGGCGATGCACTCGGACTACGCCGCGAGAGTTCCGGCTCATTCCAGCCGACTCAGAACTTTACATCGATGGAGTCATTCCCCAGTCAATACGCTACGCAGGGTGCCACTCAGCAGTTCGCCTTCGGCCAACAGCAGAACCACCGTCAGGCACAGCAACAGAACAACAATCTGCTGCATCAGACTCCCGAATTCCCCGCGTCTCTCCCTCGGTTCGACTCTACTGGTAGTGATGTGCTGCCTTCGACTGAGATGACCTCCCCACAGGCATCGCAGAAGATGCCAATGCAGGAACCACCGGTCAAGGAAGAGATCAGTCGACCGGAGAACACTTCGGCCGATGGAGGCACCTACACCTGCACATACCACGGCTGCACACTACGCTTTGAGACCCCGGCCAAGCTGCAGAAGCACAAGCGCGAGGCGCACCGTCAGACCACCCCTGGTGGTCACCTGGTTACTCGCGATACGTCGGCCCGCAATTCGCAGGCCGGACCACACAAGTGTGAGCGCATCAATCCGTCTACGGGCAAGCCGTGCAACTCTGTGTTCTCCCGGCCTTACGATCTTACACGGCACGAGGACACCATCCATAATGCTCGCAAGCAAAAGGTGCGGTGTCATCTGTGCACGGAGGAGAAGACCTTCTCGCGCAATGATGCGCTCACCCGGCACATGCGCGTGGTGCATCCAGAGGTTGACTGGCCCGGAAAGCAACGGCGCAGAGGGCGGGAGTGAAGCTTGGGTGGATCAGCCCCAGTTTCCAGCCCCCCCCCCCCTTCTTTTCTTCTCCTTTCCCCCCTCCTCTCCTCTCACAATTCCAATCGAGTGGACCGACAAGGGGTGTGTGGAGGATGGGGATGGTGAGTGCCATTCAGCAGCCCCGGCGGTGACAGCATGAGATCCACCGGGTTTCCCTCACCATGACGGATCCCAAAAGCCTCCGACGTCATGGGCTAGTCCCCATCAGGCAAGGACTCGCTAACGGGCCCGGATCGACGGTCGCACCTGCTTTATCGGGCAATTGTGGAGCTTGAGTACGTGCACCCAATGCAGCAGCCATGACGTCATGGATGCACCCTTTGGGACGGGCGGCCCGCCGATGGACCAATCAGCGGGCCGATGACGTATCGATCTCTTTTTCAGCGAACGAGCAGGCCTTTTTTTGCTTCTTTGGGCTTCTTTCTTTTGCGATGCTTTTCTTTGTTTTGCATTACATGCCATGGGTCTTAGATTTCTTTTGTCATTTATTCATCATCTGTGATGTGAACGGTGTTGCTGCGAAATCCTTTCTCATTATTGGGTCACGGTGGTTTTCGGAAATGGTGTTTGCATCAAAAAAAGAATTCCTTTTTTGCGCGTGTGTATATGCAAAGGTCCCGCGTGTCTGCTTTCTTTCCAGCCAGCTTGTTACGAATTTCTGGGGTTTTACGCTTTGTACTATATTGTCCCCTGTATGATTGTTACGTGATGAGATATTTATTGCTGCAACTATTTTTCGTTTGCATTGGGTCGGCATGGTGGTGGGTTTGGCGCGCAGATTGTGATGAAAAAACCATGTACAGTATGAATTGTATACATATATCGTGAAAGACATATATACCACCTACATTATGATTACTTTTCCTTTATTTCCGTCTACTAGTAGAGAATATTGTTTCAGAAAAAAAAGGGGCTATTGGGACCTGTCAGCCTGAAAGCTCTCAATAGTGAGTTTGAGAGCTTTCTAGCGGAAGAAGCTATGAACATTCGCTGCACACTGCACGGTGTCATCGGCAGGTACCCAACTACTTTCCTAAAAAGTACCACAACGAAGACGTTTTGGAAGCCCAAACATACAATAGTTCCAATCTCATAATAATACCAATACCAATACCACTAATAATAAAAATACTCATTATGCATAACACATACCGCCCAATGCACATTGTTAAGGTACTTTTATCAAAGACCCATGGTGCTTGCTGACAGCCATGGTGGTTTCGGAAAGAATGAATGAATGCATGAATGGGAAATGAAATGAAATGGAAAAAGGGCCAATAGGTATGACATCATACATATGCACCCCTGTTCCGGTAGAACTACGGGAAGCTATGCATGGCATCACCATACATCATTTTTCATAACGTACGTACGTACAAAAACCAAGCATGCATGCATGCATGCATGTTTCTGATTTCTTTCCCAATTCCTTTTTTCTTTTTTGTTCTTTCCTTGCTTTATGGGATGATTCATGATTTATTCTCCGAAAATGTGGTTTGTGGCGGTGCAAGGTATGTACTTTTTGAGTCATAGGAGAATTGGTGTCTTGTTAATCAGTTATTGATAATGGGTTAGTCAGTCAGTCAGTGGGAGTTGAGGGTGGGAATGATTAGTAATTCATTCATCGGTAGTTAATTAATTCTATGTAAAGATAACTAACCTGAATTAATAATATTAGACTATCGTACGTACTTTTAATTCATTATTTCTAAGAGTAACTAAAGAGTAATTAATCTAATGATAGAGTCATGCGTATGTATATATGACTGAGCTAGTTACCCTATAAAGTAATCCCCACTGACTCACCTATCTAGTATTTCCGAGTGAAGTATGTAAATCATTCCCCACATAGTTAGTTAACCCCTCTTTTTCATGAGGTGGGTTGGGGAGGGGGATCCACAGTAGTAAATCATTTAGTCCACTTTCAAGTCCACTTTTGAAGGAAGGTCCCTTGGGTACGCAATTTGGTCTGTTTTATCGGTTCGGCTATCCACTCCAATTAAAGAAAAAGGGTTTGTATCAGGTTGGTGGAGAAATTGTGTGGGTGGGTTAGGGATCGATCTACATACATTCGTCGTACACTTGTATCTGAGTTACACTACACAATATTGTTTTCGTTATACACGATCTGGATGTTTTAGTGTTTATGTTGGTTGTTTTTCTGAAGGTAATCAAGTCAATGTTTGATTTAGAAGAATGGTCTTGTAATGTTGGCATAAACTTAATCTAATCATGAAACTTTGCTGTACGTTCCAGCTACAAGGCATTTATTGGCACAACACAAACTGAAGATGTAGTTACCCTAAGAACTATAATCTCCTCCTCAGCCACGAGCTCCCGCTGCCGCTGCCATCGGTACTACTACAGGGTTCTATCACCTATCTTCGGGTAGTATCTCAAAAAAGTCTCATACAACCATGTCTTAGTTATGCTGTCCTTTTCAACTCTGCTTACTTCGTTGCATTCTTGATTGTGCTGGCGAATAGGGCTCTATCGCGACTTGTAGTTGCCTGAGCATTGTGACTACTACTATCCTTGATGGCTTGGCTACTGCTCCTGCCTGTGCTCTTTGGAAAGACCCATTATGGCGTCTTGCAAGAACCGATACCCAGGGGCAACCTGTTCTTCCCACTCCCGCGTCCCCGGCTGCGTATACAAGTCATGCAAATGAGACACCGACTCTAGTCCAAGCAGATCACCTACTACTCCCTGCGCCTTCAATTCAGCGATAAATCGCTCTGCCGAATCAAACGGAACGACCTGATCCTGTCGGCTGTGGATGACAAACGTCGGTGCCCGGTAGTTGCCCTCCCGGACTTGTGCCAGTGGGCTGATCGCTGCAAGGCGGGAAGCGGACGGCATCGCAAGGTAATCAGCGCTGCCGGTCTGGGCGTTGAGTAACAATGGGAGGGCAGTGCCATTCTTCGATACTGAGAGCACAAGATCAGACCTGGGGTCGCCGGGTTGAAGGCCGAAGAACCCATTGCCCTCCGAATGGTTTGCAATTCGATAGTTGGTTATCTGATTCGGCTGTTAGTAAGGTGGCTTCATGTCTTCCGGAAGGGCAGAAAAGGCATACCGGAGTTTTTCCCAACTTCTGCAGGATCGACTCTCGGTCTTGCAGCGGCTGCGGGGCTGATTTTCTGGCATGCGAGTCAAGTTCTGCGTATCCATATAAGTTCCGATAGGCAATGGTAGGCAAAAAGGAAGAACTAACCATTTGACTGAAAGCCAACAGGCGCATAGAAACTAAGAATAGCCGCTGGTGCTGGCATGTCTGGATCTCGAGTCGTCCATCCTAGCGACATAGCCAGATGGCCACCGGTAGACCATCCTACCGCGGCGACTCGGGAGCCATCCACCGTAATCCCATGCTGACGCATTATGGAGGGAAGCTGCGTTCGCGCCCAGTAGTAGGCGTCCCTGACATCGGCCATCGGCCCGTCAATGAGGTTTACTTCAGGGCAGAGTCGGTAGTCGATACTGACGGGCAGAAACCCTGCGGAGACGAGGTATTTCGTTTGTGCGGGACGGATGTCTTTCCGAGACAGCATCATGAAGCCTCCGCCGTGAATCATTAGAGCTAGACGTGAGAATACTTGTTAGTCGCGAGTGTATGGTAAGAAGGAGCTAGGATGAGGCTATACCGATGGCGAGAGGAGAGGATTGGCTCACGCGGGGGACATAAATATCCGCCTCAATCTCCACACCACTCACTTCCTTATACACCATCGTTTCAAGTCGATAAAACCCGCTGTCCGATGGAGCATGGCACTCTGGAAGTGGACCCGGACTCAATGATTCTGTCCTCGCGCTCTTGGTTCCAACAAGTAACTGCTGCAGAGATGCCTCGCTCCCCACTCCTCGAGTGAAGCTCGTGCGAGCAAACCCAGCTTCTTGAAGCACCTCCATTCACTTGGACGCTGGCTGAAGAGGATACTCGGTCCCATTTTCGGCCACCCACCATTCATCAAGCAAGCCAAAAGTCATGTCAAACCAGGCCAGCGGTTGAGTTCCTTCTAACAAAACTACAACCCCGTCATCAGTCAGGCAGTCCCTTATCCTACGACAAGTTCCAACCCTGCTGGAGGTTGCGTGCACACAGTTCGTTCCGATGACTATGTCGTAGCGGCTGCGGTGTTCAGCTCTCGTCTCCTCTTCTAGATCAATTGTGTCGTAGTCGATCCAGGAGAAATCAACGAATTTATCTTTCGCTTTGGAAACAAGCGGTGCAGATACATCGGTAAAGGTGTATTGGCACGGGATGCTTGCCGCCTCGATAGCCTGCGCCAGTCGCAGAGTTGTGCCCCCGGTGCCTGCACCAACTTCCAGAATGCGAGGGACCCGCTTATCGCTCTTACGATGTACATCATGTCCGTGAAGCAAAGTCATGACTAGAGTCACGAGCTGATCTGTAGATGTGGATACCATTGGTGAGTTGGAATAATAGTCTTCCATAATTTTGGATGAGGCTGAACTTCCAAACATCAGTGATTGAGGATCTTGTTCACCCTTGAGAACTGGTGCCAGGTTTTCTCCGGTCAGTTTCATCAACTTTGCTTCCGGCAAATAGGCTGGAAAGCTGGAGACTAAGTTCTCATAAACCTCTGCAGCAGAACCAAATTTTGGGGTTTCACGACCTCGAACGATTATGCTCGCCTGTATGAAAACGACCCCATGGGTCTGAAGAATCTCCCAAAGTCGAGCAACGAGTTTGCTGTGCCTAGGTATATGCTTGATCGGGGCAATAACCGTTCCTGAGGGCAAAGACAGGACAGGAACCCCCAAAGCCTCGAAGGCTTCCAGTATATAGGCCTGCACCAAAAGATTTTGCAAAGGTAAAACATTCGTTTCGTAGGCGACATACCCATTCCTATGTGCCGCATCTTGAAATCGGCTGTCGACTTCAAGCAGCGCTTGTACTGGGTCCGATGTGGTCGCGGTCTTGTCACCTTCATGTTCAACCACCCCGTTGAGCTTGGTTTGTAAGAGAGCTGGTGGAATACCAGAATCAATAGGCGATACCGGCTCATTGTGATGTATAACTTCATCACTACCATTTGTGTCTCGAGAGTCCCCAGGAGACTTTTGCCTCACCATTTCAGTAAGGTTCTCCACAGACGTTTGCCCCAGGCCTACGGTACTGATGCTCGAGTCAAATGCTGCGTTGAACTCATCCTAAAACTCCATCAATGATAGAGAATCGATACCAAGGTCTATGAGAACAGCATCCGCAGTGATGTCGTCCGGGTCCAAACCAGTATAATTCGAGATGAGCTCCTTAATCACAATTTCGGGGTTCCTGTACTTGACTCCTGGCGGAGTTGTCACGGCTGTTGTAGCCGTCATAGGACTCGATTCCGTGTCACTAATGATTGGCATTTCACCGGTAGACATGGCAGCAGCATCAGGGACTTTTTGAGCCGGCAAGCGATCAGGGCGCGATGCTGGCTGCTGTGGCCGAGAAACGCCGGCGTTATTAGCTGCTCCAAGGAATTTGCCCAACTTCACCTTGTCCAGCTGATTAAATCGAACTCCTGACATCATCGCTACCATCTGTCTTTCGGGGGAGCGTACGAAGACATCCCCAATGAACTGATTGTTACCAGCCGGCATGATATTAGTGTAGACGAACCACTCCCCCTCGAAGTTTGCTAGACAGACAGTTGTCAGAATCACACGTTCAATACCCACCGCGATCAGGACTTGGTCATCAGCAGCGGTTTCGCTACTATTTAACAGCAACCCTGTCACCGAAATGAGGGAATCAAGGAGCACCGCATCACATCGCGTCCAAGTAGGGCTCTCTATCCGGCCGGGCTGGCCTTCAGGAAGTTTGACGGTGGCTACCGCTTCGTCTCCATCCACTACCACAGACTGGATACCTTGGAGGAAGGGAGCGTAGTGCATCACTTTAGAAAACAATCCATACGCTCTCTTCGCCATGAACCGCTCAGCTGTCTGGCAGTCTTGGAGTCGAGTGAACGCGCCATCCACGAGTCGCCCATATGTAGTCAAGTTGGCCTGTGACGATACGGCAGCCACGCCCACACAATGAACCAAGGGTTGTCTAGACTCTGGAATAGTGGAACATACAGTGAACTTCCAGGATTGCTTGGAAGCAAGTTCCTGGAGCTGCAGCTCTACTTCACGCGATTGGTCTAACCCGAGAGGCACCTGGAACTGCAAATCATCGAACGTTAGGTGCTGCGTAGTCACATCCCCGAGTAGAAGCTGAATGGCATTGGTAACACCCTCTAAGTACAAGGGTGCCGGACAAAGTGGTTGCTTTAAGAAAGCATGTCCCTTGACCACCTCCTGAAATCTTTCACATGTCGTATTGATATGAAAGTTCACACTGTGGGAGTCACAGGGGCCTGCTTCTTTTCGAGTGATTAGTCTCATGGGAGGTGCAGCCACAGGAGCTACGGAGTCTAAGACAGCCGAAGCTGCCAAGAGCTTTTCGTGCAATTCCATAGCTCGGTCGATATTCTCAGTCCAGTACTGGTTCCTCTCGAAATGATAAGGAGGCAACCATGTTTCTTTGAGTCCCGCAGGAAAATCTCGGATAAAGGGCCAATGGGACACAGAAAGCCCTGAATGCCATAGGTCAGAAACAAGTGTGGCAATGCCGGTCTCCGGCCCTTCACCTGGCCGGATACTGACTGGATGGAATTTGTGTACATTGGCATCTCGCATAGCTCTCTTGGCCATCGGTATGATTGGACTATTTATGCCAATCTCAAGCCAATTGCAAGGTCCGAGCTGCTGTTCAAGGCGTTGTATTGCATTAACAAAGTACACTGGATCTCTCGCATGTCGGGCAGGATTCCAGTCCTGGATCGATTTCTGTTCCTCCAGAGTACAGGCCTCCAATCGAATGCTGGGTTTGCTCCACGTCATGCTGCGACAAAGATCATTCAAATCCGGCATGATCGGCTCAACAAGATGCGAATGAAATGCATGAGTTGTTGATAGACGTCGGTATTTAACCCCAGAAAATTCTTTGTGAGTAGATAGAACACGCTCAGCCAAGTCCACGGTTGCTGAAGCTCCTGCTATAACTACCGAAGTAGGCGAGTTATAGCAAGCGACCTCTAATCTAGCAGTCTTTTCAAGACCAGACAGGTAAGTAATGAGCTTCTGGACATCAGTCGGGCTACTATGTATGACAAGCATTGCTCCCCGCTCAGTTCCCCATTTTGCATCAATGAGTCGGGCTCGATATGCAATCAACTTCAGACAGTCAGGGAGGGAGAGAGCTTCAGACACCGCCAGGGCGACTATCTCGCCAAGACTGTGGCCAATAATGGCATCAGGCTTGAGCCCGCCATCGATCCAGCAACGAGCGCAAGCGTATTGCACCGCAAAGATACTGCATTGCAAGCTCAGTGCACTGCCAATGGGTGTTTTCTGGAAAATTGCTGTGGCAATACTCGGAAACCCTTGCTGAATTAATGATTCATCACAGGCGTCAATATAGCTCTTGAAGGCGGGGTAGGCTTCGTAGAAGTTTCGATCTAATGCCACCTTGTTATCATATTGCCCGCTCAAGACCATAACCACCGCATTATGCTGTCGTGTGTATTCAAAATTTGGCGCTTCGACTTGGTTTAGAGTGCGAACCAATCCAGACACATCGGTCGCGGTAGCACTGAAGCAGAAACGGTGGCGTTTCCTGCGCTCATTCAACGTGAATGCAACCCCGGCCACGTCCACCTTGGATGCGTGTTTTGACAGATGTGTCGCCAGGTCCCGAGCATGCTCGGTGAGGCTTGTTCTCGAGGCTGCACTCAAGATGATCGGGAATGCGATCTTCTGGTTCCTTGCTGGTGACGATAGTACATGGCTGCGTCTTAATGCGTCATCCCGGGGTATTGGCTCACAGCACAACAGCGCGCAGTTCGATCCTCCAGCACCGTAACTATTCACCAGAGCAGCGCGTTGAGGAACATTCCAATCCCGGAGCTTTCGGGCGATCTCCATTCCATCCGGCTCCAGTGCTGGAATTGCCGGGTTCAGGCGACTGTGATTTGCCTGAGGGGGGATGCCGCCGAATTTCATCATGGCCAACACCTTCAGAAGCCCAGCAGCACCAGCAGCAGGCTCGCAGTGCCCAATGTTGCCCTTGATAGAGCCGATAGACAACGGTGTTGCTCGTGACGAGTCTCCCAGTACTGCCCGAATGCTTTCCATTTCGATGGGATCTCCTGCCTGAGTTCCCGTTCCATGAGCTTCCACGTAGGAGACTTGAGAGGGCTTGAGACCCGACTTCTCAAAAAGGCTTCTATATAGGGCCTTCAGTGCTGTTGGTGATGGTACCGTGAGAGTGGTCGAAGTTCCTCCTTGGTTGGTAGCAATGCTAGGGATAACGCCAAAGATGTGGTCCCCAGCACTGACTGCATCAGACAACTTCTTCAAAACGACTAAACCGGCGCCCTCAGAACGACAGTATCCATCGGCTGCGGCATCAAAAGGCTTACATTGGCCTGTTTGACTAAGGAATCCCGCTTTCCCCAAGTCAAAGAAATTGCCTGCCGTGGTGAGTGCGCTTACTCCACCGGCTATTGCCATGGTACATTCTCCTGCCTGAATAGCGCGACACGCTCGATGAATGGCTACCAAGGATGAGGAGCATGCAGTATCAAGGACCTCGGCGGGGCCAGACCAGCCATAGTAATAGCTGAGTCGGCCACACATGAAGGCGCGGATGGTACCCGTAGCTGTATATGCTGACGGGGCATGACAGGCGGTATTTTCCAGATATTCGTTCAAACTGCCTCCGATGAAGCAGGCAACTGAGTCTTCCGCGCTCCGCTGATGAGAGGTCAAGTACCCACTCGATTCTAAAGCCTCATAAGACAGTTCCAAAAGCATTTTCTGCTGGGGGTCCAGGCTGGCGGCTTCTCTGGCGTTTATGCCAAAGAAAGAATTGTCAAAACGTTTGATGTCATCGACGAAATTTCCAAAGAACTTTCTTTTCGCCATATGTTCATCCTGTAAAGTCCTGTAACTCCGGCCGACGTGGATTCTCTCGACTGGCACTTCTTGGTGAGTATCACGGGCTCCAGCAATCAAGTCCCAGAGCTCTTCAAGATTGTTTGCACCCGGGAACCGACACGAAAGTCCCACAACCGCAATAGTACTGTCAGGGAACTCTGGTATACTGGAGGGGGATGTTGTCGGGGAATTTGGTTGAGGGTCAGAGACAAGCAGCTGGTTTGCTTTGAACTTGAAGCTTTTGAGACGTTGCTTATTGAACGGCGACAAGGGCACACTGTCATTCAGCCCGAAAATGACCAGTCGGTGAGCTGGACGTTCTGAGGCTTTGAGATCGAGGGCAACTTGGGTGACCAACTCAAGCCAGTCGCAGCAGGATGCCAGCATCATGGTTATCATATCCTCCATAATTTCGGCATCAGTCAATGCCTTACCGGTTATGTTCGATCGCACGGTGACTTGTAGCCGACTTTCCTTGGGCAGCTGGAACATAGATGGATTTCGGTTGATAATGTCCATGAACTCTGGCACTACGTGCTCATTCTCTGGATTATGAGCCTTTCCAGTGACATCCATCTTATCTGCTGGCAGACCGTTTTCACGACAATATTCATACATGGCCGCTATTGACTTCGCATTTCCTACAAAACTAAGCGAACGTGGCTCTGTAATGGCCGAAACATATGTCTGGCCCAATGGTATTAGTCAGTATATGATGGCTAACGAGCTTTTTGTTTTGATTTTGCAGGATTTTGGAGCTTACACGCGGAAACAATTTCGTCGACTCCTCCTCTTGGCCTTCATACTTGAGGCGAACGGCCAAGATGTTGGATTCGCTCGTGGTCCAATCATCCAAGGCCTCGATGTACGCTCCCATTCTCATCATAACTCGCAGGAGTACTGCAGCATTGTCCATGATCTGCCCTTCATCCTTCGCGCAAGCTATGGAAAGAGCAGGCGGCTCTCCTCCACAACAGCCATGAATACCTCCTGCTTTCTGTACTTGGGCAATGAAATCGGCGTGAGAGATACCATGGAAGTCCAGGTAGCGAAAGTACTCCCCCAGCTGAAGAATAAGGAGCAAGGGTAGGGCGATTATTCCCGTACGCGCCTCGGAGATCGGGGCAGAGGGGCCGCCGTTGGCCCAGTCTACCAGCAGGCGTACGTAGTTTTCAGCATTGGGCAAATTCCGCACATCCTCTCGGTGGACAGCGAATAGATGTAACAAGTCAGTCAGGGAGGACACATGATGAAGCAAGATTCTCCCGTGGGGGTGTTGGCTCAGAAATATGTATAGGGCGCTGAGATCGTCAGGGTTTGGTGCTCGACTCTGGGGGTTGAAGAAGGCAGCCAAGGCCTGAATCGGGTCTGTCGCAGCGGTCATAGTGACTTGGTGGTAATTCATGACATGGTTGCAAATCGTGTCACCAAGAATGTTTCTATATGAAGACACTTGCTTATTCCATGTTAACTGGGGTGCAATGGTTGGTAGCCGGGGGCCCCCCGGATGGTTTTTGGTTCGAAGGAAGGGGGTTGCTACCGCCGGTGCATTATCTTCTTGCTATTTGACCGACCGGCACCGGGAACATTGGAGGAATCCGGAGGAGAGAGAAAAGGGACGAGTGAGAATAACTGCATCTATTGAAACAGATCCAACTTCCTTTACTCTTGAACATGGATCTCGTCCTCACCTCTCCAGGCTGGGCCCCGCTGGTTGTGGGGGTGGCCGCAGCGATGATGGGAATAGTGGCATACCGGCTGTGGCTGGACCCTCTGGCACGATTCCCGGGTCCTCGACTGTGGGCGATATCCCGCCTGCCACGGATCTACCACACGTCCAGGGGACGCATGTGGCGCCAGCTTGAGTCGCTACATCAACAATATGGCCCTATTGTCCGCATCGCCCCGGGCGAGCTGTCTTTCTGCTCCGCGCCGGCATGGTCGGATATATACACTTCGCGACCGACAATGCCCAAGGATGGCGCCACTTTGACACCGCCGATCAACGGAGCCCACTCACTCTTCACTGCGCTTGGTGATGACCATCGACGTCTACGCGGCGCTCTCGTTGCCGGCTTCTCAGACAAGGCACTGAGAGACCTGGCACCGGGCATCGAACACCACGTTACCGAGTTTATCGCTCGACTCCGCCGTGAGCTCGAGCAAGGTAATCCAGTAATCGACTTGCAAAAGTTCTTCGGATATGCGACCCTCGATACCATCACCGACCTCGGTTACAGCGAGCCCATGCACGCCTTGGCAGATCGCAACGAGCATGACTGGATTGCGCGCCTCTCCCTTCACTCACGCTTCGGCACCATGCTCTCGTGTCTTTACTGGCTCTACCCGCTAAATCGACTCACGAATATTGTCGTACTATCCCTAAGCCAAAGTCAGCGTGCAAAGAACTGGGCTGTGTTTGGTAGCAAGATCGAAGCCCGAGTGGCTCGAGGCAATCAGCCAGGACAGAAAGCAGATCTCATAGCCCCAATCATGAGCAAAGTGACCGATCAGGAAGTTCCTTCAAAAGATAGCAAGTCCGGAAATAAGAACATGATAACAAGGAAGGAGGTCATGTCCCACACTCTGTCAACAGTAATGGCGAATGGCCTCATAACAACAGTAACTTTAACTAGCTGCACGTATTTCCTTCTCCGACACGCGGACGCATTGCAGCATGCTGTGAAGGAAGTGCGTGATACATTCACTTGTGATGGCCAGATCACCGTGCAGTCTACTCAAGGCATGGCCTATCTGGAGGCGGTCATCAATGAGACGATGCGTCTCCACCATCCAACACCCATTACTCTTGCTCGCGTCGTACCCCCTGAAGGTCGTCGCATCGATGGCCACTTCATTCGGGGAAATGCCACTGTCGGAATCAATCTGCATGCCATTTTCACCAGCCCAGATAACTAGGTCGAGCCATTTGCCTTCCATCCGGAACGCTTCCTCCCTCGCGACGATGTCCGGTATAACTCTCGTTTTGATAAGGATGTCAAAGAGGTCTACCTGCCCTTTGCGGCGGGTCCACGTCATTGTATCGGTGAAAAGTGAGTAACCCTCTTTGTGCTGCTAATTGCATTAACTGAAGTTGTATTGCTCTAGATTCTTCCTTGCCGAGGCTCGTGTGACACTTGCTAGATTGTTGTGGAATTTTGATATGGTGCTAGCAGACCCACAAGCGGAGAATTGGTTGGATCAGAGGGCCTTCACAGTGTTCGAGCAAAAGCCGCTCCTGGTAAGTCTCGTTGATCGGTTAGGATGAGCAGATCGATGGATAAATTCTTCGAAATTTTGGCGTTGGAGGGCGGGGGGTACGGTTGAAGCCGTTATCCTCAGTTAGCAGGGCGAATGAAAACTGGATCAATCTTCGGGATATCATACTAAAACCTCACTGTTTTCCTATTCTAAACAACAGCATGTATGTACTGCCCACAGAAGGCAGAGGATAACCGTCTTGGTGATGAAAAGGAGATGGGTTGAGGTCTGTTTCGATCCAGAAACATGAGGAAGGATGGATGGAGAGAAGACCAGGAAGGTGAAGAGGTCAGGTGGTTTTGCTGTCTACTGTGAATTCTCCACTAACTATACATAGCTATAGTAACAGCCTATGCTGCAGAATGTTATCCAGTGCAGACATTTACTACAAGGTACTAGAGATTCTTGTGATATCCTATGTAATACCTCTCCTAGACCCGGACTTCCCAATCATCCACATGATTCAAGCTACACCATGCGCTACTAGTTATATTCACTCAATAACTAATAATATTTAGCCTTGATGGAAGCAAGATATATGACCCATTACATGGGCCTTGGTCATTCTCCATCTCTGTTCTGATATTAGTCCTTTTGCTTAGCCACGACCACCACCCGCGGAAATGAAAGGGCGACCCCATTCACTGACTCCTGATAGCCAGCCTGGATGAGCTGAGTGAATCTCATCGCAGCCTTGTGCTGGGTCTGGCCTGCCAGTCTGGTTGCAAATTCCTCCATGGTCAACAAATGCAGATCGTTGAAAGCCCGAACCATCTCCGGGGGTTCATCGTAGTGATCGATGGTCACCTTCTGGAAACCAACTTCAGCCAACAGCCGCGGCAGTTCCAAAGCCCAATCATGGCGACCATCGGCATGCGAGACCACTCGAATCTCCTCCAAGGCCGGTGCAGCAATGGACGGATCCACCTTTTTGATGCACAGATTGGCGCAATCCAGCTCATCCCACTGCAGATACCCTCCGGGCTTGACTAGCTGGAAGAACCGTTGGATAACCGGTATTGGATCCAGCCCGGATAAAATCAGCACTAACAGCCGGACGTGCACGAGATCATACTGCTCCTGTAACTGCTGGGGTACCGGAGTGAACAAGTCCCAGCGGTCCAGATGGATGTTGGACGGCAGCCACCCTGAATGTGGTACCTAGGTGAGATCGATATCCAGCCCGTCCAGCTGGATATTGTGGTAATGGGGAAACTTTTGGGCCACATCGATCAGCCAGAGGGCCGTGCCACAGGCTACATCGGTCACATTCTTGAAGCGACGTTGGCGTGGTGGGGATAGAAGGATGGATGCTGTAGCCGAAGACTTGGCGCCATAAGAAATGCTGCAGGTTAAGGCGGATGACCGACCGGTGATTCTGTTGAAGAGCAGAGCCTAGCCCGTCTGCCAGATGAAAGCTGGCTGGGGAGGAAGAGGAGGGCGTGTAGGCGGAGTCGGAGCTAGGCATCGTGCGCGGGAAACAATGGATAGAATGAAGTTCTGACTGTGGTTGAACAGCAGTACTAGGTTCTGTATATATAATTATGACTTCAGCCTCACCTTTTTACCTGACATTGGTTATCTAATAAGCATACAACGTTACATCGTGCCTGGATGCCACACAATTAAAAGCATAGTATAGCTTAGTATACCATTAGCCCGTGTCTAGCCTGTTCCCGCTTGCTCCGTATGTTCATTAAACAAGACCTTTGGCATAGGATGGATCCAGATGTATCACTCTAAATGCACATAGCTACAATGGCTTAGATACTTGACTGGACATATTAGCATACAGCGTGAATCCAAAGGCTGCTTTAGGGAGTGGTAACTGTACAGGCCAATGTAGGTCCTATCTACTATTTCCCTTCCGTTCACGAATGCCTGTCTTAACATGAAGTAGTACGTACCATCACAGATTGTTTGTATTGCATCTTCAGGTTTATCATGATTTTTCTCCCTAGTAGACAAGCTCGCCGAGATACTGCAGGGGGCATATCAATTTAGCACCTAATCGCCATGCCGGTGGAATATCTGGTAATGTTCATATAGCACTAAAACCCACCGGGTTTGCCTACCGGAGAAATGATGTCTGTCTGTGATACTCGCCGGGCAAATTCCCCGGATAATAATCGCGTCCGACTTGGCACAGGTAAGGAAGAAGATCCTGGATTACGGGATGACCTAGGGTATCTTGTCTTTCCATTGTAGCTGGAGAAGAAAGTTACTCCGTCGACTTTGACGGAGAGGAAATTAAACGATAAAATGAAAATAGAATCAAATCAGAGAGAAAAGAAAAGAATAGGTCTCTGTTTCTGTGGGTACAACTATATAGCTTATCACCCGGCATAGTAAACCATCTTTTTTCTCTGAAATGAATGCATGAGGCGTTGGAGCCCGGAGGAGTCCTTCAGAACATACGAGCCCCGGGTGCACCTCGCTGCTAGCGTTGCGTTTATATAGGTAAACATGTCTTCCAACAGTAACGGGTAAGGTATCCCCTATAGCTCAGATAAATTTGCCCAGATACAAGCGTGCTCAATTGGAACTGGGCTATTTCTACATCAGCCAGAACTGAATGAGATATATAACAAATACTGACTGGTTGTCCCCTGCTGTCGCAGCCTGTACACCTCCATTGACTTCGTAGGTTTGAAAGGCCAGCAGTCCGAGAGTTTTTTTACGTTGAGATAGTAGACAATCGAAGCCACAATAGGGGGCTTTACGTTGCTAGACTAGTAGCTCTGTCCTACTGTCATTCGCGTGAGCACGGTGGTCAGGAGCAGGCGTTGTTCGGCTTGTTAAGTCTGTCTCAGAGACATATCCGCCGTGGCGACCGGTGAATTTCCTTCATGCCGAAGAAACTGGCTTGTGGTATAAGCATGGCACAATTAACATTTGTCGATCTGGATTGGTGGCTGCACTGCCCTCATCAAGTAAACAAGGAAGAGTGGTCAGTGGAATGAGCTAGCGAGGGGAAGGCCGCCACCGCGCTAGTATTCAAGGATAGGCTATACCCCACATATCATGTACCTCAAATAACATCCATAACTCAATATGTACGTGTATAATTGTGCTCTATCTTCGGGCACCATCTATACTTCAATTGCTCCCTTTGTTCGCTCTGACAATTCTGCCAGCACGCCGCGAATGCCCTTGACGGTCTTTTCCGCTTGGCGCATTATGGTTCGTACGAGGAAGGCCATTTCACCGGTACTCTGGTGCAAGATCCCCTCCTCCTGAACCATCCGCTCACTCACACAAAGGTCGGCTGGGAGGCCAAGAAGAGTCTCTGTCTCTCCAAGATGATGAACACAGATCTGCAGGACGAACTTGAGCTGGAAGCGGTGATAAGATGACAGCGAAACGCCGCCAATGTGCAGCATAGGAAAGGGAACGAAAATATCGGAAGGTAGGGATTCATGTGATGGGCAGTCGCTAAGCTTCATCAGGACGGAGTTCATGTCTTGGTAAAGGGCGTAATAAAGCTGCGTTAAACGAATGTATGCTGAGAGGACCTGCAAGATCATGGCCGTGTCTGACAAGAGGGGGTCCAGACCATCGAGCGCCTCTAGCATCGACCGGGCTTCACTCAGAATGCGATGGAATTCAACGGAGCTCTCAATCACATTGGCTGCTAGCCGTTCCAGCCGTGGCATGGGGTTATTTGCCGTGTCCGAGTCTATTGAGGAGAGTGATTTCATGTGGCTCGCAAGCTTTACGCTGAGTGCGCAGAGCTGCTGGATGACATTTCCTGCAATAGGAGGAACAATGAACTCGTATTCTATGGGTTTGGTGCCTGTGCCTGGCTGGCTGCATTCCGTAACCAACAAAGGGCTGTCACTAACAACTGCTTGATCCATCATGAAATCTACTTGTTGGTGATTGCTATCCGTTGACAGCGGATGGGAGGCGCCTTCATCATACGGCCTGGACGTATCCCCATCATCCCAAATCCCAAGCCCGGGTATTGTGGGCATTGAATTACTGAACAGCGGTACCAGGGTCTCTGAATCGTCTGTAACCGCATCGAGAAGCATGGCCTCGAAGCTTGGCTGGGCGTCATTTGTGCCTTCCAAGATGCTATCATTCTCCTGAGGGCCTCTAGATCCCTCAAGGGACGCTGAATATGGCCGCTGTTGTTTCTGTTGTTGCTGCCGTCGTCTTCTCTGTTGTTGCGGATTTCGTTGTTCGCCCCGGTTACTGCTTGCGGGTCTCCAGCCGCCCGACGTATCCTTCATGCTCTGCTGTCGTGTTGGTGGTCTTCCTGCCTTTCGAGCCATACTGTATACACACAGCGCGCCAGCTGCCAGGCACCGGTGACACGATGATTTGGTGGGCTCCCGAATGCACCGCATTTTCTGGCCATGGCACCGGTCGCATGCAGCCCGTTTCACAGCACTCATGCTGGGAAAAGTGGAATGAATCGCAAACTATGTCGGGCGGTCGGGCGATTTGAACATTTAAGTTCGGTTCACGTCTTTTCAGAAAGGAGGAAAAATATGTTAAGCGTCGTGTGAGATATATAGTCCACAGTTGGATTGTGTATGGGTCGTGGTGGAGAAGGTGATGGTGGGGGCGGGCAGATCTCTATAGTTTGAAAATGAAACAGGTTAGCAAGATTTGGAATATTGTTTTGAGGCCAAAGAGCAAGAATCGGTCTATAGAGATGGCAAGATAGACAGGAATTGTATTATGCTGTAGCTTCGTGGTTGTCCAGTCGCATAGCAAACTCCCCTGGGAAAGACATGGCCGAATGGAAGTATAACAGAAGAAGAGACCACATAGTACAACGTGCATTTGCTTATGGGTGTATGTAAACCTGGCTAAGATATGGACACACTAACCTATTACACGAGCTGGCAATAACAAGAGAAAAGATTTGACGGATCCATACGAGTAATTGACTACCAAAGCTTCGAAAGTGGCTGAGGTCAAAGCTACCTACAGCAAACCCGTCAGCCTAATAAGAACATGGAAGATTGGGGAATGGAGGGGGTGCGAAGCAGTCACCATCAGAATCCGCACGAATTGTCTCGAGTCTCCGGCTGATTGTAAGCGCCAAACTACTGGATATCTCCCTACCCTTGTTAGAGACGTAGCTTAATACTATGTTATGCACGTTGGGCTGCAGGCAGCTCAACTCCAACTGGTCAGGCTAAGCTGTCTCTCTTCCCTTGCTGCTCAGCTGAGCCACGGAATGAAGGACGGTATGTCGTATACAGATAAATCAAAGAGTGGTCAACCATTCCAGAAAGAATCCTTTCATGTCTCGATATGTAACCTTATCGTCACTCAATGCTATAGCTACCTTTGTTATCTTAGTCTTGGTGAGAGGGGGAAAGGAAGGCAAGAAGGAAGAAAGAAGAAGGACGATGGAAGTGACGAGTCATGTCTTCGCGGCCTTCCATAATTGGGGTACTAATTGAGGTAAGGCAAGGCGTCGTTTGTCAGAGTAGTGACACAGCAGATTGTCTGCTCGGTAATCGCGAAAGTAAACCATCACATCCCAAGGAAATTTGTGCCGTGTGCGCTGCAGTTGCTCACTGGCAATTGAACAAAGCATTATGCAAGTGCTGATGCTGGCCCACATCACCTGACTTCTGCGGATTTACAAGCCCTTTCTTTGTCTTCTTCCTGGACTTCCCCAACTGTCAGTACATCTACAACCAACTTGATGTGTTTTGATCCCTAATCAGAAACTCAGAATCAGACCATGGCATCTCAGACGAAGATTTCATTTGAGTGCTGCCCAAAATACAGGTTTGTGTGGAATGAGAATCCCCGAGATTGGCTGGCTGCTCCCTTGCAGCCAGCAGTTAGATTGCTTGGGCATGGCGCCTCAGGCTCTCATAGCCCGCATGTTGTCAATGTTAGCATTGGAACGGAATGGAGACAGCACACACAGCCTAGAGATAGTAGCTGTGAGGGGTATGTGTCATTCTCTTAGTGTGAAGTTTACCACTATGTAAGCTGTACCTCGGGGAGTATCAGCGATACCCTCGAGCATCGATCCGATCATCTGAGAACCCGACTAATCCACTCCTTACTAGATTTCCAGGCATACAAAACGTATCCCTCACCGATCTTCCTCTTGTCTGTCTGGCCTTTTATGCCTTACCAGCTCTGTCGGTCAAGGCTTGTTACTCTCGAGGAGCAAGGCGCTACGGCATCAGGACATTCACTGACTAATGAACGCAGTGTTGTCAACACCATATAGATATAGAAATAGGGAGGCAAATTATGCGCTCAAAGCGAAGGTGCTTAGGATGTGATTGCCGGCATCTCCTATAATGTTTCCAGTTTCGGGGGTTTTACTGTAGCCGCCTCAAACTCGCCGGCCGAGCATCGATTGCCGGTCAGGAAACGTGGGCAATCACACCCGGCCTACTCCCTAATCATTCCTGCCAAATGGGCCATCCGATAATACTTGAGCTGAATTGATCGAATTCCTCTGTGATCTATTTTCATCGCGCTTGTTCCTCCTTGACAATACTCATCAGGCATTGAGGTGGAAATTCGAAGGGACACCCAATGCAGACCTCCAACTTCGAGCCGATCGCCGTCATCGGATTTGGCCTTAAGCTCCCTCAACAAGCATCGACGCCAGAAGGCTTTTGGGACCTTCTCATCCAAGGCCGTTCGGCGCGTACAGAAACCCCTGCTGATCGGTTCAATGCCGAGGCTTTCTATAAGGCAACGGCTACTGGTGACAGGCAAAGAGTGGGCACAGTATGTTAAAAGATGAATGTGTAGTATGAGAGTTGGGCAGGGAATAATGATAGGTACAGATAAAAACCAGACATGGGCATTACATTGCCGAATCCTTGGACCGTTTCGATGCTCCCTTTTTCTCCATATCTCCCCATGAAGCAGAATGCATGGATCCGCAGCAGCGATGGCTCCTCGAAGTGGCATATCATGCGCTGGAGAATGGTACGCACTCGTATGCTCCCCTGCTTAGGCAGGCTGCTGACAACAAGTAACAGCGGGTCTTAGCATCGATGAAGTAAATGGATCAAACACATCAGCATTCGTAGGCAGCTTCATGAACGATTTCGAAACGATGCTGCATAAGGATTTGGACATGCCGAGCACCTACCATGCCACAGGAAAGGCTAGTGCTATCCTGGCCAATAGGATCAGCTGGTTTTACAACCTCAAGGGCCCCAGTGTCGCAATCAACACAGCTTGTTCCAGTAGTCTGGTTGCCCTACATTTGGCGTGTGAGAGCCTCCGCACTGGAGAGACGAGCATGGTAGGTTTCATGATTGTTAATCAGATCCGAGCATCTGTCTTATCGGCTTTCTCCCTAGGGTCTTGTCTGCGGCAGCAATCTCCTTTTCACCCCAGAGAACACGGCCGGATTATCCAACCTCAACTTCCTCTCACCGGATGGTATATGCTACGCATTCGATGAACGAGCAAATGGTTACGCTCGTGGGGAAGGCATTGCATGTCTAGTAATCAAGCCCCTCTCTGCCGCTCAAAGTAACCAGGACCCCATCCGGGCCATTATTCGAGGAACCGGAGTGAACTCGGATGGTCGTACTCCCGGAATCTCACAACCAAGCCCCAGCGCTCAGATTGATTTAATCCGAGGTACTTATGCTCGCTTTGGTCTCCCGCTCGATCAAACTCGTTATTTTGAGGCGCACGGGACCGGCACTCAAGTGGGGGACCCCATTGAGGCAGAAGCCATTGCGACGGTGTTTCGTTCAGGACAACATGACGGGCGACCCCTGTATGTGGGTGCATTGAAATCTAACGTTGGCCACCTTGAGGGTGCGAGCGGACTAGCAGCGGTGATAAAGGCTATCTTGGTGATAGAGCGTGGTGTCATTCCCCCTAATATTTGGCATGAGAGACGGAACCCGGCGATCAAGGAAGAATGGGGGTTGCACTTTCCTACAACCTCAATCCCGTGGCCCGAAGATGAGGTTAGGCGTGCTTCGGTTAACTCTTTTGGATTTGGTGGGACCAATGCCCATGCAGTTATTGATGGTGCTCAGTCCGTTGTCCGGAATATAGGACCGGGGCATCTGCACATAAATGGCAATACTTTCCCATCCCAGGAAGCGACAAAGCTCCTGGTCTGGTCAGCAGCCGATGAGAAGACTGCCTCACGGGTTGCTCACGATTATAAGGATTTTCTTTCAGAACACACTGAAAGCAGATCGCCAGAATACCTGGAGAACCTTGCATTCACCTTATCGCGGCGTCGCTCTCAATTTCCCTGGAGATGTTTCTGTGTCAGCAATTCTAGTCAGGGGCTCGGCAACCTAAGCGTTTCCCCGGCCGTGCAGGTCAACTCAAAGCTTCAGGTATGCTTTGTTTTTACCGGACAGGGAGCTCATTGGATGGGCATGGGGAAGGAGCTCCTCGACTACGACGTTTTCAGGCGCAGTCTAGAGGAGTCAGACACACTCCTCCGCAATGTTGGGTGCCAATTTTCAGTTATTGGTGGGTAAAGCAATGCATCATTCTAGTCATTTGACAGAACAATTCTAATATTCACTATGACCAGAAACATTGTACAGTGATAAGGGCACCGAACTGGATCAACCAGAGTTCTGCCAGCCGATTTGCACACTACAGGTTGCCCTCGTCGAACTTCTAGCGGACTGGAAAGTCCATCCAATTGCTGTGGTTGGACATTCGTCCGGAGAGGTTGCCGCTGCATACTGTTCAGGGATTATCACTAAAAGCCACGCTCTTGAGCTAGCCTTCTTCCGAGGCTTAGCTGTCTCAGCAACATCGCGAATGGGTTCTCCAGATGGCAGCATGCTGGCGACACGGCTCTCATCGGATAAATGCTCAGAGCTGCTTGCAAACCTTGCAAATAGTCAGAACCCCGAAACATGCAACATTGGTATCGCGTGCTACAACAGCCCTCAGAATTTGACCTTATCCGGGGATACGGATTAAATCGAAAGACTGGCACTCACGTTGGAAACAGATGGGATTATGAGCAAGAAATTAAACGTTAGCATCGCGTACCACAATGCAAAGCATATGGAATCTGCAGCAAGCCTATACCAGGCTCTCATCAAGAACTCACACTCGAGCAAACCCGGAAGGAGGGCGAATCTAGCACCCAGTTGCTACATGTTTTCCAGTGTTCGCGATGATTTATTTGCGCCAGACTCTGACGCGTCTGAAGTTTCGAAGCCAGACTATTGGGTTGACAATCTTGTCTGCCCAGTACGATTTACGCAAGCCATGCAGAAGCTAGCATCGCTACTCGAATCTAAGGTTGGAATTGCTAATACCCATTTTATTGAAGTCGGACCACATTCTACACTCAAATCAGCAATCAAGGAGACCCTGGTCCTAGAAGCCAAGGACTGGAGCGTGGAAAGATCGTACAGTCATATGTTATCTCGCCAGCAATCAGCAGTATCCACCGCATTGACGGTAGCAGGAAGACTGTATAGTCTTGGCCTTCCAGTCGATTTGGATGCAGCGAATAATCAACACTCGAATAGCAAGCGGGTACTCATCGATCTTCCATCATATCCATTTGATCATTCCAAGAGATACTGGATGGAAAGTCGCATCAGCAAGGACTATCGGTTTAGGAAATACCCCCACCATGATTTTCTGGGCAATTCAGCATCAGATTGGAACCCCCTGGAACCACAATGGAATTACAGAATCATACTGCAAGAACAATCATGGATCAGAGACCACCAGGTGAGTTAAATTCATATGTATTGCATTAAGGTATTCATCCTTTTAACCAACCGGCACAGGTTTCTGGTGCCTGCGTCTATCCTGCAGCTGGAATGCTTGCTATGGCTATTGAAGCTACACGACAGGTTGTGCATGTCCCCCATCACCAGCCAAAGGGCTATCAGTTCAGAGATGTGGTATTTAGCAGGAGTGTTGTGGTCCCAGACTCAAGGCTGGGAGTTGAGGTTCAGTTCCGCCTGCGAAAGGTTGAGCAGCTGAGCATGGACCTTGCCCCTTGCTATGACTTCCGGCTTCACATGCACGACCACGGGGAATGGGCTCAATGTTGCCAAGGCTATATTACGGTTGAACACCATACTAGCCTTTACGACTTTGACCTCGATCGCAGTGTGGCGAACGAATATGTGAAGCGACTGAGTGCAAGCCTCTCACCGGCTGAACACCAGAAATTCTATGCACGCTTGCGTGACTCCGGGCTTAGCTATGGTCCAATTTTTCAAATGGATCGCGACATCGTGCACGGTGCTGAGAATGAAGGTGTCGGGACGATTGATTTGCAAAGGTGGACCGACATCATCGAAGAGAACGACCAATCGCCCTGCTTCATCCACCCTGCAGCACTCGATTGTATCATTCAGGTGGCCTTCCTTGGAATCACGCGTGGAGGGTAAGTTGAAATCCCCACCATCGTACCGACAGCGGTCAATCATCTGTGGATATCGGCAGATATAACACGGCAAATGGTTGCTGTGTCCGCAAAATCTGTTCGGAGCAGTGCGCGACGCTATGATGTGGACTACATCTCAGTTGGGGCTGAGAACGAGAGACCTCTTCTCATAGGCGATCTAACACTCACATCCATTGAAAAGACTGCTAACCCGGCTGTAAATGAGACTAAGGAAAGCACCGTCTCCATGTACCGTGTCGACTGGAAGCCCGATGTCAATCTTCTTGGCCCCCAAACTGGGTTGTTTGCCACCCAGCCATTGCAGCTATCCCAAAGTGAGTCCGAAAGGATCAGGCTCACTGAATATTCCTGCTTTCTTGCCATGTCTGAAGTTTTGTGCGCAGTCGATGGTGGCGTGTCAGTTCATTCCCAGAGCCCTAAACATCTACAGAAGTACTTGGCTTGGATGCGACATCAGGCCGGGCTTATAAGAGCGTCCGTTGATTGGAAAAATTGGATCTCTACACAACCAGCAGGTAGTGGGTTCCAGGAACAGCTGTGGCAGAGAGTATCGTCATTCGGACCCGAAGGCAGGCTTATTGTCAAGTTGTGTCGGCAAATACTGCCCATTATCCAGGGTGAGGTTGATGCGCTGCAGATTCTCTTTGCCGACGAAACGTTGGCAGACTACTATCGTCAGGAAAACTCTCCTCCTGACGTCGTGAAAGGAGTCCAGCAGTATGTTGACTGCATGGCGCATGCCAATCCTAACATGCGGGTTCTGGAAATTGGGGCAGGTACAGGTGGTATGACACAGTATATCCTGGATATTATTGGCGGCCATGATGGCAGTGCTGCGGAGCGTTTTGCACAGTATGTGTTCACAG
The DNA here is from genome assembly GCF_003184755.1 of Aspergillus piperis CBS 112811. Lineage (NCBI taxonomy): Eukaryota > Fungi > Ascomycota > Eurotiomycetes > Eurotiales > Aspergillaceae > Aspergillus > Aspergillus piperis. The sequence continues at coordinate 1,757,908 of NW_020291593.1, forward strand.
ACATCTCTCCCGCCTTCTTCAAGGACGCCAGAGAGAAATTTGGCAGAGGGCAAAGGATCATGATGAAGACCCTCGATATTGAGAAGATGCCTGTAGATCAAGGCTTTGAGAAAGAGGCCTTTGATCTCGTCATTGCCAGCAATGTAAGTTCGCATTCTGCACAACGGTGGATCCGGAGCTGACCAGCCTAGGTTTTACATGCCACCAAGGACTTAGCCTTGACTCTGGGGAACACCAGACAGCTTTTGAAGCCCGGAGGGAAGCTTATACTCGTTGAGGGTACTAGCCCTAACCTACTAAGGACCTCTTTCATCTTCGGCTGCTTGCCGGGATGGTGGCTATCAACCGAGTCGTATCGCGAGTGGGGACCACTGGTCCCTGTGGACCGGTGGAATAAGCTGCTCCAGGATAACCATTTCACCGGAGCGGAATTCCTTCTAGATGGCCCAGACAAGGAAAACTCACTGAGTAGTGCGGTAATCTCAACTGCGCGCCCTCTTGTTCGATCTAACAGCGACATGATGCCAACATCGTCAGACATTCTCATTCTGAGAAAAGAGAGCTCAGGTTTGCAGCAGTCCTTAGCCACCTCAATATGCGACTTTATTAAAGAATTGGACCTGTCTGTCAGCATCCATGAGCCTTCTGAATTACACGAGGTTCCTAGTGGAGCTACCGTGGTCTTGTTGCAGACCATTGACGATTTCGTCTTCCACGAGCTTGACGAGAAAGGGTACCAGAATTTAAAGACTACTGTGGCAATGGCCAATAAGCTGCTTTGGGTGACACGGAGACACAATAGCCCAAAGCCAGATTTGTTGGAGCAAGACGCTGTGCTTGGCCTTGCACGCTCCCTTATGTCAGAGATCGAGGACCTCAATATTGTGACCCTAGGACTGGAAGATATCGAAACTACTTCCCGCGCAGCACAGCATATCCGGGCAGTATTGCAACACTATTTCTGTTCTGATACCTCCTTATTGAGCGTAAATGGCGAGGAGATCTTTGAGATTGATGGCCGCCTGTGTTTGAGTCGTGTCTTGCCGGCAGAAACAATAGCCAAGGAGATCTGGAGCATGCAGCAATCCAAGGCCCATATGGATAACGATGTGCGCAGTCTTGCGAACAATGAGATCGAAATCCAGATACGCGCAGCTACGATTACACCAAACATTACCACTGGCCAACCTTCTTTGGGCCAGGAGATAAATGGCACCATCACCCAGATCGGGTCAGACGTGCAAGGCACCTTTCAGGTCGGCGATCCCGTTGCTGCTATCGTACCGCATTCTGGCACGACATCAATCAAAGATCGGATTCAGTGCCCGGTTGATCTCGCTCATAAGACACCCGACGAATCATACAAAAGGGGAGAGATCGTTCTGCCACTTGATTTTCTGATAGCATACGACTCGCTGCACAATTGCGCGCGGCTACAGGCAGGGGATTCGATTATCATCCATGACGGGGCCAGTTCACTCAGTCAGGCCGCAATTCAACTCGCTCAGTTCCTGGGTGCAGAGGTTTTTGTGGCTTTCAATACTAAGGACGAGGAAGCTATAGCGGATATGTACTCCATTCCCGCTTCGCACAGATTTCCACAACAAGGACATATGCTGACTACAGGAATCAAACGCCTAACCCACGGTCGAGGCGCGGATGTCATGTTCACTCCATTGATTGCGAAGGAATCAGATCAAACAGTGTGGAACTGCTTGAAAGAATATGCCCGAGTTATTGAGGTGGTCGACAAGAATGCACGTACTTCCTCCGGAGCTATGCCTCCTCGGCCTCGACTGTTGAAACAAAGCTTCATGTTCGCCCGGCTGGATATTGCGACGCTTCTTCAGGACACACATAAGATTGCAACTATCTTGCCTGAGGTCATGCGTCTGATAGAGCATAATTCAGTGGTTCCTGTGCAGCCTGTCAGAATATTCACCCCCTCTGAGCTTGAAAATTCCAGTGGTGTGAAGGCTGTCGAGCAATCTCGGTCAGCCAAGACGCGTGTCTCCTTTGACTTGAACAGCCTCCCAGCCTCCAAGCCGCAACTATTCGACTCGAGATCGACATACCTCATTGCCGGGGGCTTGGGTGGTCTTGGGAGAAGCATATCCAAATGGATGATCTCCAATGGGGCCCGATATCTCGTTCTCCTTAGTCGGCAAGGTACAGAAAGCCCTGGAGCAGATACCTTCCTTAACAAATGCGCGACCATGAGCGTGACAACTTTCGCGCCCAAGTGCGATATAAGTGATGAAAGGGCAGTCGGTGCAGTTATTCAGGAAGTACAGCGGCGGATGCCTCCCATCAAAGGATGCATTCAGGCATCTATGGTTCTCAAGGTAATCAATCACATCATAAAAGCCCCACGCAAGAATCACAAACTAACATGTCTGTTATTGCAGTCTGCCATGTTCGCGAATATGACCCTCGATCAGTGGAACGAAGCACTACGCTCAAAGGTCCAGGGCTCGTATAATCTCGATCGTCACCTGCCAAACCAGCTTGACTTTTTCATCTTCCTATCGTCCGTGTGTGGTATAATCGGCGCCAGCGGCCAATCTAACTACGCCTTTGGCTGCGCCTACCAAGATGCACTGGCCCGATCTAAAGTCGCGATGAGACAGAAGGCTGTTTCAATTGACCTCGGGATTGTCGAAGGGGTTGGATACACGGCCGAGAATCAGGGCGTGGGCTCCTTCATGCGCTCACTGGGTTTACAGCCCATCCCTGAAGAATATCTCCTTTCCATATTAGAATATTACTGCGACTTCAGGCGTGAAATCCTTCATCCCAGCGACGCCCAAATAGTCGTTGGCATCATGAGCCAAGACGAGATGCAGCGAAGTGGACTTGTTCGCTCGCGATTTTACTCGCGGCCATTGTGGAATCAATTGCAGCGACGCATGAACCCAACGCTTGGCGGGAGCAAGGTTGTTGCTGCTCAACGGCCGAATAAGAAGGGCCCCTCATCGCTGAAACTCCCGATGGCTGCGAGCGATGATACGCTTTCGTCTACTGTGGCAGATGGCGGTCCAGATGCGGTTAGTCGGGCCATCTGCGAAAGGGTCTCGGATGTGCTTGCTATCAACGCTGATGAAATTGACCCAGCGAAGCCGTTGCATATGTATGGAGTGGACTCATTGGTTGCGATGGAATTGCGGAATTGGTTTAAAGAAGCACTGCAGAAGGATGTGGCTGTGTTTGATATCTTGAGTAATCGGCCGATAGGAGTGTTGGCTCAGGAGGTCGTGGGTGTGGCTGCGGCTGCATGAGGTGGGTTACAGCTATTCTATGGATGTCCTAGAAGGGGTGGAGATGTAGCTACTAGTCTGAAAATGGCGTTTTCTCCGGTTGCGGCACTTCGGTCTCATACATGGACTCCTTTGGCTTAGGGTAATCTGCGGTGGTGTACAAGGTACCCTGTGATATTAGTTCACCTATTGCGTCATGATGAACGCTGTCTTGCGTACGGCCGTCAAGGGAACTTTGAGAAACCTGTCTTTGGCATGTAGGAGTAGCTGATCAGCATCACTCAGTAGCATGGATCTTGAGTTCAGACTTTGAACATCAGTCATCCGATGTAGTCATGAATATGGAACGTACACACGGTCGCGGGCTCATTGGCGGAACCAGAAACCGGCTATCCTCTAGATTGAGGTATGGGCAAAGCACCAGGGCAGGATACTCGGGCCATTATCGTCAAGATGTTGTTTATACAAGGACGAACCAGTGACGTAGAATTCGATCATTCCTGTCTGTTCCATGCTTTCACGCCGATATCACCGATGGTCAAGCGACCAGCCACCTGGTTTAATCCGGGCATTGAAACTGTGATCCCAGTTGCAGGTTATTGTGTGGATATCAATGAATTAATTATAGGATCTGGAAGCCCTGGGACAGTCATTGGGTGTGGAGCTTCCTTTCTCGACTTTTCCAGTGTGTATGTCCACACGTGTTACGTTCCTGGGTGATCCCATGCTCTGTCCAAGGCATTGAGGGTGGGCAAGACAACTTGAATACAATTCGCGACACCGGGCTATCTCTATATCCCAGCTTCGTCGGATCAGGCGGAGCCTGCGAGTAGTCGTGTGGACATCCTGCGATATTTCCGTGGGGTCTCTTACCCAGTCCACACGCAGTTCCTCTGACACCTGCCAAGCACAGTCCCCATAATCCGTTGTATATGGCTTCATTCATTGTGTGCTTGCTTCTCGTGGCTATGGTGTCCGTGATGGCGTAGGTAGAGTGGCCTGCGGGTGTCTTCAAAACTGGGTTCAGGCGATCGAGTAGGGAGCGGGTCACGTATCCAGCTATTTTGCTCGTCGGGGAACCAAGGCAAGGTGGGCCTGGAACGCAGTGGCACTGTGTACATCAGCTGTGCCTTATGTCTCTGCTTGCCCTTGGAGGGTATGCGGCCCTGTTGCCAGTCCCTCGACGTGACTGCTGCTCGTAGGGTAGTGAGCCCACTTCCGGTTGGCTATGAGAAGAGTGCAGCCAGCTTATGGCTTGTTCCGGGCCATGACACCAAGAAGTAGCAACAGCTTTTGGGGTGCGTTAAGTTCGCATATGTGTGGATAGTGTGGAGGAGAGGGGGCTTTCTCAGGCCTCATATCTATCCTACCGTTGTCTTGCTACCACGCGTGGCGCTGGTTCCTGGGTTCAAGGCCTGAAGGGTCAAGGTTCAGTTGTCTGTACTTTGAGCACCCCGTATCCAGCAACCATCCCCTTGGGGATGCCAGCGAAACGGCGAGGTGCGTAGCAGTGTCTTTAGTGGCAGTTATCCCGCTGGTAAGCATTTGCAGCTACTGCATTCCGTTCTCTATGGCATGGGAGCTATGTCCGTTTGAGCTTTCGTATTGTCCGGGGGGGTAACCATATTCTGCATGGATTTTCTTGCTCCGTAGCATATCACACGGCGGCATGTCCATCGCGTAATGGTCATAGAATGGAATTCAACGCGAACAAGACGTGTCGTGACGCGCTGCTGTCCCCGTGACCGTGGTTCCTGTTCAGGTAAGCGGGTGTTGTTGGCCTGGGGCAGCCGCTGGATGGATGGTTGGATACCAGTGACATAAAAGTGGCCGATCACGAACGACAACGCGCGTTTTGTTTCTGATCTGCTATCTATACAACTTATTTATAGGTGTGATAATAATTTCCTGGTATTTTAATTCCAAAATAATGAGTGTTGGTTGCAATATCAACGAATTAAAATGGCCATCAACCGGAGTTTGTAGTATGAAGAGCTGCGGCTTTGAGTTGAACCCCCCTGTCGGTCGGGTCGGGGCGGGTTGGTCCCCGGGCTCGGGGTGTTTCGGTGTTTTTGGGGGGTTCAACCCGGAGCTGGGTTCAACTTCGGAGGGAGCTTGATATACTGTATGTAGGTACTAGATCAGAGGGTTTGATCAAGGCGCTGGACTTGATACTGTGATTTGTCTTGTTGTATACTAAGATCACCTTATATTTACTACTGTAACATGTCTATTGGTGCTAATCTTCGTACGATTCTATCACTAAATGCCGTAGATGGCTCTAATTTGCTGGTATCATGCCGCCAATATCGTTGGTCGTTGATTGATCCTGTGTGATACTAAAACGATCTTATTACTGATCCGGTGGATATTACATGGCTTTGTCATTTATTATGTATGGCTCGTCATGTAGTTTGAGGTGTTGGTGTGACTACTATACGTGGTGTTGATGGATGGATAATGGTGAAATGATGTGTTGGTTATATATAATGGTAGGGTAGCTGTATGTATCCGAGATATGATAACCCTATAGATCACAGCTACCGAGCAACAATACCACGACTACACAATTCACGGTAGCCAAAAGTCCTACAAACAAAGAGTACGATCAGATACAGGACCTAGATACACTAAAAACCTCATCTACTGCCATCAAACCACCAGTCTTGGTGTGATGATGATGAAGAAGAAGAAGAAGACAATAATGAGGAGATGATGCCTAAGGCACACAACAATAGCGGAACTACCGGAGAACACGTAGCGCGTCGACTACCATACACAGCAAGCGACTCGCACAAGTTAAAATGGTATTGATTGAAGTGCTGTAGATTATGGGATGGAAACTACTATTCCTACTATCATTGATGCTCTCGTATGATGGACAATATTTTAATTTCCCAATTGCTCTACCACGACAGCCCTGCACGGCACCAAGAACACGCGAGCCTCAACACTCACAAAATACGATGCTCATACCACGAGAAAGCTACAAATACACAATGGAAAGATGTGATCATTTTCGACCGTTCGTATTCATATCGGATCGCGTCAAGGTCGCACGATCCTCTTTAGCCTATGGCACCAGCCGAAGCGTAAAAGGCCGCTATGATACAGAAATTCAACCACGACCACCAGCAGACCAGTAGTGGACGCGTGTAATAGTAAATAAAATACGACAAAGCAAACCCAGACCCATGATACTTGTAATAAAAAGATCAAGAACACCCCAACGTCCCAGTCATACCATGAACCAACCCGAAAAAGCAACCCGTCGCGTCACTGCTGCGGAAGGACAACTGACGCGCCGACCGCGCAGGATGGCTAAAAAGAAACAAGCAGGAAAATAGAAAAGGCGTTTAACCACCGAAACCGTAGAGGGTACCTAAAAGATTGCATGTTAGACGTGCCGGACATGACCAAGCCAGAACAGATAGTACTTACGGCCCTGTCTCTTAAGAGCGTAGACGACGTCAAGGGAGGTGACGGTCTTGCGCTTGGCGTGCTCAGTGTAGGTGACGGCGTCACGGATGACACCCTCAAGGAAGGTCTTGAGGACACCACGGGTCTCCTCGTAGATCATGGCAGAGATACGCTTGACACCACCACGACGAGCGAGACGACGGATAGCGGGCTTGGTGATACCCTGGATGTTGTCACGCAAGATCTTGCGGTGACGCTTGGCGCCACCCTTGCCGAGACCCTTTCCACCCTTTCCACCTGTAGAGACGCGTCAAGTCAGTCACTGTCGGTCGTGTAGACAAGCATGGACGATCGAGATAGATAGACCATGATGAGAAGTGATGAACTTACGGCCAGTCATTGTGAAGGTTGTCTAAAAAGTAAACGGAAATAAAGTTGAATTAGAGTTGAGGGTGAAGATGGTGGAGATAGTTAAGCGTTTTAGAGTGAGATGGATGTAAAAGGAAGAGGGCAGAGAGCATCCATGGGACGGGAGATATTTGTATAGCAGAAGGCGCGCCGCGGGGAGGGCGTTGGAATCACACGCTAGAGGGCGGATCGACCAATCAGAGCTCAGGATCCCGGCCAGCGGACTGATCTGGCGGCAACGTGACCGGGCAGGGATGATTCCGCTGGGATGAGACTGATTCCCATGGGAATGCTCCCAACCACCTAGATCAGCAGTCAGAGAGTGTCAGGGACATTCCTGTCGATGGCCATGAGCCTCTCCAACAGGTTGATAGGATCACATTCCGGGCCTGAGGTTGGGATCAAGGTGAGGCAGGGGCAGCTTCTAGATCCGTGATCCTGGCTTCCTATTGGCTGGCGGGCACTAGGGCGCTCGCTTAGCGCTCCGAGCAGGCAGAACGGGGACTGACCGCCTTTGGGCACTTTTGATTTTCCCAGCGAAAAGTGAGTCCCGAAATCACGGCTTATGGTGTGCTGCTTTCCGAACACTTTTTCGATCAAAGGAACGGCACGCTAAGGCCCCCTCCCTTTGCTGGCAAACCCAGATCACCACCCACCCTTTCGCTTACTACAAATACCTCTCCCCACCCGCCTCCTCCATCCTTCTTCCATCTCCTCATCCCGTCCACCCTTATCTATCAACCTTCATCAACCTTCCATCCTCAACGTCATCTTTCCATCTCTAAAACAACTAAATCCATCAAACTTAATCCACTAAGATGGCCCGCACTAAGCAGACTGCCCGTAAGTGCAACCTCACTGTCCTTTCCCTTCGTGTCGCTTGACCGCGTCATGGTCGCGACACCCGTGTCTCACTTGAGGAACATCACTAACTATCATCTCATTATAGGTAAGTCCACTGGTGGCAAGGCTCCCCGTAAGCAGCTCGCCTCCAAGGCTGCCCGTAAGGCCGCTCCCTCCACCGGAGGTGTCAAGAAGCCTCACCGCTACAAGCCCGGTATGTATACACTCACCATCCCAAAGTGGCAAAGTGCCTAGTCGAACAGTCAACTAACAGTCTACCAAAGGTACCGTCGCTCTGCGTGAAATCCGTCGTTACCAGAAGAGCACTGAGCTCCTGATCCGCAAGCTGCCCTTCCAGCGTCTTGTTCGTGAAATTGCTCAGGACTTCAAGTCGGACCTCCGCTTCCAGTCTTCCGCCATCGGTGCTCTTCAGGAGTCCGTCGAGGCCTACCTCGTCTCCCTCTTCGAGGACACCAACCTGTGCGCCATCCACGCCAAGCGTGTCACCATCCAGTCCAAGGACATCCAGCTTGCCCGCCGTCTCCGTGGTGAGCGCTCTTAGATTTACTTCTAATGAGTCGGTTCTTTTTTCTGGTTGGGAAGGCGATAACGGGGTTTCTTTTTCTTTAATTTTCATGACTACTGGCGATACATGATGGGTTTGCGAATTTCAATGGGTTTCGGCACTGGGTTTTCGTTATTTCTTGCTGCGCAATAAATAGTAGCTGCCGATTCAGCGGCTGGGTGGAATTGATCATGGGGACGCATCCGAATATGTACATTAAAGAAAGCTTTTATTCGACGTGACTTCCTTCGGGAGCGCCACCGGATGGCATAGACGCGAAATGCAGTATCTATGAAACAATCCAACCCGGTTTGAGATCGCGATGTTGTACTCTTGTAGAATGCGTAGACTAGTGGCACGGTCGCAGCCTAGTGCTGCCTGCTGTGGGTGGCCGCACACAGTTACTCCCGGTCGACCACAGTACTACGGCAGATCTACGCTGCATGGTTGATGGACTTGAAGGTTTATTTAGTAGTTAGCAGGAGGCACTAGTGATGCTGCAGGGCTTGCGTTCTTTCTACATAATGAATAAGTGTCTGAATGTGCGACCGTGTGTGATATTTTCAGCAATGTAACGTCGGCATTCAATGCTTGGATTCTTACCACCGTTTCCGTTACTTCCTGTACGCACTCCTTATCATAATGTTGCAATGGAAACGAAGATTTCCAGATTATCTCTGATATTCGACCAATAAATTCCCATGGCCAACTGCAACATACCGAGTCAAAATCGGATGACGACAGCAAGAACAGCGGGTGATTTGTGGCTTTATTTGGTACACAACCGAATACTGCCTGCGGCTTACCGGTTCGCCACAGTAAGGGGGTTAGGGTGTCTGGGTATCGAGTGGGTGATATTAGCAGCAAATCGCAAATTATAGAGTATTCGGGTTATGGCAATAGAGATCGATGTGCTTAGTTTGAAGGATAATGAAATATGAATCTAGATTAAAACAGCAGCTTCTTTTATTATTATTATCGCGACACGGACGTTTCGCGTCTATTCTAAGTAGGGTCGAGAGTAGAATGGGTAGTGGCAATCCCTGTTCAGAGCTTGAAAGGACTGGGAGATGGTTCGCAATTCAAAGGAATGACAACGGGTATGTGCAGCTGTCTTGCAGAAAATACGTAGGTTTCCTCTTTTCAGTTGGATTTACGATGGCGTATCTCTCATATGGGGATTTCCTACAAAGGACTACGTCGCCTGTGCATTGCTGAACCGAAGTATCGTTCCCTACGTCCGAGCCTGCAGATTATAGAGCAGGGGAATTAATCCCTATGAATGGTAATATTTTCTCGATATAATCTCCGGGATATTCTCTCGAATATTCTTCATTACACTGGGGCGCTTAACAAGCGGGCAAGGATCGCCAATTCGCCACCACAATCACCAAATCTTGTCGGGATGCGATGACCACCATTTTAGTACCTCACCAGTATCCCTCCCATACAGCGCAACGATAGCCACAAAATACTTGAACAGCAGTTATGCGAATAATATGCAAAAGGTTATATACGCGTGATTAATGATGTGCTTGCTGAAGCTTCCGGCGAACAGTGATCATCATCGGAGAATATAATTGGAAGGCTCGAGGACAGGTAGGTTGACTCCGGGCCGCCGGGTCGCAGCATCCCGTCTATCTGCAGGTTCGTTGACTGGCTATCCTATACAATTGGCTTTGGTACCATGGGAGAGAAACGATTGTGATGAGATGGGCAATGCTGAGGTTAGGAGTTGATTCAGATGATGATGTTGGATGAACTCGAGTTGTTGGAGAGTACTGGATGCTTGGTGTGGTCGACGCGGTCGTTATCAAAGTATCTTGTCAATCAAGTAAGTGGTCAGTGTATGTGCCTTTATAGGTGGAATAGGATAGGCTGCTCATCTCGATGGTAAGAGCGTCGATCAAAACCCCGATAACTTCATTTTCTTCCCTTCGTCTTCTGGGACCATAATCAGTAGTCTGCAGGTAGGATGTTGTAGTTCAGCCTGAAAGACCATGACGTTTGCTCGGACGCATATCGGGCGGGGCGGCGGGGACAGACTTAACCCGCATCATAGGCAGGTTGGCGGTAGCACGGATAGTAGCGTGTTTATGTATGTATGGCAATTCATAGAAGTATTAATGGATGTTGGCGATAATTGCATCTCAATAGGGAAGGAAATTGCTAGTACCATCATCTCCTCCCTAAGGATCAGTGAAAGCTGAATACATAGTAGCGCCGATCATGAATTGAATTGCTACTAGTTATACTCCGTTACCGTCGGGCCCGTCACGAAGATATATACAACCAGCGTCAGATCACTACAGTACTACTAACGATAACAAAGAGACTAATTATGTTTCATATACCCTACAATGAAAAACTACATAGATGTCACTAAGCCTGACTGATTAGTATTGCCTAAGGCACCGAGAGGGTCTCGGAGAAACCTGACATGGCGCACATACTGAGTTGTGCCGAACCGGGGTAATATTCCCCTTGCGCGAGGCACGCTGCTTATCCAGCAACACCAACATTGATATTCTGACCACGAGTATTACTTGTGGGGGAACATCACAACATTATCTTGGACATACAGCACACCAGTAACTACGGCGCGTTTCTCTGTTCTGCATTGGCAATGAGCCAAGTTAGTTGCTTGATTGTTACCCACACACCATGCCTATCTGTAGGTAAACCAGCACGTTCACTGCACATCGAGATCGCGATGACTTCTGCCCTCGGAACATGCTGAGACTCCGAGTCAGGGTCTGATATAATATGTGTCCAGAATCCCCCAACCCCGCTCGCAATAGAACAACTGTTCATACTCCATAGGTAGCCTGGGTGATGGATTAGTCTGACTTCGGTGATCGACATATCCAGTTGGATCAACATCATTATCGTTGCCATGATTCATGGTCAAATTGCGGTGACTTGAATTTAGCCGATCGATCAAACTCTTCAGCTGAGCAGCACGAAAACTCCCCGTATCGAGATATCACCGGCTATGACCGACACGCAATCGGATAATCCAAACTCTGAAATCGCGCTAGGCTAGTGATCGTCTACAACTAAAGTAACTTCATCTCTCAAAGCCAATGATATCGTGCTACCCAGAATATTGCACCTCCGCTGACCCAACAAGCGATGCAGATACCCGATAATTCCTACGATAGGCCCAACAAAAGAAGTACGAGGTAGATACATGCTGCAGAGAGAGACCGGGGCCGGAGTTTCATTCGGGGCATAGACCGCGTCTACAAACCAGGCTGCCTGAAAAAGCAACAAGACCACAGCTTGATTAGATTGCAAGCGCGACTGCCCGAAGTTTGATACATCACAATCACACACGATGTGCGCGATCGGAGCCTGATTTAGCCCGTTGTCGGAATTGTCGCCATGTCCCACCTCGTAATCCATCGCACGAAAATAGAGGATCAAATATCGGTCAATGCAACCCAATATCAGAGCAACCGATACCTGTCTCAGATTCGCCCATATCACGTACTCTTATAACCAACATGCAGGTGCCTCTGGGGCTGATGCGGTTCGTGCATACGGCCCATGACTTCAAAATTGATTGTTCTCCGTAGTTCATCGGTCTCTCTTACCATTTATGCCAGACATTAGTAATCATTACTGAATCACTCGCATTGCGTGAGACAAGATTCATCAGCTCCTCAAAGCAAACCTTAAGGGAGTGGGTCAACGGAATGACCGACAGATCGCGACCTCGGCAGACTTCTTGATATGAATCTTGATTGAGTGATCAGCGATATGAACTTAGTCTTCAGATAATGCGGTGAATCGTGTCATCTGTGCCTGGCTATAGTGGCAGCCCTCCCATGTTTAACGATGGAAAAGCCATGCAATTTTGAAAAGGTCAACTCCTTGTTAGCAAGGATTCGTTATGACTCCTGTCTCAGGAGTCAATATCAGCACTACGATAAGTAGGACAATAAGTAATGTTGACCGGCAGACTAGCTGGTGCCTAGCCTTGTCACACACTCAGACAGTCACACGGTCCACGAATGACCCTGGGATCAGACGACGTCGGACATATCACCCAAACGAGCGGATGCGTTGACGCTGTGCAGATGACTGCTGCATCGCTGGAATTATGCCGTCGGAATCCCTCCGCCAGCTGGACCTGCCCGCCTTCCAATCTAGGCAGGCAGTGGTCCACCTAGGCCAAAGCAGGATTAGTGATCCATGGATCATCTGCCTTCTAGAAGCCACACTAACCACAAAAAGGCCAATATGCGACTGTGCATAAAATCTTTGCTTATCAACTTTTTGTTTGTTTGTGTGGGCGGTGAGAACAGACAAGAGACATGAAGACAGAAATCAACCGCCACTAATCTTGGTGATCGGCATCTTTGCAGCTCCAACAATGGGCTTTTCCTGTCAACTCTGAACGACTCTTGTTCGGCAGTTTTTACCGGAACTCAATCTGACCTACACTCGGGCATAAGCCCGTAGCTATCAGTCCTCTTCGCAGCAAGCACTGTCATGTTACGTGGCCTGGAAACAGGGAGTCTAGAAGGTGTCTTTCGCGATATCGTTTATCTCTCTGGACCTCGGTAAGTTTCGCCCCTCGACAAAAGACAGCTCGAGAAACTTCCTACCCAACGGTGGTGACGCCCCACTATCGGACCTGAACTAATCGAGAAACGAAATTGCGAAAGAAATTATTTCGAATGACTCCTCCTGCCACGAGGTCCGCAGATTCGCCCATGGATCCTCAGCCGCCTGGGCTGGTTCGGTCCACCTCAGCCGAGCCCGATCACTCTCGAAGCCTTCAACACGGCCTCCACCTCGAGCTAATGCGGTGCATAAGTCCGGACTAATATGCAGACATCGGCTGCATGGCCCCTTTTCCGTCTCGGGTGGGCTGTGCTTCCCTGGGTCGAAGGGCCTTTTGCGCACCTCGTCTCCGTCCGCCCTGATTGAAACCGGTGCTGATCCCGAGGCTAAATGCAAACGATTAGTCGTAAGTGACGCCGCTTGGCGCTCGATGGGGGTGGGAAGGAAACAGAAATTTCGTGGACCCCGTTTGATTTGTATATATAACCAGGGGTCCATCCTCGATACCCCCTACGGAGGAGACTTTTGCAACCTTGTTTTAAGGTAGTGATCAGCCTGGTTATCTTGATCTGACGTCTCCGGCCGTTGAGATCATCCCCCTACTACATCCAGACCAGCACCTTATTACGACATATTTCTCGACGCCCAATTACACCTCGGCTCTCCCGCTTGTTTACTAAACACCGCAACCATTTCACCATCACTCGTACTTATCCCCCCGCATATCGCAAGCAGACTTCGGCCCTCCCATATGGCAACCGAGAAGGGGGATAGCGGGCCCTCAGTGATTGAGGCGCCTGAAAGTCGCACCATCCCGTTCTGGCGTCTACTCACCGATCAGGGTGTGGTAACCCAGGAGATCATCGACTACCACTATCCTGGCTCTGGCACGGATGAGGATCCCTATGCGGTAACATGGCTTCCTAATGATCCTCGCAACCCGATGCAGTTCAGCGCGGCCAAGAAATGGTCTTTCACTATGGTGATGGCCCTCGCAACCCTGGCTGTTGCCCTGGTCTCGTCCGGATACACTGGTGGTGTCCTTGAGATTGAAGAACAATTTGGAATTGGCACAGAAGTTGCAACGCTCGGTGTTTCCCTCTTCGTCCTCGGTTTCGCAGTTGGTATGTCTTTCATATACCTGTGCAGCCCTCCACATACAGCTAACATATAACTAGGCCCCTTGCTATGGGCCCCTCTTAGTGAGATGTTTGGCCGACAAATCATCTTCTTCTTTACGTACATGGCTCTTACTGCCTTCAGCGCAGGCAGTGCCGGCTCGCAAAACACATGGACCATGATCATTCTCCGCTTCTTCGCTGGTTCCTTTGGGTCGTCTCCCATGACCAATGCAGGTGGTGTTATTGCTGATATGTTTGCTGCCAAGGACCGTGGTATTGCCACGAGTCTGTTCGCTGCGGCGCCTTTCCTCGGTAGGCTCCATTCCTGATCTCTCAAGTCTCATCGCCCGCAGCTAACTTAAGCACTGTAGGTCCCGTTCTTGGCCCCATCATTGGCGGATTCCTGGGAATGAATGCGGGATGGAGATGGGTGATGGGCTTTCTCGGTGCCTTCTCTGGATTCGTCTGGATTATTGGTTCTCTCACCGTTCCTGAGACTTATGCGCCAGTGCTTCTTCGTCGCCGCGCCGAGAGACTGAGCAAGCTCACTGGTAAGGTGTACCGGAGCAAGCTGGACATTGACCAGGGCAAGACGACAATCAAACAAGCATTCAAAACCGCCCTGTCCCGTCCTTGGATCTTGTTGTTCCGTGAGCCAATTGTGTTCCTGCTGTCTCTTTACATTGCCATTGTCTACGGTACCCTGTACATGTTGTTTGACGCCTACCCCATTGTCTTCCAGGAGTACCGTGGCTGGAACCAGGGAGTTGGCAGTCTGCCTTTCTTGGGTATCATGGTTGGCATGCTTGCTGCTGTCGCCTACAACATCTGGGATAACAAGCGCTATATCCGGGCACAGGAGGCGCACGGTGGTTTTGCCCCCCCGGAGGCCCGTCTACCCCCCTGCATGGTGGCCTCTATTGCTGTCCCGATCGGTCTCTTCTGGTTCGCATGGACCGATGCTCCGTCCGTTCACTGGATGGCCAGTATCGCTGCCGGTGCTCCATTCGGATTTGGTCTGGTTTTGGTGTTCCTGAGCAACCTGTCTTACCTGATTGACACGTACACGATCTTTGCCGCGTCTGTCCTGGCGGCCAACTCAGTCATGCGGTCCATCTTCGGTGCTGTGTTCCCCCTGTTCACCACCTACATGTACGAGAACCTCGGTATCCACTGGGCTACCTGTGTCCCGGCTTTCTTGGCCCTTGCCTGTGTGCCGTTCCCTTTCCTCTTCTACAAGTACGGCCCTGCTATCCGCACTCGTTGCAAGTACGCCGCCGAGTCCGACGCCTTCATGCGCAAGATGCTGGAGCAGCTCGCGAAGAAGCCCGATCCCGAGGAGGAAGTTATCGCGGAAGAGAAATTCGACCGTACTGAGGCCCCTGCTCCTGGGGTAGAGGCTGACGACTCCGACTCTAGCACCGAAGCACACATGCCTGCGGCCCATCGCACTCAGAGCAAGGCTTCGGTTCGGACAGCGAAGCAGTCGCTCTACGAGGGCAACCCCTATGATATCGACCGGGTGCACACCCGCGAATCATTCAAGCAATGAGTCTAGTCTCCATCTGCGGGACCCGACTCAACCATACATTTACTACCGACCTTGTGAATAATCTTTAGTACTTATTATTACACCCTCCTCCACACCTACACCCTCGACAGTTCCACATTTTTGTGGATTGTCAACACGAGATGCGAATGATGGCAAGAAGAAAAAGTCTGTGAATTGTTAAATGACTTGCATGGTGATATACCCAGTTTGATGTTTGCTTTGGCATTTCAGTTCGCATTAGCATGATAGATGGCGGTGATTTTTTATTGAACGCATACGGGCCAAGCAGCCCTACCAGTGATATAATGAGATAATTGCAATATATACTCTATATACTACGACTCTGATATTGTTCTATTATAAGCCTGTCAGCAACTAGTAGTCAACAAAAGTTAAGCCTCCCCGGATAAGTGACTCCGGGACGATCGCTATCTCCGACGACCGATCGGAGGGAGATAATCTCTCCCCGATCCTCGGCTACCGCGGGCTTATGCGCTGCCGACCCTGATAGCCTTTTGAAACTTTTTTCTCCAGGGCAGTGTTAGATTTCGTCAATCTGTTACTTCTTCCTTTTATTTTCCATGTCAGCCTGAATTTATTCTTCAAGTGATACATCTCATCGGGCTTCTCGCTGGCTGGTGGCTAACGCAGCAAAGACGTGGCTGTTCTGCTTCCGGACTAACTATTTACTTATCGCCTTGCGCCCGTCGAGTCATTAATTTATCCTCCCTGGGGGGAAGTCCGTCAGCAAGACAATCCACGACTCGCCTTTTCTTCGCAGTCCCAACTTCTCCAAACACTCCCTCCCTTCTAAACATATTCGCCCATATCACAACACTTTATATACATTATTACCTCCTTCCTAGCGACCTCAACACCCACCAAAATGAACAACCACCACATCCTCATCCGCCGAATACAACCACTCCGGGTCCTCCGACGCCAACCACCACGAAGAAACCTCTCCACGACCCCCCGCAGCGCAGAACCTCACCACAATTCCGTTCCTGAGAAACCCCACCCTCCAGCGAACAACCCACAGCCGGCTCCCACAGTGCCTGGTCCGGTCGCATCGACCACCGCCCCCGCCCCCGGATCGGTATCCGCATCGCGAGCATTCATCCAGAGAATCCAGGCTGGCCCCGTTGGACGAGTGGCGCGAGCGTATGCGCGTGTGCAGGAAAGACGACCCTACCGGACGCAAGTGATCAGTACGATCGTGGTGTATCTGTGTGGTGATCTGGGTGCGCAGTTGTTGTTTCCGCCGGATAATGGTTCATCCCGGGAGGAGCAGACGGGAGATCAGAAGGAAGAAGCAGGGAATAACAGTGGAGGAGTAGTTGGAGGAGGGTATGATCCGTGGCGGACGGTGCGGCATTTGACGGTAGGAGTGGGGAGTGCGATTCCGACGTATAAATGGTGAGTGTCGCGGTAGTTATATCGTGGGGATTGCTATGCGATGTGATGGCTAATTCAGAGGCGGAATTAGGTTCATGTTCCTGCACCACAACTTCAACTACTCGTCCAAGTTCCTCTCCATCCTGACCAAGGTCTGCGTGCAACAGGCGGTGTTCACTCCCGTGTTCAATACCTATTTCTTCGGTCTGCAGTCGTTGATGACGGGCAAGTCGTTGGAGGAGACCTTTGAGCGGCTCAAGGTCGCTCTGCCGACGAGTATTTCGAATAGTGTGAAGCTGTGGCCGGCTGTTACGGCTTTCAGCTTCATGTATGTGGCGCCTCAGTTCCGGAGTATCTTTTCCGGTGTCATTGCTGTTGGGTGGCAGACGTATTTGAGTTGGTTGAATCAGAAGGCTGCGCGCAAGGTCGAGGCAGAGAGGACGGCGTCGGTGGAGGTGAGTGCTGGTGTTGGCGCGGTGGCTATGAAGGCATAATTGCCATCCATTCTTTATTTTCCTTTGTGTGATTGATACAACTTCTTGATATCCCTGCGATGTATTGGCGGATTTGGTTTGGATATAGATATAGACTCCCTCGGTTATGGATTAGCCGGCAACTTGTTTAGAAGAGTGAGCAAGCAGTACATAGATAGACATGAAATAGAGATCATTAGCAGAGATACCCTCGTCAACAATTGAGACATGACAAATAACAATAAGAGAAGAAAGAATACATAATATTAATTAATTCATGGCCTGATCATCATATGACGTGAGAGGATCCGAGCGCCCAGACCCGAACTTTGGATCTCGTCGCGACTCTTCCTTCTCAATGCCACCATCTTCCACCACACGCGGCATGATTCCCTCCCTCGCATTGCAGGCATGTCCTGCCCTCCACCAGCAGCATCTTCTGTAATTCCCGGCGCCTTCAATGACAGCGACGACAGCAGCAGCAGCAACACCACAGATTACGGCTCCGATTTCTCCCCAGAAGAAGACGCGCTGCTGACCGACCTGCTCGCCAAGATCGCCCCGGATCGCCACGCGACTCCCCCAGCAGAAGAAGCAAACGCAGATCCACCTCCTTCTCAGGTCCCACCTGTCATTCGAGACATCGAAGACCAGTATGCGGATCCCTCAAGCAGCCGGGTACCTAAGGTCCTTGGGCGCGAGAAGCCTACATGGCCGCAGCGGAATTGGACGAATCGGCCGGGTGGCGGCGGCGGCAGTGCTGGCGCAAGATCAGCGGCGATTCCAGGCTACTACGGTCATGCCGCGTCTGGTTAGTAGATTCCCTTTATCTCTTATTTATGTGTTATTGTTCGTTCGTTCGTGAGGAGATTGGGACAGGGTAGTGGCTGACGGTGAAACTTCCCTCGAAGCGTTTAGTTGAGCATCCGAATTCGACAGAAGGGCGCGAAAGAGATCGTGAACGCGAGGCAGCTCGTCATCAGGAACGGATAGAGAGGGAGAATAACAATAACAGCAACAGCAGCAACAGCAACAATAATGAAAGTGCCGAGGTGGATACAAGGTCACCTGTGGAACGATTCCGACGGCCTCCGATGAAAGCCTTTTCAGTCACGGATCTGATCTCGCCGGCGTGGTGTGAGCTACAGTATTGGTATACGCTGACCAAGTTTGGGCGCAAGCCGAGGACAGCGGCGATGAAGCTGGGAAGTAAAATCCATAAGACGCTTGAGGATGAAATCTACACCACGGTTCCCGTGGATATCACTACTAAGGAGGATGCGCTGGCCTTGCGGATTTGGAATATCATCCAGGGTTTGCGCATGCTGCGGGAGTTTGGGATTACTCGGGAGTTGGAGGTCTGGGGATTGGTGGATGGTGAGCTGGTCACCGGCGTGATTGACCAGCTTTCTTATGACTGTCCTGACCCGGAGCTGGAGGCCACCGCTGCGACGTATTATGCTGATGTTGAGGCGTCGAGGGCTATCTTGCCTGAGTATCAGATGTCGTTGTCGGATTACCTGCTCTCTCCGACTGGGGGTGGGAGGCTTCTGTCGGAGGTGTATGGGCAGGATGATACACCCGCAAAGGCAGATGGTTTGGATATGGACATGGCCAACAGCAGCCAGGAAACCGATAACTTCCCCCACCAGCCACGGATCTACCTTACCGACGTCAAAACACGCGGCAGCGGCTCCGTCCCAACCGTCAAGAGCTCCTCATTCCGACCTACTCTCCTCCAACTCCAACTCTAC
Organism: Aspergillus piperis CBS 112811; assembly: GCF_003184755.1. NCBI lineage: Eukaryota > Fungi > Ascomycota > Eurotiomycetes > Eurotiales > Aspergillaceae > Aspergillus > Aspergillus piperis. The sequence goes on from NW_020291593.1 coordinate 1,777,274, forward strand.
TACCACATGCTCAACCGCCTCGTCCTCAGCGACGACGTAACCATCGACCTCCTCGCCTCGCGGTACAACCTGGACCCCAACCGCCCTTTCACCGACGCCTTCATCAACGAAGTCGGTGGTCTGAACGACCAATTCTTCGACGCCATGTCATCCCAAGAATTCGACCCCGACTATATCCCCACTCCACAAGACGCCATCGAGCATCCCCAGCGTCACCACCCCTCTTCTCAATCCCAACCCGAATCACATCCTTCCTCCCAATCCTCCAGCGAAGACTCCACCGCCATCCTCTCCACCCACAACACCCTCACCACCCTCTGGACCCTCATGAAATCCCACCTCCGGCTCACCTTCCTCCCCTCCCCCCCAACAGCATCCCCCTCCATCCCCTCCGGATTCCAACCCCGCAGTCTAGACCCCTATCCCACCATTCTCTCTCCACTACTTACAGCGCGATATATCTCGTCGAAGCCGAGTGCGGACCTCCAACCGCCCCGGGTGCTCGGGAGTAGGTCGTTCCTGTTCGATCCGACGTCCATGTCGTCGTATGTGGCGGATCAGATGCATTGGTGGCGCGGGGAGAGGGATCCGCGCGGTGTGGAGGTTATGGAGGCGTGGAAGTGTCGGATCTGTGATTTTAGGGATGATTGTGAGTGGAGGAAGGAGAGGGAGTGGTTATTTGCGAATAGGAGAATGGGGAGGAAGAGTAAGGTTGAGGGAGGTGTTGAGGTTGGTGTTTGATTAGTATATACTACTACTACTAGATGTGTGCGTGATTTTTAGGGGTGTTGGTTGGTTGGTTGGCGTTATGGATAGGGGAATAGACTACTTCCATATAAATACAGAATATAACAGTCTCAGAGACAATGCTGATGAAGATTGAATGAATGTTATATGCTCACGGATAGTAAGTATATCAAGGATATCGACAAGAACCAGAAATACAGACATCACCAATAACTCAAAGAGGATACTTCCTCACCTCATCCTCCAACTCGACCCTCAACCCCCTATCGAGCTGTTCCTGATGCTTCCTATCCAAAAACTCCAACAACACATCCCCATACCTCTCCCTTCCCTTATAAACCGCCACATCATCACCCCAACTCCTCACCGCAGAAGCCAACCTGCCCGGAACATACTCCTCCTCCACAATCTTCGTAATGGGTTCAAAATACGTCCGAATCGTAAACACCACGCCTCCCGACCTCGGCAACCGTCTCAGACTCTGCCTCTCAGACCGGAACCAGTGATTCTCAATCGCCTTGTTCTTCTGCGCCGTGCTCCACGACACCTCCTTCGCGTCCTCGGACCCGATACTATGCGACCAGGGTAAGCTGTCATCGACTTGGATGAAGTAGTTGTTCCGGAGAACAGGGTCTTCTGGTTTCAAGCGCCGGAAGAAATTCATCATTCCCTTTTCGAGTTTCTCGGTGTATTGCGGGACGGAGCCCGAGGTGTGGATTTCGGAGAGTCGCATGCCGTATTTGTCGGAGAGGCGCCAGAATCCGGCGAGGAGGACGGCGCCTGCTAGGAGGTAGTATTCGCCGTCGGGTCGTTCGATCATGATGGCGAGGTCGTCTTGGATGAGGCGCGCGGCGATGGTCATGGGGTCTTCGGGGAGGGGCCGCTGGGTTATGTTGAAGGTTTCGTGGGTGACGAGGTTGGTTAGGCCTGTTGGGGTTCTTTGGAACATGGTTGGGTAGCGTTCGGGGAGGTAGGAGGTTAGCTCTTCGAGGAGCTCGATGGCTGCGTCCCAGGCTTCCGGGGCGGTTTTGCAGCATTTGTCGCCGCGTTCTGCGATGCGACGGGCCTTGTCGGCGTGGTATTTGAGGTAGTGGTTGTCGAGTTCTAGTGAGGTGGTGTTAGTATGTGAAGGTGTAGGGTGTGGGATTGGGGGATGGGTCTCACCAATCCATTCGTCCCAGTTCATGCTGCGTAGACCCATCGTGACGAAGTACTTGCTGTGGATGGTCAGATTGATTGCTGGTTGTAGGTGTGTACTTGGCGGATCACTTACGGTCCATATCTAAATGGTCGATAGGGAATGGGCTTGGTCGTGTGTACATCCCAGTCGGGATACGGTGATGCTGGAGGCCGTTTGAAGTCCGATGGGATCCATTCTACATTACTGGCATCAGTTATATGGGCCTGTCTATGTGGGTTGCTGGAGGTAGCTCACCTCCCGGTTTCCTGGTAACTGCGACCGACTTCTTCTCGAGATCTGGGGTGGATGATCGGGGGACGTCTGGCTTGGATGTTGTCGTCCACCAGTGGAACGCTCGGGTGATGAGCCAGACGCTGATACTGGTTACTGCACTGATCAGGGCAATATCGTAGATGGGAGATTGGCCAAAATTAAGCGATTCAGGAAACATGATGACTGAGGATGGTTCACGGTGGTCGGAAGCAGGTCTGTGCTATCACCATGGCGGAGATAGTCCCGGGATGCCGGGGGATATGATATATGATATATACGAAGTAAGAGAGAGAGAGAGAGAGAGAGAGGATGGAACTAGCTATGCAGATGATGCGCAAGGTGCAAGCGCACCAATGAAGAAGGGCGCTGGGTGGGTTGCCAGAAGGGTTAATGCGATGCGAGAATGAACTCCAGCCAGAAGCTGGGGGTTTGAGATAACAGCCAGCGGGATTGATAGACGCTGCGTTGCCTGCAAACTCTCTTATCATCCGAGGATATCTTTCCCCAATCCGGCAAGGCCACCACACCGCCAGCCAAGCTCATTCGAGCGTTGGCTTCAGCATGACTTCTTCTCTTCTGCAGGCGCGCATCCACCATACGAACAAGGGTAACCGGGGGAGATATCTATGTACAGTAGCTTGAACCCCGCGTTTCCATAGCCAATCTATGCAACGTTTACTGTGACGTCGCTGCGTCTCCGCAGCAGACAGTACTCGCCCCATTTCCGCCGAAGAGGCTCTGGGGTGATAGGCAAATCCGGAGTCCAGATCAGCCGCCCCAGGAGTCCCGTCTGGGATGCGTCCAGGAAGCTATGACACGCCAGCTGCTCCCACTGCGTGTCCTCGTGGATGTAATCTGGCTCCAGCTCGGTTGCCTTCCGGCTCGGGAACTCCGAGTCTACCAGGAAGGAACATTGCGAGAGGTCGGTCTAAGCCAAAGATAAGCATGCGAGAGAGAGAGGAAGGAAAGACCGAGAACTTACGTATTTTCCGAGATCTTCTTCATTGCGATCGTTCATGCCCGTGGGAATCCGCGACGTCCCTTCAAAGAGCGCAGAGAAGTCCGCAGCCTCGGGAAACTCACCGGGAAGCAGTCCTCGGAATTCGCTGCGAACAAATTTGGCCCGCAGGTCGCTGGGGAGGAAGAAGGACGAGGGAAACCGGTACCACTCCTTGCCAAAACACACCGTATCGCCTGGCTGGGCGACTCCGGGCTGTGCCAACGGTTCGAAGACCTTCAGCGGAGCATTGTAGGCGCTCATGATCCCAACAATCCGCAGGAGACCAGAATTGAGGGCCATTAGGATTATTGACATGATCACTGCCAACTTGATCTTCGGTAACATACTCCCAGCTGACACATTGGGGTTACTGGAGCCAACGAACGACAGAATCATGTGGAAGGCAATGGACGCATTGAGCGCGAGGAATGGATATGCTGGGAACATGAACCGCTCTTCCTTATGTGGCTGGGCTGTGAAAATGGCGAACCACATGTAAAACGGGGTGATAAGTGTCACGGTTCGGAGCAAGGTCTGCACACTAGTCGCCTTGGGGCGGAAAAGCGCCTGAAGGGCAAGCAGCGGCGCAGCGGCCATAGCGAACGCAAACCAGATGTTGAAGTTGAGCAGCAAGTTCCGGATGTAGAAGGTCCAAGGCTCAACCCCGAAGATATCGGGACCTCTACCCTCTCCGCCAAAAACGTTGTACGCCACGATGTTCCAGGGTACAATAACAAGTTTACGCAGGAAAGCGTAGTCTACAGCAATTTCAAGAGCCTGGGAGAGTTAGCTAAGACGCAAGATGGGGAGGCCATGCAGGAAGTCATACCAGAATTACAAAACACCTCATCGCGCCATCCAGAACGCTTAGGACCATTCCTCTCACGTTTGACGACAACAAGCTGATAACAACCTCCTCCAATAAAAGAGGAAGCATGAGAGCCCCAGCAAACGGCCAGCCGACAATCGCCCCGAGCCCAAACCACATGATTCCCTGCGCCGTTTTCTGACCATCGCGCCAATCCAAGAACGCCGTCAGACCCAGCATCGACATATACATGGTGAAGCTAGATGGTAGGAAGGCGGTTGATGCATGGAACATGCCGGGGGTGAATGCGACGACCATGAGGAAGAGAAGGCCGATGCGGGGGCTCAAGGTGCGACAGATGGCGGAGTAGAGACGGGTCTCGCAAGCAGCGCACACCAGCGCAAGGAAGCATCTGATCGCATAGAACTCTGCAGACTTGCTGCTTAGAGCAAACGATCCGATTTTGCCTACCAGGGCATGTGTAGAGACATACAGCCAGCTTCGGATCGAGTACACCGGAGAGTACTCCCACGTCTGAAGCCCGTATCCATGGTTGAGATAATGCGTTGGTTCCCAGAAGTTAAAGACTTCGTCACAATCCTGTATCGGCGCGTAGAGGGCTGAAATCACATTGGTGATAATGCAAAGGTAGAGTGCGATGTTCAATGGTAGGTAAAATGGCGGCGGCGGCGGCCTTTTAGAATAACACGACTTATTAGCAGTTGCGGATGGAAGATGCCAGCTGGAGGAATACTCATACCGTTGTTTGGTGCGCGGAGTAGGCGCTGGCCCCTGTGGGGCCTCGCCTGTCCTCCGAGCAGGTGCCATTATAGCTTCTAGGAATGATCCACGGATGATGAATCCTCCTGTTGTCGCACTTGTGCTTGACGCCGTCGAATTGACGCGGTCGGAAAGAGAGTCCGGAATGAGTCCCGCGAGGCGGAAGAAGCGAGCAGCGCCGCTTATCGATAAGCGGCACCACGGCAACCCGCTTCTCCAGAACGAAAAAAAGTTCCCGTCGCAGTTTCATCACTCCTCCATTCCACCTTTTTCGCTTGTTTTTGGGGTGACTGTCCTTCGTGGTCCTTGGAGATTTCAAGATGAGTGATAACCAGTCCCCTGCTCAGCCTCTGGGCTCTTCAGAAGTCCCCAATGAGGGTCCTCCTGTCAAGAGACCCTGCACCATCGATACGCCACCCATTGCCTTGACGCCAGCGGACGATGGAAGCGATTTCTACAATACTCCCTTGGCTGTCGGGACACCAGCGGACAGTAGCGCTGTGAAGGACCAGGTCGATAGCGCTCAGAATCCGACCAGTGAGCCGGATGCCGCTTCACAAATCCATCCCCCCATTCCGGGTTTGAACCTGGTCAATGACAACGTCAAAGATCTGCAGCAACCACAGACGACCACAAATGCGGCCGGCGAGCAGAGCGATGCTGTCTCTACCAACCAGTCTGCTCCCGAACAGGCTGAGCCCGAGAAGATGAAGGAAACTAAGGCGGAGCCCGCTACCGATGCTATGGATGTGGATGCCAATGAGAAGCAGGAGACCCAACAACCAGCGGAGGCACCTGCCACTAATGGTGCTGAGGCTGCCCAGGAAGAAGAAGAAGACGACGAGCACCCCGAGTGGGAAATCGATTCCTCTCCCTACGAATCCTCATCCGACGACTCCTCCACAGACTCTTCCGATGACAGCGACGACGACGAAGACTACCCCATCCTGAGCCCCGAAGAACAAGCACGGATATTGATGCAGGCCGAACTTGGCTCTGACGACGAAGGCGATGGAAAAGGCAAAACCGGCGGCCATCTGAGAACAGCGAACGAAATGCCCGAAGAAGCACCTCCCATTCCTGAGGTTACCATTACACCCGAGATGAAAATTGTGCATCTGGGTCAGGTGGAGGCGATCGTTGAGAACACACTCCTTATTACTGCCAACACCAGCGGAGAATACCAAGTGCTCGAAGCCGGCTCGCTACTCTGTCTGGAGAACCGCAGTGTCGCCGGTGTAGTCTCCGAGACTCTCGGAAGGGTCGAGAACCCTCTGTATGCCGTTCGGTATCCGACCGCGGCCGCCATCACCGAGCGTGGCCTGTCCAAGGGAACGCATGTCTACTATGTCGAGGAACACTCCACCTTCGTCTTCACTCAACCCCTCAAGGGCCTGAAGGGAAGCGATGCCTCCAACTTCCACGACGAAGAGATCGCCGAGGATGAAGTCGAGTTCTCCGACGACGAAGCTGAAGCAGAGTACAAGCGCAAGCTCAAGCAGAAGCGCCAGGAAAAGAAGGACTCTCGGAACGAAAACGGCCCAGCAAGAGGCAGAAGAAACCCCCCAGGACCCTCCAAGCTCGGCCAAAGCGAACTGAACTACGACGACAACCCTGTTGACGACGGCTACACTCCGCTGGCCCGGCCGAAGAACCTGCACGAGATGATGCGCCAACAGGAAGCCCCCGTTGAAGCCGACGGCCACTCCGGCCACTCCGGCCCCAGCAGAAACAACTCCGGCTTCCGCGGTGGTGGCCGTGGTCGTGGCCGAGTATATGATCGTGGAGGTCGCGGTGGTGGTGGCCGCGGTGGTCGTCCCTCCCACGAGTCGGCTCCTCACCATCAAGATCGTCAACAATCATACTACCAGCCCCAAGCGCAGGCCTCTCATCAGTCTCAACCTCAACCTCAACCCCACGCCTACCCCCAAGCAGCGTACCCCACAAACCCGCAGGGTGCATACGCTCTCCCTCAGCAGTTCCCTCCCTTCGGAGCCTTCCAGCCGCAACAACCCCAAGCGTACGGACAAGGTTCTATGCCAACAGCACCGTTCAATTTCCAGATGCCTTTCCAACAGGCCTATCAACAACCGAACCCGTACCAACAGCTTCCTGGTAACGTGCACATCAATCCCTTGTTCCTGGCTGCCCTACAGCAGCAGCAACAACAGCAGCAGCAACAAGTACCGGGACAACAACAACCGCAACAACCGACGATGAACTTTGATCAAGTGAAAGCACAATTGGATCTTCTGCGGCAATTAAGTAACAACCAGAACCAGAACCAGGGACCTCCTCGTTCGTGATTTGTGATGATATGATTGATTGATTGATCTATATATTGCTATATGCGTTCCCTTTTGGAAATGGATCCTGGCTATTATTCTCTTTCCTTTTATTTAGTTATCCGGGTTCGGTTGCATTTTTGGAGCTACTAACTGGGCATCGTTTTTTGATTCGGTTCCGGATGGGTAATTAAAAAGTTTTATCTCATTCTGCACTATCGCTTCACGCTTCTTTAGAACTTCCAATATTATCATGGTCCGATGTACGGCGTACAGTGTACTGACATACGATACAAATGTCTCTGGATATAATTTGTGGGAAATCTTTCTGAGTTTGTTTATGATACAGAAGAGTAAATTGTAATTAGAAGGCGTGATAATGCTATGCCATGCCATGTCATGTGTAATCGAGCTCACGACTCGTTCTGTTTGGCACTCTTCGCCAATACCCAGAAATTCTCCAGCTTCGCGCGGGCCAAGACATCCTTAGCTTGGGAATCCGTTTCACACACTCGCGCACCCAGCCATTTCCGGAACGCGCGGGTCTTGACCTGACCTTCCCAGACAAGTTCGCAGGTATTGTGACTAAGGTCTTTCAGTTCCCCGGTTTGCTCGTCTTCAGCTGCTAGCCAGGCGGCTTGGGCCTCGCGGTTGCCCTCGCGCACCGCGTTCGGGCCAGCGTTCTCGGTCCAGTCAATCCGGTTCATCATGAGCTTTCTGTAGTTGTTGATAGAGTGGGAGCCTCCCTCGACAATCACGAGGTTGAAGCGAGGGTGCATGACGCATACTCCTGTGAGAGCGTTCTGTTCGGCATTCTTGCTAATCTTAAAGCGGTTTCGCCCGTTGGCGAGGCTGTCGATTCGATACACAGTCATTTGAATACCCTTCTCCGCATCGGCCTCCTGTTGCCGGGCAAGCTTCTCTCGACGTTCTTCTTTAGTAAGTTTGCGCTCCGCGTTCGCAGTCTCGTGTTTCTCACGACGTTCTGCGATTTCCCGGTTCACGCGTGCCTCCACGGCCGTGGGATCCTTGACGGCCTGTTCACCCAAGACTCGCATCAGGTTCGATTTCTTGACCTTTGGTGGAGGTGCTGGCTCGAGACCCAGTCGGATCTTCGCTTGTTGTTCCTTCAGATCTGCCATGCGGCGCTGGCGACGGATCTTGGCCTGTTCCTTTGGCGTGAGATACATAGGCTTCTGTGCTGGTAGTAGCTTTTCCTGCGGAGGATCGAGAAGAACTGGGTGTTGTACGTATTGCGTGATGATCGAGTCAGGCGTGTCGATTTTGAGATTTTGTTCATTTTCAATGCCAGAATAGTCCTCGCCGTTCACCAGACCTTCGTCCCACCATTCAATTGCGGGAGGGGCTGGCACGAGGAAAGCCTTCTCAACGTCCAAGTCTTCATCGATACCCGCCTGCCGTGCTCTTTCCGCAATCCGCTTCTTCATAGCTTCCAACTGAGCCTGCCGACGGAGAGCGGCGGCCTGCTGTATGTATTTGCCCTTCTGGTTGAAAATGAGCTGTCGCGTTTGTCGGGGCTTCGCTACTGTTGCTTTCGGACCAAGGTTTGGATCAAAGTATGGGTTGTTCTTGATTTCCTCTATAGACGGCCCCGATAGATCAAGTCCGGCTCGATCTGGCCTCCCCGCGGTAGCTGGCGATTCTGTACGTCGGGTCTTGTTTTGGGAAGTCTGCCGTCCTTTCGCACCCCGGAACTCGAGTGTATCGGAGAGCAAAGCGGGGTGAAGACCAACATCCAGACCACCTCGAGCTCGCGACGAGCCATCGTCTTCATCTTCGAATGGAGGAGGTTGAGGCGTCGGCGTAGGGGCGGGTCGTTGCGGAGGAGCAGCGTTGGCGCGACTGGTCGCTGCTGCCACTCTAGCTTTCATTTGTTCCAATCTCGACATGGCTGGACTGGCAGCAGGAGGCGTTGGGCTGGCACTTGATGCAGCCGGCGTAGGCGATGGCGATATACCCTTTGCCGCTTGAAGTCTGGCACGCACCGCTTCTGCTTTTGCTCTTGCTTCGGCCACCATCTTTTCAATATCAACCTTGCCCGCGGCAGGTGCGCCTTGAGCAGGCATTGGGGATCCATGATTGGAACGAGGTCTTTTCTGAGTGTTGTTGTCTTGGTCCTCGGGGTGAGGCCGCTTCAGCATGTTGCCTGATATGTCCGCCATGATCGGAGAGACAAATGAATGCTTCACTCACCCACGGAGATCAGCAGAGCGACCGACAGGCTAGCGATGGGATCGAAGTGAGAGAGTCGAAGAAAGGCAGCTCAATAAGCAAGATCTGGGGCCGGTCGCGAAAAGACGTCAACAATCGAGACAAGGAAAGGATCTCAAATCACGGGGCGCTGCAAGTGCCAACGTGGGTCCGCCGGCGGTGTCGCACGGCATAAAAAAAGTTGGGTGAAACTTTTCGCATCGTCGAGACCGACGAACCCGCCTTTTCTGCTTCCCAGGCCTTTAACCCCCACGAGTCCCAGAATTTGCACCGCCAGCGTCGTTTGTCGCTCAAGCGGCTGCCAGGGGAATCATGACTACTTTCGCTCGGCCTGTGGCCTCCTCCATTGCGGGGATTGAGTTTGGTGTCTACAATGATCAAGACATCAAGGCCATCTCGGTAAAGCGAATCCATAATACTCCGACATTGGATTCTTTCAACAACCCCGTTCCAGGTGGTCTCTATGACCCGGCTATGGGTGCATGGGGTGACCATGTGTAAGGATTCCCTTTCTTTGCTTTCGAATACCTTGTGATCGCGTACCATGCGTATGCGAATCGTAGCTAACAGTCTCCAGTTGCACGACATGCCGCCAAACCTCATGGTCTTGTACTGGCCATCCCGGACACATCGAACTCCCAGTTCATGTGTACAATGTCACGCATTTCGACCAGCTGTACCGCTTGCTCAAGGGCCAGTGTGTCTACTGCCACCGTTTCCAGATGAGCCGAACCAACATCAATTCCTACAGCTGCAAATTGCGCCTGCTGCACTATGGCTTGGTTGATGAGGTAGCTGTTATCGATACGATTGGCGGCAAGGGGTCCGACAAGAAGAAGGCGAACAAGGATGGTGAAGGGTCTAGCAGCGAGGAAGAGGACGACGATGACATTATCGCCCGCAGAAATGCATTTGTCAAGAAATCTATCCGCCAAGCGCAAGCAGATGGAAGGCTACGGGGTCTCATGTCTGGCTCGAAGAACCCGCTCGCTGCGGAGCAGAGACGAGCACTTGTTAGAGAATTCTTCAAAGACATTGGTGCTGTGAAGAAGTGCGCCAGCTGCAGCGGGTATGTTCCTGAATTCTCTACGCGCAAACTTTTGCAAGGCCTCGTCACTGATCCAGGCGCATAGACTCTCCCCGTCGTACCGTAAAGATCGGTCCTCGAAAATCTTCCGAAAGGCTTTGCCCGAGAAGTCTAGACTTACCATGACGCAAGCTGGATTCCAAATACCGAACTCCTTGGTCCTCCTCCAGCAGGCCAAGAAGCTTACTTCCAAGGAGAAGGCGGCGCTTGCTAACGGAGTGTCTGACAATGTTAGCACCACTTCCGAAACACACGGTGCAGAGGAAGAGGTTGCGCGTGGGAATGCAATTGTGGCCCAGGCTGAGAGCAGGAAACAGGCCGTTGGGGAGACCCAGCAGTTCATGCCCTCTCCCGAAGTCCACGCTGCGATGACGCTGCTTTTCGAGAAAGAGCAGGAAATCTTGAGCCTTGTTTATAACTCCCGACCTTTGCCGAAAAAAGAGTCCCAGGTTAGCGCAGATATGTTCTTCATCAAGAATATCCTGGTGCCACCGAACAAGTTCCGTCCCGCGGCACCGCAAGGGCCCGGTCAGATCATGGAGGCTCAGCAGAACCAGTCCTTCACAGCGATCTTGAAGAACTGCGACATCATCAACCAGATTAGCAAGGAGAGACAGAGCGCAGGCGCCGACTCTACTACGCGCGTGCGGGACTACCGTGATCTCCTTCACTCGATCGTCACCCTCCAGGATACCGTCAACATGCTAATCGACCGTGACCGTGGTAACCTCAGCGGACCCGCCGCCGCCGCCGCTCCGATGGGCATCAAGCAGTACCTCGAAAAGAAGGAGGGTCTATTCCGGAAGAACATGATGGGAAAGCGTGTCAACTTTGCTGCTCGAAGTGTTATCTCGCCCGACCCTAACATTGAGACCAACGAAATTGGTGTCCCTATGGTGTTCGCGAAGAAGTTGACCTACCCAGAGCCGGTGACGAACCATAACTTCTGGGAGATGAAGCAGGCAGTCATCAATGGTCCTGACAAATACCCTGGTGCTTCGGCTATTGAGAACGAATTTGGCCAAGTCACCAACCTCCGGTTCAAGAGTCTGGATGAGCGGACGGCGTTGGCAAACCAGCTGCTCGCCCCGTCAAATTGGCGCATGAAAGGATCGCGTAACAAGAAGGTTTACCGCCATCTCACCACCGGTGATATCGTCTTGATGAACCGTCAGCCTACACTCCACAAGCCATCCATCATGGGTCACAAAGCTCGTGTTCTTCCCAACGAAAGAACCATTCGCATGCACTACGCCAACTGCAATACCTACAACGCAGATTTCGATGGTGATGAGATGAACATGCATTTCCCTCAGAACGAGCTCGCTCGTTCGGAGGCTATGATGCTTGCGGATGCAGACCATCAGTACCTTGTCGCAACATCCGGAAAACCCCTGAGAGGTCTGATTCAGGATCACATCTCCATGGGAACCTGGTTCACCTGCCGTGACAGCTTCTTCGATGAGGAAGAATACTACCAGCTGTTGTACAGCTGCTTGAGGCCCGAGAACTCCCACACAATTACTGATCGGATCCAGACTGTGGGCCCAACGGTGATCCGGCCTAAGCGTCTCTGGACTGGTAAGCAGATAATCTCGACTATCCTCAAGAATATCATGCCTTCCGACAGGGCTGGTCTCAACCTGAAGAGCAAGTCCTCGACCCCTGGAGACCGTTGGGGCGAGGGTAACGAGGAAGGTGAAGTTATTTTCAAGGATGGAGAGATGCTTTGTGGTATTCTCGACAAGAAGCAGATTGGTCCCACAGCTGGTGGTTTGATTGATGCCATCCATGAAATTTATGGACATACCATTGCTGGTCGGCTGATCAGTATTCTCGGTCGTCTTCTGACGAGATACCTGAACATGCGTGCCTTTACTTGCGGTATCGACGATCTTCGACTGACCCCGGAGGGCGACCGCGTTCGTAAAGAAAAGATTAGCGAAGCTGCTGCCATTGGTCGGGAGGTTGCACTGAAGTATGTGACCCTCGACCAGACTACCGTGCCCGACCAAGATGCCGAGCTGCGGCGACGTATGGAGGAGGTTCTCCGAGACGATGAGAAGCAGGGCGGCCTTGATAGTGTTTCGAACGCTCGCACCGCGAAGCTCTCGACCGAGATCACCAAGGCCTGTCTTCCGAAGGGTCTGGTTAAGCCCTTCCCGTGGAACCAGATGCAGTCTATGACAATCTCCGGAGCTAAGGGTTCGAGCGTCAATGCCAACCTGATTTCCTGCAACCTGGGTCAACAGGTTCTGGAAGGTCGCCGTGTACCCGTCATGGTTAGCGGTAAGACTCTGCCATCTTTCAGAGCATTTGACACGAATCCTATGGCTGGTGGCTACGTCTGTGGTCGTTTCTTGACTGGTATCAAGCCCCAGGAATACTACTTCCACGCCATGGCTGGTCGTGAAGGTTTGATCGATACTGCTGTAAAGACCTCTAGATCCGGATACTTGCAGCGTTGTTTGATCAAGGGTATGGAAGGCTTGAAGGCAGAGTACGACAGCTCTGTTCGTGAAGCCACTGATGGCTCGATCGTCCAGTTCTTGTATGGTGAGGATGGTCTGGATATTACCAAACAAGTCCACCTGAAGGACTTCGATTTCCTGGCATCGAACTACGTGTCTATCATGTCTCAGGTCAACCTGACCAGCGACTTCCACAACTTGGAGAAGGAGGAGGTCGCGAACTGGCATAAGGATGCCATGAAGAAGGTGCGCAAGACAGGAAAGGTCGAAGCCATGGATCCTGTCCTTTCTCTCTACCACCCCGGAGGTAACTTGGGAAGTATCTCGGAGAATTTCTCGCAAGCTCTTAAGAAGGTAAGACTATCTGAAACCCCAAAACGAGTCGAAGTACTGTGACTGACAACCCTCTTTCTAGTACGAGGATGCCAACCCGGACAAGCTTCTTAAGGACAAGAAGAAGGACGTGAACGGTATCATCAGCAAGAAGGCATTCAACACTCTCATGAACATGAAGTACATGAAGTCTGTCGTCGAGCCTGGTGAGGCCATCGGTATCGTTGCCGGTCAGTCTATTGGTGAACCGTCCACCCAGATGACCTTGAACACCTTCCACTTGGCTGGTCACTCGGCGAAGAACGTGACGCTGGGTATTCCCCGTCTGCGTGAAATCGTTATGACTGCTAGTGCCCATATCATGACCCCTACGATGACCTTGATCTTGAACGACGAGCTGTCTAAGGAGCACTCCGAAAGGTTTGCCAAGGCTATCAGCAAGCTCAGCATCGCGGAGGTTGTCGACAAGGTCCAAGTTAGAGAGCGCGTCTCCTCAGGCAGTGTCAAGGCTAAGGTTTACGACATTGATATCACTTTCTTCCCTGCCGACGAGTACACCGCCGAATACGCCATCACGACAAAGGATGTGCAGAACACACTGCAGAAGAAGCTCATTCCTAAGCTTGTCAAACTCACTAAGGCTGAACTCAAGAAGCGTGTCGATGAGAAGACCCTGAAGAAGTACTCCACTGCTCAGCCTGAGATTGGTGCTTCCGTTGGCACCGTACAGGACGGACCCCGCGGCGCCGATGCCGACGCAGAGCCGGCTGACGACGACGTTGAAGACGACGAGGACGACGCCAAGCGTGCACGGGGCACTCAGAACCGGTCCAACCAGGTCTCTTACGAAGGCCCGGAGGATGAGGAGGTGGACATGGTCCGACAGCAGGATGCTGAAGAAGACGATGACGACGACGAGGAGGGTAACGCCGGCGAAAAGCGTGATGTCGAGATGGATGATGCTTCCGATGAAGAGTCGGAGGGCGAGACAAAGGACACCAAGCTGCGCGAAGAAGATATCAAGAACCAATACCAGGAAGTCACGCAGTTCAAGTTCAACCCTCGCGACGGAGGATCCTGCACTATCCAGCTGCAGTACGACATCGACACTCCCAAGCTCCTGCTCCTGCCCCTGGTGGAGGATGCTTGCCGTAGCGCAGTCATCCAGTCCATCCCTGGCCTTGGCAACTGCACATTCGTCGAAGCCGACCCGATCAAGGGTGAACCTGCCCACGTCATCACTGATGGTGTCAACCTGCTTGCCATGCGCGACTACCAAGACATCATCAAGCCTCACTCCCTCTACACCAACTCCATCCACGACATGCTCAACCTCTACGGTGTCGAAGCTGCCCGTGCCTCGATCGTCAAGGAAATGTCCGACGTTTTCCAGGGTCACAGTATCTCCGTCGATAACCGTCATCTGAACCTGATCGGTGACGTGATGACCCAGTCTGGTGGCTTCCGCCCCTTCAACCGTAACGGTCTTGTCAAGGACGGCTCATCCCCTCTGGCCAAGATGAGTTTCGAAACCACCGTCGGTTACCTCAAGGAGGCCGTCGTTGAGAGAGACTTTGATAACCTCAAGAGTCCCAGTGCCAGAATCGTCGTTGGTCGCACCGGAACCGTCGGTACCGGTGCCTTCGATGTCCTTGCTCCTGTGGCGTAAATATAATGGGCGTGTTGCATTTTCACCAGTTTTCATATCTTTTTGTATATGTGCAAAATCATTAGTTTCTGTATTTCTATTTCTCTATTTTTCCTTTTCTTTCCTACTGTTCTTGTCTGACGTGTCCAACGATCTCTGCAGTTGTCTTTCAGCGGGAATAAGAAAAAAGTTGAAGTTTTCTTACGCAGATCGCATCCTCTATCTACCTTTATTTCAATAGTACAGGCAATCAATAAAAAGAATTTTGAATACTAAGAAAGTAACATTATTATCTCATATTTTTTGGTTGATCGAAGCACGCCTTGTATATATAGTACACTGTGATGACCCAATTGAACACCAGACTTGAAACCGTGGTATCATGCATGCAGGTTGTGCAAGGACTGCTGAGGGGATGAAAGGAAAGCAGAAACAGAAACAAATGCAACCGATCGAATGAATGTATTGACACAATAAAGCCATAAATAAGTTCAGCTTCACTGCGCATCCAGCATCATCAGATCTTCATTATCAATGTCATCATCGAACTCATCTGCATCACCTGCACCATTACGCACTCCATTGTGGGGAGCAGGCGCGGCACCGCCATAAGCAAGATTTTGTGGTACTTCTCGCTGAGCACGTTCCTCCTCCAACTTCTGCTTTTCTCGGTGTCTTTCTATATCAGCCAAGCTCCACGTCGAAATCCCTTCTTGATCCCTAGCCTTGAACGGCTGGGCCATCGTCCGCAGGAAGTTCTTGGCGGTAGCCGCCGCCATATCAGTACTGAGGTTGGTTTCGCTTTCCAGCATGGCCTGATTGATCCATTTGGGGAGCTGGTTGCGCTTCTTCTGAAATCGACGATCAGCGAGCACCATGACTCCGTAGTCGTCCTTTCCGCGTAGGACGCGACCCAAGCATTGAGCGGCGTGACGCATGGCGTCGAAGGAGAGGAAGTCATTTTCGCGGATGCGGTAGTTTTCGCGCAGGAATTCGAGACGAGCTTTCAGGATGCGGGACTCGGTGTATTGGAACGGAACGCCGATGTTGATGACGGCGCGGCCGTAGTGGTGGTCGAAATCGATTCCTTCGGAGACTTTGCCTCGTGCGACGCAGAGGAGGAGGGCGCCTCGGCCGTTGCAGCAAGCTGTTCGGTAGGTTTCGAGGGCGAGGGAGGATTCTTGTGCGTCGGGCGTCTCGACGAGGATCAGTTTGTAGTTCCAGATTGAGTCGAGAATGCCCATGCCCTGCCACATGCTGATGATGGATTCCATGTACAAGTAAGAGGGGAAGAAGACGACGACGCCGTCGGGGGTGATTCGGGAGAATTCCAAGACGAGGTTGCCATAGTTTCGGACGACTCCGGGATCGTTGCGGATTTGGAAGGATGAGGATATCTGCGCCTGGTCGGATCCGCGGGTTACGACCATGGGTAAGAAAGACCGACGAGCCAGTGTCATACTGTAGGACTCCTGCATTACAGCATTAAATCCTAGCATCTTGGGGTACATCTCAAGAGGGGATAGCGTTCCTGAAGTGATAATGACGGAGCTGAATCGGTCGAACACCGGCTTTATGGCAATGGCGGCATCTAAGCAGGTGAAATGTAATACCGGGTTGGGAACGGTTGCTGCTTCTGATTCAAAAGGTTCCAAGATCAGGAGGAATCCTTTTTCATAGGTGGCGACTAGAGTCGCGAATGTTGCTACCTCCTGGAGGGGTTGGTAGTCTTCTATGTTGATAAGCTCCAGAGTTCGCACGAGCGAGGTTAGTCGTTCAGCGCAGAAGCGAAGGGGCTTCCGCTCGATATAGGTCAGATCCTTCACGTGTGTTAGGAAGGAAGGAGGCGTTTCGGATATGGTATGCATGACTTTCATTCGGGTTTTGAGGTATTCGATAAATCTTTTAAGGAAGGATACGAAGTGCTCCGCTCGTCGTATATTTCCCGGCACGGCCTCCTTGAGCAGATCATCCGGAAGGACAGGGTTTGAAATGAACTGATCCTCCTCCCTAGCTTGTTCGGCTGCCTGTAGGCCTTCAACGAGTTTGGAATACTCATTCTGGAGCTTTTCTGCATCCGAAGTCTTCATCTCATTGATCTTGCGTTCCAAATTGTTCGCGCCTCTCGTCGCTTTCCGTAACGAATCCTCCGTAATGTCAATGCTTAGCGATTCAATACAGACGTTGTCGATATTGTGAGCCTCGTCGAAAACCACGATACAATCCTTAGAAAGCTCTCGCGATACCCTCTCAGCGATCTTGGGGTCCAGCAGGTAGTGGTAAGAGTAGATGATGACGTTGCAAAAGGGCATCTGGACAGTTCATGAGTATGCTCGCAGTGGCTACAACTATTCAAGGGTGTCATACCATGCGTCTGGCAGAAAAGTAAGGACATTGTTTATGCTCTTCTCCGTATCTGAGGAGATCATCGAGGGTGAAGACACCTGGGGGAACGAGGTTGTGCGGTTCGAGCAGATCGAGGTTCTGTAGAGAAGTTATAAAATGGCCCTGATCCAGATCGCAAGCTCCATACCTCATGATAGACGCAAAGTTCAACGTCCTCACCGCGCTCTTTCTTCTCCTTGACGAAGCCTGCAGTTAAGCTCCGGCACCTTGCATCGACCACCGCGCCACTCTTTTCCCGCTTGACAGACGGATGCAGACACAAGTTCTTTCGACTTGTCAGACCCAGCGCGCGGAAATCTTCGGTATGCCCAAGTTCCTTAGCCCGGAACTTCATCAGCGCCTTCAGTTCGGCCAAGGCCTTCTCGATCTCGGACATTGTTCGAGAACAATAGATGAGTTTTCGGTGCTCCGGATAGTGTTGTTGGTAGGCGACAATCAGCGAGAGAAGAGATACAGTCTTTCCGGTCCCGGAGGGCATCTCCAGGACACAATGACCCCCGGCATCGAGGGTCTTTTTAAGATCGCACATGTAGGCATATTGTTCGGGATAGATACGAGGATACGGGAAGAGGACGGGGAGATCACTAGCAGATGGAGAGAGTCAGTTGTAACAGCTCTCGGATTAAGCTGAGAGCTACGTAAAGGGTAGTACATACTCGATAAAGAATTTCATGGTGAGAGAGGAGCGTGATGCTCGAGAGAAGATGAGGATCGCCTTTTGGGCGCCTTCGGAGGATCTTCTAGACCGCGTCGACTTTTGCCCAATCGGGAATCGATGACACCAGATCACGTGCACTGCCCGATAGAGACGCCGATAATGTAATCACGCCGCTTTTAACGGCGGGGAGCTTCGATTATCAATTATCGATATCAAAGCAAGAATCTGCAGAATCCCAGGGGAATTGTGGGATGAGAGACCCTTAAACAGGTAGCTTGGGTCGGTTAGCAAGAAGTCAAACTCGGCCAGGTTCACTTAAGCCTCTCTTCTATGGTTGTGACCTGCTCTACTTCCATGCTATACACGCGCATTCCGTCATTTTCTTTACATCCCGCTTCCCCCACTCTACTATGAGCAAGAAGTTCAAATCTCAGGCTTCGAGCAGCCGAGCTGCTGCCGGCACTTTCGGAGGTTTTGGTGGATTTTCCGGCGCATTCTCTAGCCAAGGAAAAGAGCCATCGTCACTTACATATGTGGCTGAACCGCCGGATCTTTCCCGCATATCGGAGGCACAATTAGCGATTGCGTTCAAGAACTTTCTAAAGAAAGATGAAGTCACCAGAACGAGAGCTCTGGATGATCTACGGGATCATGTATCGAGTGTCGAGAGTCGCAGCGGAACGCTTGATGACGGGTTTCTGGAAGCTTGGGTAGGTAACCTTCGCATCATGCGCCCCGGAATAGCAAGTTGATCATGGTTCGGAACATCGGCAGATTAAAATCTATCCCCGCGCTTCCATAGATCTGTCCCGCAGGGTGAGACAGACCGCTCATTCTACTCAAGGGTCGATTGCCAGTCTGGTGGGAAAGCGGATTGCTCGCTTCCTACCCAAGGTGATTGGCGCGTGGCTGGCAGGAATCTATGATAATGATAGACCTGTCCATCAGTCTGCTTTGGAGTCTTTCACCCGCGTCTTCTCGACTGACGAGAAGAGAAGCGGCGTGTGGAAGGTTTACCAGAGCGCTATCCTAGAATTTGTGGATGATGTCATCCTGCAGCAGACTGCTCTGACATTGAGCGATGAGCGAACGGTCAAGCCTGACGATGCAGAAGCAAAGTATGCGCGTGTAGCTGGTACTGCGCTTTTGCTGTTCAACAGAGTTCTAGGTAAGCGGAGATCCATATTGTTCCTAACGTCTTTTGACTAAAGCATATGCAGGACACTCGACCCATGAAGATTTGCAGAAGGATTTGCCGACCATCGAAACTCTCTTATGCAGCAAATCTCTATGGGCGCTTTCTTATCATGACGACCCTTTTGTGCGCAAATCGCTCTACATCCTTACTCGATCTGCTGTGTCTAAAGAGCCTGAGGAGCTTGATTGGAAGCTCATCAGTGCTGCCTTGATTGGCAAGGCTTTGCACAGTCCCCAACTTGGTTCCGCATCGGAGCTTTCCGAAACGATTTTGCGAGTAACGTCTGCAAGACCGCAATTATGGACAGAGGACTATTCTGGGAAGTCATCCCCTTCCAAGAGACTTCTTCAATACATACAAAAAGGTTCACAAAGCGGCACAAGCTCCTTCTGGCCAAATCTTTGCCAATTACTTCAGACGATTCCTTTCGAAACATTGGCCAAGATTGACTCGCAATCTACATCCGATTCTCTTGGTCTGTCTAGTGCGGTTGCACTAACGGAGTCGTTCCAGGAAGGAGTCACTTCTAGGGATGAGCCTCGACAGAATCGTGCGGTTGGTTGGAAGGCCTACATTGACACGTCGATGTGGCTTGCCCACCGGCTTTCTGAAGAGGATAGGGAGAAATTCTTGCAGGACAGGCTTGCTCCGTTGATATTGCAATATGTCGAGCCTGAACAAGATCGTCTTCAATGGACTCTTCCCCCTTCGTCGGCGGAATCTATCTGCACGGATTGTCTCGTCGCAGTGACAGCGAAAGGCTACAAAGCGGTGGTCGAGCAGCTGTGGACAAAGTTGGCCGATGGCCTACTCGAGGCTGTAAAGCTGTCATCACCGGAGCAGTCCAAGGACTTCAAGCCCTCACAGGACGCAGTATGTGTGGAGGCTGAGCGTCTGTTCGCCTCGGAAGCCTTGTTGCTTTCGCGTTTGCATGGCACTGCCCATGAGACAAGCATTTTGGATGTATTCAAGAATACAGGCCTAAAATTACTCGATAATTGCCTGGAGGTGTTGCGCTCCAGGAATGGTAAGCCTTATGGAGCGGCTGCGGTTGTAGAAGAAATAGTACGCAAAGTCCCGCAAATCGCGCAAGGCTCGCAGTCGTTGTTGAATTTTGTTCAAGAGGATGCGCCTGAGCTCTTGGCATCGCCATCCGCTGATCGATTGGTATCCATTATCATGTCTTGCCGATCTTGGGAAGGGTTCGGACCTAGCTTCGAGAAGGTCGTCGAGCGTGTGGCACAGTCGGATCCTGAGTCCTCAAATGTACATGCTGTTCAGAAGCTTCTTTCCACTCTTGATTTCCAGGAGCTAGGCGACAAGAGTGGACTGGTTTCTTTGGTCATGCGGGCCCTAGAACAAGCTTGCAAGGGCAGCGACCTTCACTGGTCCATTGTTGTTGCCGTGCTACAGAACCATACTTCTCATGGGCAATTGACGGACTCAATTTTCCTGTCTATTGTGGATGCCCTCTCTGAAGAGAGCAAGGTATTTGACACGCTACATGGACTTTCTCGCATCTCCAGCTCGGTCCCCACTGCTGTCAGAAACTTCCAGAGCGGAGGCCACGGCTCAAAGTTGTCTGGTAAGCTGTTGTTCCTCACCGAGTCGTCGGACGAAGAAGTAGCTAGTCTCGCGGAGTCGCTGTCCAAGACTGTGAAAAATTCCGTCGTCAGTGAGACAAGCGCCAAATCGAGCTTTGAGATCCTGCAGCACCAGTTCGACAATGTGAATCAAATGTCACTTTCGTAAGTCGCGACCCACCGAGAGGAGAGAAAAGAAGCTAACGGTACTAGCATCGAGTCCATGTTGAGCATCGCGGAAGAGCTTCTACAGAATGTCCCTTCCGCTGACATTGGAAGAGTAGCGAAGGACATACTGCCGTCTCGTCAATCTTGGGAGAATTCCCTTGGACCTTTTCTCGAGCTCCCTCCACGGCTATCGGCTGCCGTCACCAGCCCGCTCGCCGGTACCGTGCATCTCGTTAATCGCAGTGTGTCAAACGCATTCCGGGAACGCTACGCACGTATTCCGCGCGACTCCAATAATTGCTCGTCGGCGTTCCGGTTGGCATTTTACACCATCAAGATTCTTTCTTCATTCGATATTGTTGAACATCTGGAGATCGAGGAGCTTGAGACACTGTTTTACAATGTACCCCTAACAGTGCAGCTTATTGATGATGACTTGAGCGTCCAAAACTGCAATGGGATAACCGGCATCACACACCCCGAGCAGCGTGAGGAGTACATGGAAGTAGTCAGCGATGGTCGAAAAGCCGTGAATGGCTGGGCTCAGTCGCAAAAACTGAATGCCGGTAAAGGACTGTCAGTTGGTTCTTTGCTTTCTACATTTTGGACAAACCAGGTCGAGAAGCTGGATTCCATTTCTCCGTTAGACTACCAAATTGGGCTGGCGTTTGTGAAGATTATGGAAGCTGTGGATTCGTCAAGCAAGAGTCGGTCATCAGAAGAGGTCACACAACTTTGCAGGGAGATGCGAAAGGCGAACGCCATTCGGTCGGCCTCTTGGGTGACCGTGCTACGAAGTGCCATACTCTCCAACCCTGCCGGCACACGACTATGTAACGAGTTTGTGGCGGACTCCACGGGGTTGAAGCCCACCGATGAGAGCAAAGATGGTATGTCGAGGCCCCTTTACCCACTCAATCTAATCTGCTAATATAGACTAGGTCTTCGCAAGCTGGTCCTTTTGAATCTCCTGTTATCTGGAGAAGAAGAGGTTGCGGCCTCCATTCCCACACAGCGTTTGGTGTTCCTTATCAAACATCTCATTCAATGCCTCCAGTCTGAGGGCACATCTTTGAGTATCAAGGCCGAGATTTTCCAAGTCCTGGTAGTGATGCTTCCTAACCTACAGGAAATCTACGGCTCCCACTGGGAGGAATGTATGGATATCCTTATTACCACATGGCAAGAGACTGGTGGTAGCGACGAAGCCATCCCTACTCTGCTATCGTCGTTCAGACTCTTTTCTCGTCTTCAGTCAATCGCAGGCGACGAGGAGAGTAACGATGATGTGAAGGATGCGTGGTCTGATCGGAAGAATGCACTCTTCAATAGCTTGGCGTCAACGCTCCAGAAATTCGGTAAGTGTTGGATACACGGTTATCAGGTATATGCTGACTGGGCAGATTCGTCCACCACCTTCCACCAACCCCGAGATGTGGCTGTTGATCTGTTGTGTCGCTTCCTCAACGTTATCCCAGTTGATCACCTGGAGGACGCGAGCAAGTTCTTCCCTCTTATCACAGCGCAGAGCCCTGCGGTGCAACGCGCAGCTTACACAGTCCTCCATCGGTACATCCCCAGCGTGCAAGAACAAGTGTCATTTGACGTGGCGCTGTCGAAGACGACTGTCGGACTGCCTGACGAGCTCATGTCTTTGCTGCTCGAAGCACCGACTATGGAAGGGGTTAACGCCGCCTATGGCGACGACAGGATGTGGGCCGAACTACGGTCGTATCTGCTAAGCTGGAAGGTGGTTTTCGATCACTTCGTTAACGCGGTATGTATTGGTGTCTTGCTATAGGAATATGGTTTGCTGACCGTCACAGTCTCTCACTGTCCAAGAGAACTACGTGGCTAGTATCAAGGACAACGAAAGTCTCAGCCCACTTTTGGAGTTCATGTTCGATTTCCTCCAGCGATCGGGCGGAAAGATGGTGGATGCATCCAAGTTTGACATCCGCTCCTTCGAGCTCGATCAGTCCGAGAGCGCTGAGAAGGAGATTCAATGGCTTCTCGTGCACTTGTATTTCTTGTGCTTGAGGCACCTGGCCAACATGACTAAGAGCTGGTGGCTCGATACGAAGAAGCGCATCAAGGGGCCGGTGGAATCCTGGACCGAGAAATTCGTAAGCTGCCTGGACAGCCAGCTTGCCTATTGTAAACTAACACTGCATTAGATCTCACCTTTGGTTATCGAGGACTCGCTACGGGGAGTCACTGAATGGACAGCCACCCAGGATCCGAACGAAGAGCGGGCGCTGAACGTGAAGATCTCGCCCAAGACGGCGGAGATCATTGCCAGCATCCCGGTGGATGAAGAGTCGCCACCAGTGGCATTGTCTTTGTCCCTTCCTCCGGCTTATCCACTGCAACCAGCGTTGGTTGTGAGTCGAAGCCGTGTGCTCGTGGACGAGAAGAAGTGGCGCAGCTGGTTGCTGACCATCCAAGGCGTGATCATGTTTGCCAACGGCAACCTGGTGGATGGACTGCTGGCGTTCCGGAAGAACGTGCAGGGAGCGCTCAAGGGGCAGAGCGAGTGCGCGATCTGCTACTCGGTCATCTCGACGGACATGCAGACACCGAACAAGCGGTGCGCCACGTGCAAGAACACTTTCCACTCGGTGTGTCTGTTCCGGTGGTTCAAGAGCAGCAACCAGAGCACGTGCCCGCTGTGCCGGAACAATTTTGTTTATGTATGAGAGTGTGGAAGTGGTAGAGGTGTACATAGTTAACATAGTAGGAGTCTTACAATGATGCCATATTATTCGATGACTATCAGTACATGTGGGATCCATGTCCTTGACTGCATTTCAAAAAAATAGTAAAATTACAACTCCCCATGCTCCTCACCATCCAAATGCTGAGTCTCATCACCCTTACATTCAACCTCATCAAACCTAAACTTCATAGACCCATCCCCCTTCGTATTCCAAAGGGCATTCTGATTGTATTCCTTAACAATAACAAGTCCATTGAACCCATGCGTATTGTTACCGCGAATACGCAGAAACCCTTTCTTGTCACCGTCATCCTTTACAGCCTGGAACTTGAACGGGACCAGCGGATCTTTATTTTCGCTGTTCTCATTAGGCCAGAGATACCAAGACTTATCTCGATTCGCCTTAAGCACAAGTGGACCCCATTCTTTGGAAAGCCAGTTGAGATAGAAAGACCCGCCATCGGTTACGTTGCCCTCGGGGGATGGGCAACCGGATTTGTAGTCTCCGCATACTTGGAATGTTCTTGGAGGGGTGTCTTCGTCGAATAAGAGTGGTTCCCAGAAGAATCCGCCGTGACCGCCGTGAGGGATGAAACGTTTGATCTCGCCGCGGTCGATGTGTGTTAACTTGTAGCATTTGCGGTAGGTGATTGGTAGAGTTGTAGTAGTGGGTTGGTCGATCTCGTTATTGATACTATCGAATGAAGGCTGGAATGGCTGGAACATATTCTGGGGCAGAACAAAGGCCCCTGTCGAGATGGCAAGGAAGATAATGGGAACAATCTTCATGGTTCCAATTATCTGGTAATCCTCTACTAGTAGTGGTGTTTGAAGGCTCAGGATCGGAAGTCTCTTCCCTCAATCTGATGGAGTGATTAGTTTCAATGAGCGTAATACTATATAGTACAGATGGAGAATACCTTGTGGTGAAGGCAGTCACCAAATCATAAGTCCATACACAGAAAGAAATGATCTTAATGAAGTATACATGATATAATAATACCATTATGGTAGGTGGATCCAGGCAAAGCCATAGCGTCTGAATGTGAGGAACGTTGGTAGAGAGCAGTTTTCGGATATTCGGATCCATCCATGATGATGACACTGCCACACCTGCCATCTCCGTCGATAGATTACGCAGTTTTTTGCTAAGATCCGACTGATGCTACAAGCAAGCCAGCCAATTTATACATACAGCATTATATGTTAGATAGATGTTTCATGGTGGATACGAAGCTCCAGAGGTGATCACCGTACAATGTTGTATGGAGTAGAAGTAGAAAACTGTGGGGGGGCGGCACCGCGGGGCACAACCAACTTTCCGCCGCGGAGCTCCAACTTGAGCTTCTCCATCTCCTCCTCGTCAATGTCCGCCTCGCACATCCCCAACCTGAACACTCTGCGCCGCGGTGGTGGTCGCGGCCGATTTCGAAGTCGTGGAGGTGGCCAGCCCGGTGATGCAGGCCACGGGTCTCATGGCGCCAAAGATCGTGTGGTGCAGGGCACCGATAATGACGCCAGCGTCTCCCGCCTCAGTGCCGTGAATCTGGGCTATCTTGATGATGTCTTCGCACCTGCATTGACGCCTCCGGGCATGGAAGTTCGCCGACTTCCCATCATCAACAGAGGTACTTTATCGTCCATAGACTCCAAACTTTTAATTTCTAACCATCATAGGTACCTACGTTCGCACCACCACCATCGATCACCTCGTCACCCGCTTTCTGAGCGCCCATCCCTCTTACCCCAAGAAACAAATCATCTCCCTGGGCGCCGGCACCGACACGCGCATCTTTCGTCTCCTCTCCTCCCCTACCTACGACGCATCAAATCTAGTCTACCACGAGATCGACTTTTCTGTCAACACTTCCGCCAAAATCAAACTCATCCGCGCCGCACCTCTCCTCCAACGCATCCTCAGCAGTAGCAGCGGCGACGTCGAAATCTCTCCAACCAACGACGCCCTCCACTCGCCCTCCTACCACCTTCACCCCCTCGATCTCCGCAGCCTACCCACCTCACCCGCCCTCCCAGGCCTCGATCCTACTCTCCCCACCCTCCTCCTGTCCGAGTGTTGTCTCGTATACCTCACCCCCGGCGAAGCCAGCTCGGTAGTCCGCCACTTCACAGAAACCATCTTCCCGGCGACCACGCCGGTAGGGTTGGTTCTGTATGAGCCCATCCGGCCCGACGATGCATTCGGGCGCACAATGGTGGCAAATTTAGCCACGAGGGGGATTCAGCTGCAGACATTGCAAGAGTATGCGTCGCTAGAGGCGCAGCGACGGAGGTTACGGGAGCTGGGACTGGACGCTGGCCAGGCGGCGGCGGATGTGGATTTCATCTGGGAGAGATGGGTGAATGAGCGGGAGAAGGAGCGGGTGGCAGGGTTGGAGATGTTGGATGAGATGGAGGAATGGAGGCTACTGGCAAAACATTATTGTGTTGCTTGGGGGTGGAGGGACACCCCGGGTGGAGTGTTTGAGGGATGGAGGGAGATGGAAGGGCAGGAGGAGTAGGCGTAGGAGTACAGTAAGAAGCATGAAGTATTACTGTGTAGTTAGGGAGTAGTGTGTGCGTCATACATGTTAGCTAGCTAGCTAGTTTATTTATTGCTCCCAAGTAGTTCCCCAGACTATCATATAATAGATTATATTTGAATGAAAATGCACGTTGAGCGCACAGGCCAAGGGGCGAGAAAGAGGAGAGAGTAGACTAAGTACTATGCAGTGGAGTGAAGTGCATGGCAGCCCAAGCTTGCAACGTGCATGCAAACCACCCCAAGACCCCTGTATATACCAGTATTATAATATTATTATTGTCAATTATTGCCTAATTGTTCAAGTACTTAACAGGGCAAACAGGTATTTGCCCAGCAATCAAGCCATTGGTGCAATCAAACATGACCATAGATACGAGCCCTTGAGCAAGCGAGACAGAGACTAAACATAGACTATTGCCCAAGCTAGCACCATAGCTCCCGCCTATGAGCCTGTACGATTGGCTTGCTTTCTCGCCCCCTTTTTTTTTTTTTTCAACTGCCAAAGTCCGTGCCGGTCAGTGACTGAGACTAGCCCAGAGGCAGAGAGGCACTGACTCGAATGGACTCGAGCACTACTTTGTGACTTATACTGGAATAGGATGCTGATCCGGTCTGGACGGATGTTGATCGTGATGTCTTGTCTGGGAGAGGAAGGGAGTGGTTGTGAGTTTGTCCCGTGTCATATTCTGGTAGAGTTGAGTTGCGTTGACAGATGGCAATAATTAAGGATTGAGTTGGTTAAACTCAACAGATATATCGTTGTTCACAGCTACGCTCTCTCTCTCTCTTTCTTTACTCCCCTTTTGTGAGTTCTACCACCAAGTATGGATGAATGTCTTAGGGTCCACGGACCCCTTATCCATCCATCAGGAACCGTACGGTAACCTACACTATTCCACTATTCCCAAAGAAGTAATATACGGGGGGTATTCCATGAACTGCCGCGGCGCAAAGGCCGCTGATTGGCGTGAACCCCTGAGCGGGTCATGCCTAATTGGGATCGAAGCTTTAGGGCTATCCTGTTTGGGTAACCCGGGGAGAGCATCACTTTCAGGCTACTAGTCGTAGTAGTCTTTCTCTAGTAGTTTGATGGTGGTGGCAGTGGGTTCCTCGTTTCTCTTTTCTTCTGGGTCTGCCGGCTCTTGTCTCTCTCTTTCTCTTCCTCTTTTCCTTCTCTTTCTTTGCTTCGGTCCAGTCTCTCGTTCTTGTCTTTACTGACCCTAGTCTTTCGTTTCGCGTGGTCTGTCGTGGTGTCATATTCAATTATTCTCTATACTTACCTGCCTATTTGTCTGCCGCTATATATCTCACAAAACTGACCCATACATATCACATCTCTCCACCTTTGGTTACATATACATACAACATACATACATATACACATCTCATACAACAATGAAGGCCACTAGCGCAACGGTGGCTTTCCTAGCCATGACTGCTGTCCAAGCAGCCAAGCACGCCCATGACCATGGCCACCACCGCAGCCATCGCTCGGTGGATGCCCCCGTGGTGAAGAAGAGCTCCTCGTGCCAGTTCCCCTCCGGGGCTGGCTTGATCCCTATCACTCCCTACGAGGTCAATGGTGGATGGGCTATGAGCCCTGACCAGGAGTGCAAGCCTGGCGGATACTGCCCGTATGCTTGTCCGGCTGGCCAGGTCTCTATGCAATGGGACCCGGAGGCTACTTCGTACACCTACCCCATGTCCATGGTAAGTTGCCTGAGAGTAAACCTTTGTTGGGCGTGACTGACAAGAGTAGAATGGTGGACTGTACTGCGACGAGAACGGCGAGATTCAGAAGCCCTTCCCGGACCGTCCCTACTGCAAGGACGGCACCGGCGTCGTCAGCGCGAAGAACAAGTGCAAGGAGCAGGTGTCTTTCTGCCAGACGGTTCTTCCTGGCAATGAGGCCATGTTGATTCCCACGCTTGTTGAGGAATTGGCTACCCTGGCTGTTCCGGATCTGAGTTACTGGTGTGAGACTGCGGCGCAGTAGGTTTTCCATTACTTTTACTTGTAAGAGATCATTATACTGACAGTATAGCTTCTATATCAATCCTCCGGGATACAACACCGAGACGGCCTGTGTCTGGGGTACCTCCGCTAACCCCTACGGCAACTGGTCCCCGTATGTTGCCGGTGCCAACACCGACGGCGACGGCAACACCTATGTGAAGCTCGGATGGAATCCGATTTACCTGGAACCGACCACCCCGTTCCGCAACGAAGTCCCTGAATTTGGTGTCGAGATCGAGTGCGAGGGCGGCGGCTGCAATGGACTGCCCTGCAAGATCGACCCGTCCGTCAATGGTGTGAACGAGATGACTGGCGACAGCTCGGTGGGTGCAGGCGGTGCCACCTTCTGTGTGGTGACGGTGCCCAAGGGCGGCAAGGCCAATGTCGTTGTCTTCGACAAGGGAGGTGACTCGGCCAGCGTGCCGGTGTCTAGCAGCAGTGTTAGCAGCGTCGTCGTCAGCAGCAGCAGCAGCGCCAGCTCCAGCTCCACCTCGACCAGCAGTATCGTCCCTACTACCAGCAGCACGTCGACGGTTATCAGCACCAGCTCCAGCACTACCAGCAGCACCCCGACCCCGACCCCGTCCAGCACTACTACCTCCAGCTCCACGCTCAGCTCCAGCTCCACGCTCAGCTCCAGCTCCACCATCAGCACCACCAGCTCCAGCAGCATCACCTCCCGGCCTACCCCCAGCTGGACGCCCTCATCCAGCTGGAAGGTCAGCTCCAGCGCAGCATTGAACTGGACCGTATCGGCTAGCTACACGTACAAGCCACACGCCATGGTGGAGACAGGCTCCTCGCATGCGAATCCTGTCGCTGCTGCTGCTGTTGGCAGTGGTTCCAGCCAGTCATCTGGAACTGCTCAAGCAACACAGTCGGCAGCTGTGACAGATGGTGCTGCTGTTGGCAGTGCTGTGTCCAAGCTCAGTCTGATTGTGGCGGTCCTTGGAGCGATTGTAATGGTCTAGACTGAGACCATGTTGACTACTAACAAACCATCAATGGTTGGTTGCATACTCACCATCATTTTTCTTGGTTCACTTCTGATGGGCACCTTTTTCACACTATACTTTATACCCTTATGATTGACGTTCTTGTACATGCTTGATTAATGAGCATTTATTGATAATGTTTACTGTTAATATAGTCATTAATCTGTAATCATAGTGCCAAGTGCCACTTAGCATGATCATAGGGTAGAGGATAGAACAGCCCGCATTCACTAGTACGAACTCCAATTGAACAGTCAGATTCCATCTCTATTTGAATGAGTAGCAGTGCAATTAAGAAGAATGTCCAGAGTATTCCAAAGGAGCAACCCAATACCCACCAGCGAAGTAGAGTAGTGATGAACTGGATAAAGTAGAAAGAGAAGGTGTACGGAGTTAGTAGCCTGTGTCAATGTCAAAGCGGGAAGCAAGCCAATCGGCCCACCTCCACCTCCACCTGCACTGCCTAACATCATCGTCATCTCCTCACCACCTCCCTCTATTCTCTACACTCACACTCACCACCACACCCACAACAACCACCACCACCAAAATGCCTCCCTCACCACAAACAGTACGCCCTCCTCCCCTCTCTCCATCCCCTTCCATCCCATCCACCTCCCTTCAATCCCACTACCATCCTCATCTCCCTTCCCCCGCACCCCTCCACCCCTCCAACCACCCCAACTTTTCCCTCCCCCTCCAATCAATCTAACAAACCAATCCAGGCAAAGTTAACCAGCACCCTCCACCTCCTAATCCCACGCCTCCGCCTACTGCAAAAAAAAGATACCGCCAGCTCCGTCGTCCAACGGCGCGACCTCTCCACCCTGCTAGCCGAGAACCGCTCCACGAGCGCCCGCATCCGCGTCGAGAATGTAATCGCGACCGACACCGCCGTCGAAGTAATGGAGATGGTCGAGCTCTACTGCGAACTACTTCTCGCGCGGGCGAATCTCCTCGATCAATCTGCCTTTGGGGAGAAGGGCGCGCGCGCGCGGAGTAGAGCGCGAGGGGAAGCGCAACGCCATCTTTCTTCTTCATCTTCTACTTCGTCATCTAAAGGCACAGAGGGGAAAAGCTCAGGGTTCTCGTTTTGGGGGTTTGGGCGGAAACAACAACAACAGCAACAACAAACCACTGGTACATCACCAGCAGCAGAACAAGCAAGAGCTGAAAGCGGTGGTGGGGAAGAAGCAGGCGGCGCAGTGGAAAAAGAAGGCTACATCGACCCGGCGCTCGACGAAGCCGCGGCAGTGATATTCTACTCGTATGCGCGGTTCCCGCACGATATTCGGGAAATGACGATCCTGCGGGGATTACTTAGCGATCGATGGGGGAAGGATTTCATGATGCTGGCGCAGGAGAATAAGCTGGAGGAGGTGAAGGTTCCGGAACGGTTGGTGAGGGGGTTGAGGGTGAAGCCGCCTTCGGAGGAGTTGGTGGAGAGTTATCTTGTCGAGATTGCGAGGGCGTATGGGGTGACTTGGCCGGATGGGTTTGTTGCTTCGCCGGAGGGGGATGTGCCGAGTTTTGTGGAGGATGAGGATAGGAATGATGGTGATGGTGATGGTGGTGGGGATGTGAAGCTGCCGTCTACGCCGAGGAAGATTGGTCAGTCTGGTGATAGTGAGAATGACGTGCGACGGGCATCCGAGACAATGGAGTTGAATAAGGCGACGCCGCCGCGGGGGCTATATTCCGAGGGAAAGAGCCCGGTGAGTGTGGCGCCGCCGGGGCCGAGGGTGGATAATTTACATCCCAAGGTCAAGGTGCCTGGGGAGGAGGATGTGTCTAAAGAGGCAAGGCAGTCGAAGCCGGCGAAGAGTGATATACCCGAGTTGGATGAGTTGACGAGACGGTTTGCGGCGTTGAGACGGTGACATGCACATTCCCTCTACACTCACTACATTATCAGTTACGATGTTATGATGATAAGCACGAGCAAAACTTCTATTAGATGCATGCATGCATCCATCTATCTATCCTCTCTGTTCTCTCTTTCATCATCCAATGCATAATGTAACAACAGGTATAATATATCAACAGCAACCGCTGAACCATCCCAAACCAGATCAAAATCCAAAGCACACGACCGGACACCGCTATGCAATGGGTCCATTATATATATGTACAAGAAGCAACTCTTAACGCCTGTGCAGTGATATGAGAAAAATAAAACAAGCAAGACTTAGTCCCGCTCTTCTTCCTCACCGGGGAGGAAGACTTCATGTCCGGAACCTTCGTAGACAAAGATGGCTGCCACGCAGCCAAACACCGACACCAATGCAATCAGCCACCAGGCGAATCCGACCATGCCCATCTCCAGACCGTAGCCGTACCACGATCCGGAAAAGATCGGTCCAATGGTACGGAACGCCGAGGACACGGACTGGCCGATGCCGTGGATGGTGCCGAGCACCGACGGGTGCGGAGAGCAGTTGTTCAGGAGAATGATGGAGGTGGGAAGAGTGAAGGTTCGTGCCGTCACTTGCAGGAACAAGACCACAATGATGGAGAACCACACCCATCCGCCGTTGGCCTGGCCCGGCGGGGGTGCGGACGACGGAGCAAGAGCAATGTATGGCGCGAATGCGTACGCCAGAGGGAAGAGGGTCAAGAAGTACTGGTAACTCTTGGCCGTGCCCAAACGGTTGTTGATGCTGGGGTAAATGGTGAACTGGAGAAGCATGCCAATCACACCGAGAATGGCAGTAGCGAAACCAACACTTTGTGGCAGCATGCCCAGACCGCCAGTGAAGATAAAGGGCAGTCTCTGGACCGGACTGGCAGGGTCGTTGGCATCATAACGCGGGGTAGAGAGGAAAAGCAACCAGAGATTGTTGAAAGCACCCATCTGAAAGTCGAAGAAGGCCTGCGCCAACAGCGTGCACAGCACGTTCTTGGTCCAGATCCGGCGGAAAGGCAAAGTGCGAGCCTGACGGCTTGCCTTGGTCGCCTTCTCTTCCATCTCGTAGCTCTCGGCCGGGTCTCTGCGGTTCAGCAGAGGACCAGCCTCGTCGTAGTCCGCGAATGGCAGTCTCTGGTACAGCGGAGAGTTCGAAGGAACGACGGCCCGGATGCCGCGAGCGAAGATGCGCATCGAGAACACGCCCAGACCGGGCTTGCCCTTGCAAGCTTCCAGAGTCTGTGCAGTCAGTTAGCAGTGCGCATAGCAGATTTCAACAGAAAACATACCTCTTCAAGACCGATGGCGACACAGACCGCAGCAAATGTCAGGAAAATGCAATTCGCCAGCATGGGCAGCGCATACGGGTAGCGAACGAGCCACTGCACACCGTCGGCGCCGCCGAAAGAAGAATCAGGACCGAAGAGTCGAGGATACGCCTTGACCGGATCAGCCAGCATACCACCCATCACTAAAAGAAATTAGCTGTAGCCACAAACATCACAGCAGGGTACCTACCAGGTCCGAACAACGCGGCGACGTTGAACCCGATAGGCAGAATCAGGAACGCGCGCGAGTGGTATTTCTTCTCCTTGACATTCTCCGCGATCATGGTCCGAATAATACCAACCGTCCCGTTGATGGCACCGCCAAAAGAACGCCAGAACACGGCCTGCGCGAACGACGTCGAAAAGGCAACACCCAGACAGGACAACGCGGTACCAATAAGACCAACCAGCAAGACAAACTTGCGACCACCCCATTCTGCATCGGCGACACGGCCCCAAGGGATAGCTGTTGCAAATTGCGCGGCGGTAAAGGCACCCTGGAGGATACCGGCCTGCGTGGAGACATCGGCGTCGGAGAGGTTCTCATCGAAGGATTTCAGTTGGTAGAACATGTATGCTTGCAGGGAGGCAATCTGGAGGAAGTCGAAGACACGACAGAGACCCAACAGGGCCAACTGCCCTTTGCGCGGAAGGGACATCCATGTAACGGGTGCTGGACGAGGCCGAGGAGCCGACGAGTCGGCCAGTTCTTGAGGTTGTAGGAGAGACATCTGTGGCTGGCTGTAGGAATGAGAGCGACTGCGAGCGTGTCCAGGACCCCAGTCGAAGGAAGTGTTCCTCACGGCCATGTTGGTGTGAGAGCGATTATCGTCGTAATCGTCGTCGTAGCGGCCGGAAGAGCCCTCAGAGACGTCAGCTAACGAGATGTTGGATTCTCGGCGACGACGTTGTTGAGAAGAGGTAAAGTCCGCGGGGTCGGGTTCGCCGCCTTGATCGTGACCGGATGTCCAGGAAGTGGCTCGGGTATGACGAGCATTCCGGCTCTTAGAGGCTTGGGCGAAGGAGGAGGAGGTGGCCGAGAGGGGGTTGGGAGTGGCCGCTGGAGTAGAGATGGCCGAGGAAGGGGTGGTGGAGGAGAGCGATAAAGAGGGTAGCGACGGACGCCCGGCGGTTCCTTGAGAGCCGGATTTTGGCGCAGGCATTGGAGAGTTACCTTTTGGGGGGGGCGGCGAATGATGATAGGGCAGCCCACGGTACTGGAGAAGAACAAGAAGGAAGGGAGGGGCCGGACCGGGGCTTGATGGTTTGGTTTAGGTCAGGTCAGATCGGGATCCACGAAAAGAGAAGAAGCGAGAATGAGAGACTGAGAGTAGGAAGTAAGAGAGAGGGAGAGAAAGAGAGAAGAAGAAAGGAATGGAAAGGGAAGATCGTGAAGAGAGAGAGAGAGAGTGGAAGACTAGACAGAGACGACCATCAGGAGAACTGCCGTACTCAGTAAGAACTGGGAATTACAACTTACTGGATGTACTGAACAACTGATTGTTACTGAATGGAAATTAATGAAGTATACGCCCAAAGAGGAAATGACTCGTGAAACTAAAATAAGCCGAATAAATTAAAAAAAATGATTAAAATAAAAAAGGAAAAAAAAAACTTTTTTTCTTTTCTTAAATTCTTTTTTATTCTTCATTCGGATCGGCAACGAATCCCCGAGCTTGCGACGACTCTTTCGTCGGTTCTCCACCTCAACTCGTCCGTTCCTTCCTCGTCCGGCCTTTTGGCGTCTTGGCATTCATTCTATCTCCCCCCGTTGAATTTTCCTCTTTTCTTTTTTGGCACTTTTGTTTCGAGTTTCGACACAATCGATACCCACTCTCTCTCTTCCTCTTTCTACATACGTAGTAACTAGATAGGACTAGGATGATACTTCTACTTATCTCTTTCCCCGGCTAAACAGACCCTCACCAGCGTCTCATCCAGACGACCCGAAATCTTTTCCCTTCCCGTTCCCTTGAAACAAAAACCCCCCCAATTCATGCGTCTTTTAGAAAGTTGACTACGTAGCATCAATTCCGACCTCTCCGCTAGTTGATGTGCATGGGGCAGGTGAAAACTTTTTTTCGTCTGTCTAAACGAAGTTATGCAGGCTGCGTCAGACGTCAGAGATCAAAGCCTTCAGGTCAGACGTACGCAATTCGATGCGTAGATAAAAGTAGTAGCAAGTGACGGAAAGTGACATGCAGTTTCGGTTGTTGGTTCGGGGCTGCGTCCGCACGAGTCAGTTTTTCTTTCCTGTCAGCTAAAAACTACGTAGTAAGCTACTAGTTAACTTTGTACTCGTTGTCGGCGTCATGCATTTCTATGGCTCGTTGCCGCTTTGCTCGGCTTTGCTATGTATGTATGTACTGTCAGCCGATGACCGTCCCGTGTATTAGCCGCTGTATGGTATGGTTCCAAGGTTCAAGGAGATGGATCGTATGTTTGAATTGGAAAACGGGAAGACTTTTTGTTTATACAAGTTTAATATTTATCTTTATATTCATTTATAACCACATCAATAATCACACTTATTATAATGTGCATCTATCTATCGCACATAATGTCCTTCTGCTCGCCAGGATGGACTCCGTTGTTCTGCCAACGGAAAATACCGCGGTGGCTCCTGTGACTTCGTCCAGCGTCGCCAATGCCACCACGGCGTCTCCTCCGATTCCGTCCAGGGCTTGGACCTCTCGATCCTATCGACACTCTCTGTCGATGCCCTCTCCTTCACCCGGCTAAATTGCTGTTGGCGCCGGTATATCCGCATGATCGTATAGATGGCCACGATGGCCACGACAAAGCCGAAGACGGGGGCGATCCATCCCACGTTGTTATCTAAATTACGATAGTCAGCGGGGTTATTCTTCCTGCCGTCAGCTGGAGCCTGCTTACCATAAACACTCTTCAAATTGCCGGACCCGCTCTCATCCTCATCCTCATCATCACCGGTCTGACCCCAATCGAAGTGTGCATTAGGGTGATCAGGATCGACCCAAGGAACGGTGTTGATTCCAGCCGGGGGAATCGCAGGTCCAGCGCCCTCCTCGCCAGGCATTCCATACGTCTGCGCATTCTCACATGACTCCCGGCCACAATAGCCCTGGAGATCGGGCGACGGCGTGAAGGTGAACATGCTGCGCGACTTGCCCAGAACCTTGCCCTCCACATCTACCGCCTCCGCGTAGGTCCAGCGGTAGAAGTGCGGTGCCGAGTAGCTCGTCTCGAATCCTCTCTTTTCGGTCTGCTTGATGAGCATATACGGGCCAGTCGAGTTGGTCGCGCCGTAGAACCGCCAGTACTTCACACGCGTAGCCCCGTTCCAGCTGACGTAGAACGTCGTCGGAGAGAAAGTGTCTGTAGATTGCGAGTACGTCCAGAGAGCCGGCACGTCGGTAGGCATTCCATCCCATTCGAACTTTTGCGCCCGGTAGTTCATGATGCGATCCTTGTCGATGTAGCCCCAGAGCAGCACGTTGCCTTCTTCGTCATGTTCCGAAACATAGGCGTTGTTACCCCACCCAATGAATACGTTCTTGTTCGGAAGGACTTGCATGTTACCCTGGCTGGAGCTGATCATGGTCTTCCCGGGAGGAGAGTAGTCGTGCAGCTGAGTGGCGGTGTTATCTTGGTGATCGATCAAGATAATCATGCCCGAGGAGAAGTCGTGGGTGCGGTTGAAACCATTGAACCCGTTGTTATACAGAGACAGCAGCGTGTGGGTGGAGTTTTCACCAAGCCACCGCGCATCGTGCTGTTGCGAGAAACTGAAGTTGATGTTCTTGAACGTGGGATGCGCTCCATGCAACCGCCAGATGATAGATCCATCCTTGCCGGAGATCTTGTAGATCGCGCACGTGTGGCGCGAAGAGATCAAATAATCGCCGTCAGCGTTCTTGTCGATTGAGTTGATATGGAAGTAATCCCAGGGCGAGCGCGGGTCCAGCCCAGTGCCCGAAGTATCCGTGTGACTCGGCCAGGTGTAGGCATCCGAAGGGTCGACGTGGTCGAGGGACTTCCACTCGAACAGAACTTCGTTGGTCTC
Source organism: Aspergillus piperis CBS 112811 (assembly GCF_003184755.1). NCBI lineage: Eukaryota > Fungi > Ascomycota > Eurotiomycetes > Eurotiales > Aspergillaceae > Aspergillus > Aspergillus piperis. The sequence goes on from NW_020291593.1 coordinate 1,813,682, forward strand.
CACGTCTACCTCCTGGAAGATACTCTCCATCACCCATCCCATGCCGGATTTCACATTCCACGGGGACATGTCGAACTGTCGCTGCTGGTAGACCGTCATCAAGGCAGTCTTGCCGTCATTGATAGGCATGAATTCGTGCATATCGCTGGATGCCATGCCGCCTCCGGGAACCACGGTTCGGACGATGCGATAGTGGTCATCCATGATGACTCCATGACCTCGACAATACCCGTTCTGTTGAACACCCTGAAAGAAACACAAGTGATCCTTTCCCTTGTATTTGCAAACGTGCATGCCGTGGGCATTTCCGGGGCCCGAGTTACCCCAGCCGCTCCAGACTAGGTTCTATAAAATGGTCAACACCATACCATACACTCGGGCGGAAATATCAAAAGCATACCCCCTCATCATCATAAATATACGGGCCGGAATTGGACGCTTCGTACGGGCCGACAAAGATGTAACCCGGGCTTAGCTTGTCGGGAACTCTATGTTCCAAAGTAAGGACTGGAGGATAGAGATCGGGTCGCTGCAGGTGGACGTCGAGACAAGGTTAGCGATCCGGGTGGCGAACATCTTGGCTACTATTGCGTGCAAGCAGCTGCGATGACGCTAAAGCGGGCGCAACTCACAGATTTGAAGACCGAATCGATCTCTGCGACGACAGTGTGAAGGCATGCGAATAATAATAGCGCCACACAGGCGACTATGGAGGACGGAGCCGATCCCCCGGCGATATGAGTGAAGGCCACCATGGATTCTTTACATCACTTGCTCGGAGTGAGCTCGGAAGTTGATAGGAAGATCGAATGAGCGAGAGGGAAACAGAGAAAAAGGAATGTCGATGAAAGATGAAAAACAGATTCAGATGGCGAGAAAATCCCACAGTCAATGCAGGGCCACCTGATCGGGGTGTCAAGGTATGTACCGAAGTATGTATACAGGGATGAAAGAATGGGGGAAGATCGGGGGAGAGTAGGGGAAGGGATCAGCGGTTGATGATATAAAGGGAGGAAGAGAGGGCGAGAGGGAGAGAGAGTGATAGTAGAGGAGACGAAAGCGGCGAAACAAGGACCACAGGACGCTCTCGACTTTCTTCCTCTCCTTCTGTTTGAATCCTCTTTTTTCCCCCTCTGGTCTGCTTTTTTTGCCCGCAAACCGCCGGAGATAACGTTTGGCAATCCTGCTTTATGCTTCAGGCTGGCCACAGTTCGTTACACCCGATTTCCTCGTTTCGTCGGTGGAGTCATGCCAAGCCCGGCCAACGTACGATGACACCCAATGTGGATTAGCCATGGAGAGCCGGAGTTCTGGAAATGTAGTGGCTACAAACCGCCATTGGTTGATCGGAGCGGGGACAGGATAAAGATCCCCACCCCAATCTGGCACTGGCTGTTCATGTTTATTGCAGTCGTGCAGCAGCAGCAGGATTGAAATCTCCATACCTCAGACGCAGAGGCACAGTTGGCATGGCATACAGAGGCAGCAGTGTGTGTTGGTCCATACCGACATATGACAGATAATGATTCGGTTTGTCAGAGAGAGATGTGTTCCAAGGTATAGTATAGTGATAGCAAGATAACCACAGTTGTCAATTTGCACAACTCTAAATCGTCATCACGTTGCGCAAAGATAGGCGATCTTTGTGGCGCATTTGGCACCTGCCTCGTAAGTAGGAGTATTGTCTATCCTAATGCTTAGTTCGGGCACTTATTTCCTGAACACGTTGAAGTACTACGTAGACATGACCTCCTGACCATCCTCATTTTATCTCTCTATGAATAGAGCCTTTCGTCTACAGCAACATTGCCCCTTCTGTATAGCAGCAGCACCGCATTCAAGTGCTCCAATGAATCCAAAACACAATAATGAAATTAATGAATATCACACCACAACAGCAACCAAAAGAATTGGCGCCATGAAAGGTATAACAAGCAAAGCAAAGAGTTGAACACCCATCTACTTTGTCCTCAGCTCACAGCTACGGCGTAGACTAGTACTACCTACCAACTTGCGGAGAGAGAACATACGTACCCCCTCCACGTAGTGCCTCCCCCAACCCCATATAGTCTAATCCACGCCAGTCCTCACATCCCAACTAGCACAAATCACAGCACTGTGTGAACCACCGCTCCAGCTAGCTAATAAAAGCAGCCGCCACTAGATACCTAATTAGATCCTCCCTTGAACCCTTCAAATAACACCACTAATTACTCTGACTACTAGAGATAAAGATAGACACAACTTACACACACACGTAACCCATTACCGGGGGGTATATTTACATCCGTACGGGCCCGGTAAACCATGGAACCAACAACCGGGTGTGTTTCGTTAACGCCGAACCTAACGCCCAATCAGGAATAGTCGCCACGCTGCCACAGGCAAAATTTCATGGATTTCATGTCCAGGCTAGACCAAGGGGAACTGAACTGAGAGAAGGGGGGAGGGACCCATGCCGACGCCACGTCACGCCACGGTTGTGGTTGGAGCAGGAGAAAGAGAAAACTGGTGGAGTTGCGAGGAAGGAGATTCTCCACTCTTTTAGTCTGATTGATTGATTAGTTGATGGGCTGGGCCTTTCACTAGCTAGGTACCTGTCTAGTCGAGGTAGGTAAATTATTTGCCGGGCCGGAATTGGAGTGCTAGTCAGGGCTCCCGGCTGTGGTAGGGGATAGGATTCTTGATCACCTATTTTGTAGATAGTTCTTGCTTGGAGGGTTTTATGGTTTGAAGGTAAATAAGTAGTTATGCATGTGGCTGAGAATGTCATGGCTGGCTGTAAATAACGTACTTATTCAACATTGAGCCTGTCACGCTTAGTCATCTACGTGAAAAAGGGAAGCGAAATGAACAATGGAGACAACCCCAACAATAAACAGTGCCTGAATGGCTTGGCAGCAATCCAGTAGTCCAAAACAAAAGAGACAGAAACGAAACAAAAATACTAAACGAATACGACACCGGATCACGGGTCACAGACATTTAAATCCTGGCGCTTGCAGAACATGTAATGTACTTTCCTTATGCTGCATTGGATGCATCACAGCACAACACAACACAACTAAACACTATACGTATATAATTTTAGACAGGTTCATACGCACACACACGCACACTGGCCTTGGAACGTAAGCGCTGCACTCTCATCTCCGAATCCTTGGCTGTATCAGCGGAACTCTATTAATAGGCGCCGCCACACCACACCAGCACCCCTTTCGTCGCAGCACAGCTTCAAGTTTAGGCGGCGGAGGCGGCGGGTATAGGAGCCGCTCATTTTTGAGAGTCATGGCGTGCATAATTCGCTGACCAACCGACCAACCAACTTGCTGATTGGAAGTAGTCGGAATCTATTTGAGTGATTTATGCTAGGCTTATTGGTTTATGCTCCATGTGCTGCTTGACATTGCGCATTAGGATTGATTGTATGTTGTACTTTGTTGTTGCCAACTGGCAGTGAGTATCTACTGCGTACTGCTCATTGGTATGGCTGGTTTAATTCCCGTCATGCGCTGGGCGGGCGCCCTATGCATGCATCTTGGTCGATAGATCTGCTGTAAGCAAGCCCGAAGTACCGAGCGGAGTTAGTATCTGATCAATGAGCATTATGAACGCTCTGCTTACCGCCAGGCTCAGCTCGCATACATACAAGGCTGTGTGATGAGTATGACAAGGATTGGATTGGGCTGGGAACCGAGCCCGCCGAGGACGTGCCAAGCACAACGGGTTGAAGTCGCACAGCCCATGTCAGCGACCGCCATGGCCTTGTAGGGCGCGCGACAACTCCCTATGCAGGCCAAGACGGATGCTCGGCGCCTTCCACCGTGCGAGGACGAGGGGGAAGGGTGGTTGGACCGCATGCCGAGGCTCGCCTACAGATTACTTACACATTACAAACCCCCGGCCAAGAATACACCATACGGAAGCAACCATGCTCATAGGCTAAATAATCTATATTCATCTCTCGTCGACTCCATCCACGCCAGGCAACAAGAATCCAAGACCGGTCCCTGCGCAATAAGTCTAACCAACATAGCCAAGAAAATCCCCCCCCACTGTAAGCCATAGAGCGAGAAACCCAGCCAAGAGCCAAGGAAATAGCAGAACATCAGTGCACAGTATTAGCAACAAATACCCCTGAGAAGGTGGTACGCTCATCGGTATATATCAACATGAGAAAAGCAGTTTTGGGAATAATTAGGGAAAATAAAGCAAAGACCCGCAGCATTGGCGCCCAGCGCATGCTGCAAAGGGAAAAAGCGAAGGAAATTCAAAGAACCAGGCAGCAAGCAAGCGCATCTACCGAGAGAAACGCTTGAAGGCCATGGTAGCAACCAAGCCGGTCGCCAGCAGAGCACCACCCATGGTGACAGCCTGCAGAGCGGCGTTCAGCATCTGGCGCCTGTTGCGGCCGCGGCAGCGCTTGAAGAAGTCGGCCATGTCGTTACCGCGGGGGAAAGGAGTGTCGGGGACCTCCTCACCCAGGAACTCGCAAAGCGGGCCCCAGCCCTCGCCGATCTTGTACTCGAGGAGCCTCTCGGGAGGAACCAGGCTGCGGACCTCCTCAACGTGGTCAAGGTAGACCTGCTTGCCCTTGTTGGGGAAGTCGCCGCGGAAGAAGGTCTGGAAGAACTTGTTGAGCATGGGGTAGTACATGCTAGCGGCCCAGCTGAAGTTCGAAACGAACTTGTGCTCGGGGTCGGAGACACGCCACCAAACGGTCTTCATGACGGAACTATAGGGAATCAATTAGACTATGTTCAGGACCGCAAAACGAAGGAGTATAACATACGCATGCCACGACTCAACATCACGGGTGGTCAGAATGACCTTGGCGTTGGGGTAGGCCTCGATCAGCTCCTTAGCAAAGGCACAGGCAGGCCAGTCACAGACTGCCTTTGAAAGAGTCAGCGTGCGAGTTCGTTGCGAGTGATCTATAGTAGCAACCTACCTGGCAGTCTCCCAGAAGCTGATCCCATTCCTTTCTACCGAACTCGCCGACACCGTCGTACTTGGCAGCGAGAGCATCGTGCCACATCAGGCAGTCGGGAGGGTTCTCCATACTGGCGGACATCATGTGGTAGGTCTTGACGTAGCCCAGACGTTCGAGGGCAATGCGGAGGGCTGTTCACAGAGCCAGTCAGTCATGCAATCCGTCGCCTGCCTCCAAAGTAGCACCTACAAGCAGTTCCGGTTCTTCCCACACCCAGAGCCAGCACCTTCATGGGCACGGTGCGGTGGCACTTGCGGCGGTCGATGCAGGTGTCATCGGTGAAGATATCAGTGATTGGCTGGGGAGCCAGGTTGTCGGCGTGAATCAAAGACATGATGGATTATCGGCGGAGATAGATGTGTGGTTTGAAGTAGTATAGTAACGCGAACTGGATGTACTACCCGGGGGCTCGCTGGGGGTGTAGTGTAGTAGTAATGAAGGTGTTACTCTGCAAGGGACCGCTGGTCGCAAAGGAAGGAACAGGTCTAAGGACAGAAGACGAACTGAATCCAACCCGAGGAAGACAGACAGACAGGCAAGGATAGAGACAAGAGAAAAGAATGGAAGAGAAGAAAGAAAGAAGTGGATTCCAAAGCAGGCGTTGCAGAGATTAAAAGGAGCCCGGGAGTAGATCAAGAACAATCAAGGTGATGGAGTCGTAGATAACCCAGAAGGACCCAGAAAGGCTAGTCTCGATGGTGGGAGGGTAATAATAAGATCAGACTAGGAAAAGCACCTTGGCGCCTCTGCGCCGAAAGAGTAAATTAAATTATTTGCAATTTCTGGATTTTGAATATTTTGAATAATAGTAAATGACGGCCAGACTGAATGTGGCAACTTTCCTGTCTTCTGGGGAAATCCGCGACGGAAACCTTGGATTGGTCTGGCCGGTCGTTTGGATCTCATCCACTTCTCTGGACCATTGGATACATGAATACTTCTGAAACGGCGTGCGTTTATTTCCTTTCTTCAATATACTATTCTGTTGTCAAAATTATTATGTTTTTTTTTTTTTTTTTTTTTTTTCTCCCCTTGAATCGAGTGATTCTTGTTCCCTCATTGCAATCAATATTTCATTTCCATCCCCTCCATCCCTTCCTTTCCCCGGCGGAGACCCGCCGGTTGCTCAACCCACGTTCTGCACACATTCCTCACAAGGATGGAAGTGACATTGATAAACCACCTTGTCGATAGTAATGTAGGGCCAATAATAGAGTAGGGTAGTACTCCTGGGGTACAAAGTATAACCGAAGGGAAACCCATCCATCCCTCCCTCCCCTCCTTCTCCCCCCAAAAAAAGAAACCTTGGATTATCCGACAGAAAAATAGACGTCACCGGCTGACGTTCACCCAAAAAAGCCAGAAGGATAGTCAGGGGGTGGATTTGGTTCTCCTCCACTCAACATGAGGAAGCAGATGAATTTCCACGAATCTCGCCAAGGGGGAACCCGAGGTGCTGGGCCAGTCACAAGCGAGCAGGAGGCGAGAGGGGATTCAGGGAATCAATCATGAATCAATTCGACTTCCGGGAGACCCAGCAGCGGTGCGCGGCGGGGCTCCCAGCAAAAAGCAAGAAGCAGAAGGGGAAGGGGAAGAAGAGAAAGATGGAAACATGCCAAGCCCGGCTGTCGCTGCATCCCAGGGATCGGCCGCGTAGGCCTGCGTTTCGCCGGTCGATCGTTGAGCTTCTGGATTCTCTGGATTGGATCTTGTCCTCATAGGCTCAGCTGTCGAACCGTGCCCGGACTCGCACTCATTGGTTGAAGCCACAGTTGACGACGCGTACATTTCTCCGTCTGTTGCTGGATAGTGCCACTCCCCGCCCGGGCTAATGTTAAGCCACCCACGCCATCCCAGCAAGTAAAAATAAAAAGGGGAAAATAATGGTAGAAACCTTTCTACTTCGAACAAATGAAGATGGAAAGAAAAAGAGCCGTGCGTGTCAATTTCCAGCATGGTCTCCGCTCAGGGATACATACATGGTACGAGTTACGAAATGCGAAGCAAAGAAAAGGCCTGAAACGTATCCTCTCCTTCCATCTCCACCATACTCCAGGGTCTGTTCTGTTACGTATCATACTGAGTATGCCCCTGCATTCCTACCTGTGCGGTGTAAGGGTGGAAATCTCTGCAAACTATGCTGAGCTGCGGTGTTTACCACCACACCCATTCTGCTTTGAGATCTGTATGACCTGCAGAGTCGTCTTGTCGATGTGTATACTTCGGACATGGAATGTTCACCCATGGATTCCTTGTTCTGTAAGCCGGCATGGGGTAACAAAGGTAGTGTGTGATTAGCATGGCTGAGAGTGGCATTAGTTCATTAGTTCTCTCCATTTCACTCCTTCCCGTGCTGCTATCCCAATCCGGCTAGTCTCTCATCCTGGTAAACACCATGAGCATCTAATCTTGACGACTCTTCTTTCCTCCAGTGGTTGGTATACAGATCCATTGCCAGACGGACGGTGGAAGACCGCTTGGCTCGCTCTAACAATAACCATGGCGCTATGACTCCTGACTGCGTGGATTACTGCCTGTCCAGGTCGTTCGAAGCAGCCCGCAACGAACTGGATCTGTGTCCTCACAAGCTGCAAAGTATATGGCTCTCGAATCTGAATCCATCTATTGAAGCCCCACATCTGCGGCGACAATGAAAGCAAGCTTCTCCGGGAAGCCTCCGTAAAGCGTGCGTGCAAATGAGCCGTCACAATCAGGACATTGCAATTAAGTGCGTTGGACATGGCCCTGATCCCACTACAGAAAAAGAGAGCTTAGAGCGGTGTTGGAACTTGTCCTATCTCACTGTGGATCTAGAGAAAGATCGACAACTTTTCTACGAACTATCAATGTCCTATACGGTGTACAACACACGAAAGAGGAAGCTCTTGCCAGATATCATGTTTCGAGTATCCCAGGTAGGCAATCTAAGCGTCTGCTTAGAGCTTGACTTGCGAGTCCAAAGCCTGACACCAATCCACTCCGGTGCTGTTCAGTGTCCACAAACTTGCCGTGCGGATTCCCTGACACCGACCCGTGCCTTTGTTCCACTGTGGAACGACTTGGAGCTTGAACGGTTGTCTCCATCTGGTGGCGGCAGTACACTTCCACGTCGTCGTCCGCGTAACTTGTCCAAGCCTCATCGATTCTATCCCTCTGCGCCAATTGCAACGGTGCATGGTAATAACCTTCAGGGCAAGCATTTCTAGACTCGAACTGGCCAGATTAAAGATACAATAGTGTGATTCCTCGTGGAACGCCACCCTTGGATGTGATCAACTCTTGACAGTGGATTATATGTTGCCCGTATAGGCTGTGTATCCACAATATCCCGAGGCACGGGCTGTCTAAGGTTAACCGTCAGGAGATATTCGAGCGAATAATTTCCCCGACTTGCCCATGAGAACAGGTGCATTTGGTCAGTGTATCATGCGACGCAAATAGACCTGACAAAGTGACATAGACCTCTTTGCTGACGCTTGCTCAGCTGCCAATTTGGCCACTTCAGATGTCTGTCTACCTCGCAAGCACCTGCGACGTGACGTGTGGTGGTGGCTCAGCAAGAGGACGGCGTCAACTTTACTGCAATAGTCGTTTCCGAACCAAAGAGGCAAACTCAAGATGATCCGTCCGCGAAACCAGTCTCCACATGTTATGAACACGCATAATCAGACAATACCCACGCACTTCCGACTTGCCTCGTCTTGGTTGTTACGGCCGAGCCTAGAAAATTGGAACTCGCCTTACCCGATCCAGTCCAAGCTGGTGCTACGGTCAACTAGTCCGACTGCCCCGTGAAAGTGGAATTGACTAGTGCCGCCCTCTCCGCAAGCCAGAAGAGTCTCAAAGGCCTATGCGGTCGTGAAGGCGAGAAGACCGGTTCAACGAGAGTTATTTCCTAAGGTTTCTTGGAAATTCCCTGTTCCCTCATTTCCTGCCTCCCCCTTTTCTTTCTCAAAAACCGCGCATCTAGGGACAAAATTGGAAGTAAGTTGGAAATTGGCGGAGTGATAGGCCAAAAGCTCGACTGATAATCATCTGGGCAAAGTGGGCATGGATCCCGTCCCCTATCAATCAATCAGACGACCAGTCGTTAGATGAATCGTCGTAAGCCCCATCAACCTGCCCATATCAAGGACCGCTATCACTGGCGAGCCATCCGACGTGGGGTGGTGGACCCATGGGATTCCAATCCCCAAATCTCCGTCGAACTGCATGCGCTCGACTAAAATGGTGATGCGTTAGGTAACGTTATCAACTTGTCACGGCGGTTTATCTCCACGTTGGTTGATCGCAACACGAGTGGTGGGTGAATTCTGCGTAGTCTGATGAGGATCTGCCCTCTCCTTCCGGTTTCTGCTACGGAGCATGAGCCGGTGCGGCATTATCAGCAAGACAGGCCAGCTTGGACGTTGTTGAACAGTTCATGAAGCCGAGACAGAGGTGATACAGCGGTAATTCTCTCCCTGCGTACGGACGGTGTAACGGGATTGAGACGGTAGGTAGTTCCCAAGTGCCGGTGCCCGTCAATCAATCTCCGTCACAGTTCACCGATCCAAGGCCAGTGCTTGTCGGACCATTAGAGCCAACAAGGAGGTGTGCCTCCGGAGTGAGAGGGTTGTCGAAAATGGTGTCCTCAGGCCATTCAGGTAAGCCGGATGCGATGACCAACATAAGCGTGCAGGGTAACGGCGCAGTCGTGCATCAAGCAAAGCGAATCCATCAAAAGAAAAGGTGTGATCAGGGTGAGAGGCCCCTTATGTATGAATTGCCAAGAGCTGCTGTCACCATCGTCGTTGGCAGGCTCGCAATCGCCGCCCGCAATCACCTCATTTCCTCGGGGCATGTCGACCCAGGCAGGAGGCAACCCTCCCCCAGTTGAGAGCACCCACAATTAACCACATTTCTGGAATGGAGACGAACTACGGAGTCCTATTAGCCCTGTCATCGACAGATAAGCTTAAATTATTTTGATGGCGCGGCCGTTGCGTGCTGGCTGCGTTGAGTGGTCCGGTCTCAGTTGTGAGATGTCTCGGGTGATCCGCTGTCAAGCATCGCGGCAGTGAAAGTCGGCTGTTGGAGGTCAGGCAGCAGCCATACCCCGTGTGAGTGTAAAAAATAGCGGACACACTTGGTCCCTGTGAACCCCTGGCAGACCCTGAAAGTGGCCCTGAGAACGGCTATAAGTGCACCCATTACAAGCATCGCATGGCGCTTAATTTGAATGGAATCTACTCGATTGGACAGTAGGATGCAGGTAATCCAGAAAGGGTATTAACAGTCGCCAACCAGATACAACATTGGAAACAATCGCATGCAATAATGATATATAAAGAAACACGCCCAGACTTGATATCAGCCTAATGAACCCCTAACTCCTCTTGACCGTGTCCCGTGGTCATATATGCAATTGTATCGCCATGAAGCGATCTTTATACTTCTCCCTTCTTGCTATACCCCCAATATTATCTCCCTCATTCCAGCTTATCCAAGTGTTCCAACCTTGTCAATACGACTTGCTTGCTTGTTTCTTCAATTTCACCTGCAAGGAACACCTCGTCCAGAATAGCGTATACCTGTACAACCATCAGCCCATCCGTCTGCTACTCTCTTCCGGTTCCCGGACAATCCCAGTGACTCCCTCCACCACCCTATAGCTCACTTACCTTGTAGAAGTTGAACACCAAGTCCAACTCACAGACGTTCCCAAAGAACTGATCCAACACCTCGACGAAGAAATGGATCGCCTCGAGGTAGGCCAATTCGTTGTCGGTTGCATCGACGCAGGCGCAGAAGAATAACCCCGCATATCTCCGGTAGACGACCTTGGTACTCCTCTTGAACTCGACGAAATTGGACTGGTATTTCTGGTCTCGCGGGGCGACCAGGCGATGGACCTATCCAGCATACATTATTACATCGTTCCGCGGCGGGGTGTAGTAGTAGTGGTGGTGGTGGTAGTAGTTGTCGGGAGGGGCATATAACGAACCTCGCCCTTTAGCTTGACCTTTTCTTCATCCTATCATAAATTAAGAGTGTTAGATGACATCCGAATCTGTCCAAGTAGGGATGCACTTACGCTATACGGCGCATACCATTTCGCGAGCCGCGTCTTCCCCCTGTTCCTGCGTTAGGGGGTGTATTTCATGCATGGAGATGGGGCATCCCGGGGGGACGCGGGGTATGACTTACTGGCGATTTTGCACCAGAATAAATGAGAGTACCATCCCGTTAGTGGTTATTGCAAGGGAGGAGACCAATGAGGGGGGTAAATCAGCAAAGCCAGAAGTGCAACGGGGGCGTCACTTGTTCTCCGCGGTGTCTCCGGCGGACAATGCGAGTCGAGACTCCATACTGCCGGTGCTGACCGCTTTGACCGTTGGGTCACCGATTGACTTTAAGCTTTCCAGATCGAATCTGCAGACAACCAGCATAATGAGATTGATTTTCCATTGTTTTCACCGACTGCTCGCTGGGATCTCTGGAATTCAATAGTCTCTTCTACAGTTCTTCTCTCCTTCTAATCCAGCCCAACCTTTAAATCATTAGTCCTCTCTAGATAGGTGGTAAACCAAGGAAACAAACAAAGAATCCAACATTCGAATCCGGCCTCACGGAGAGACCCTGCATATATCATCTGCCTTTTTCTGCTCTTTTCGCCTTTTTCTCTTTCATTCTTTCCCCTGCATATTATCTATCCCATCCCGCGCTGTGCAACCAACTATTTCCCCCAATCCGAATCCGCAATGCGCAACCCCTAGACTCTCATGATCTTTTCTCTGTCTCTCTCTCTTTCTTTCATCATCCTTCTCTCCACTTCTCTCCTCACCTCGCCGAGATCCCGATCTTAATATGAACTACTCCTCCTCCCCACAATACTACCGATCACCTCATTCATAAAACAGCACCTCCTCCCTTACTTCACCCACTCTCCTCATTTCCCTCCCCCCCCCACACACCCCCTTCCTCACCACTACCACCTACTACCATCCAACAAATCTCTGCAGACGGCAGATTAAAATAAATAAAATGCCCGTCTACATGCTCTACGGCTTTCGCTGGCCGCGCGCCGGCTTTACCGGCATCCGCGTATACATTGTTCTCCACAACCTGGAAGACGCAACAGCCGAATACCTCCAACAACCCCTAACCAGCGAACTGGTCATGGAATCGCTCAAAAAGACCGAACCCAGCATCGTCTCCCGCCTACCTAACCTCCGTTTCATCGAGCAATACGACCCCGAAGACACAAGCGACGACGCAGTTAGCAAGCCCTACGCCTACGTCGGTGGGAAAGTCATCTCCATCCCCGAGGATGTCGGTCCTACTCCCGAGACGAGCTGGAAGCCAGAGGACATATTTAAGGAGGAGCCGTTGGAGAAGGACGCCATGGAGGCCCTGACGGAGTTTCGGGATAAGTATGCGGCGGGAGAGCGCATTGGCTGGTGGATTGTGTATAACGGCGATCCGGAGAGGTGGTTCCCTCACGATGAGGAGGAAGATGGGGATAGTTTCGATGATGGGTATGATGAGGAGGGGAGCTATGCCGATGGTGGAGAGTATGAGAGTGATCAGACGCAGACACCGCCGGAGACGCCTTCTTCTGCTACGGTGGGTTTTCTTTTGGTTAATTTATTTTGAATCTTTTGCTAACAGTGATTGCGATTGTATAGATGCGATTCCCCGAACGGTTGACTCGATTGTTTGCTAGGCGAACAGCTTAATGGCTACGGCTATGGCTATCTCGCAATCCTCTCTACGGCTTATGACGTGTGCGTGGCTAGTTGCTAGCATTTTGTTTCCACCAGAAAGCGGGTTTGGGTGTTTGGGTTCGTGCATGTGATTTCATTAGCAGTGTTCAGTTTTGGCGTGATGAATATCTATCTATTTTGGTTTCGTTCCTCATCAGCGACGGTCTTTACATAGTACCGTATCCGCCCTTCTGCCAGCTAGCGTCGAAGGTGGCCTTGTCGACAGCGAACTCCCGGATGTAGTCCTTCTCCAGGTCGTGCGCTCTCTTTCCGATCAACACCAAGCTGTGCAGAGGCCGGCCCATCTCGACCTCGGCCAGTTCCTTTAGGGTACCAGCAACCAGCTTCTGGTCCGCGGCACCCACACGCGCCGCGCCGACAGCAAGACTGTCCGGTCCCCAGACGCCTTCCTGACGCTCCTCCTCAGTCTCCAACATCTGACCTGCACACTGCGCAACGGTCATATAGCGAGGGGGCTCGTAGACCAAACGGCCCCGAGCCATGTTCTCCAGCGACGGCTCCTTGACCTTGATGTCCAACAGAACCAATGTGTGCAGACCCAACTGAACGTTCTCCTTGACCCGATCGTAGTAGGATGAAGGCTTCCAGTTCTCAGTGAAGAAGACCATGCTGACGGTCTGACCGAAGTTGTACAGCTGCAGACCCGTGCAGCCGATACCGGACATGATGGAAGCGTTGGGGATGACCTTGGATTCGATGCCCAGTTCGCGGGCGCGGAGGACTAGATCTGTGTGTGTGGTGGCGCTGATGGAAGTCAGACACCATGCCAATGTCGCGCCAGAGAATTAGTGAAGACAATACATACCCAAAGGGATCACCAACGACGAGGAAAGCAACATCGACCTTGTCGGCGTCGGCGAGAATCTCATCGCTGCCACTCTCGACCTTTTCGCGGTCGGCCTCGATAACAGGACGTCCATAGAAAGCTTCCTACTAAACCGATTTATTCCAGTTAGTCAACTCCACACCATAGAACACATATCTTGTAGTACTCCGTCAGGCGACACTCACTAGTTTCTCCTTATCGACGAGCAAAATGGCCGTGTATGCCTCCAGATAGACACGCTCGGCCTTCTTAACGATCTCCAGACCGCGGACCGTAATATCGGTCTCGTCAGCCAGACCAAGTCCTACCAGGTAGAGCATGGTGAATATACAATTTCAAATACCACAAATAATTGGAATTGTAAGTTGTTCGTGAATAATCCCACCAGCCGGGAAACTTTCGATATTCCCCCACCAAATGCGGCGGAGGGCAGCCGGACATCGGATCATGTGATGATCCGGCTATGCACTGTAACCAGTCCAAGTCACCTGAGGGTGTGAGATTCACGTGCACCAACCAGCATCCAGGCACTGTTTCCTTCTTTCATACTTCGCTGCTTCGAATGGATGCCACATTGTCAATATCTGTCCCATCTTGATCCTGAGCAGATAGAGATTCGGACTCCCCTTGTCAGAGTATTTGCAGTGGAGCATGCTCGATCAGTGTTCCTATAACCTGCATCATGTCGACTGATCGTACCCCCAAGTATCGGCAGGAGATCCAGCAGGTAGGCATTTGTTCTGATTTCCTATCCGGTTTGGTGCTGTGAGAATCTGTGATCTGTTTCTCTTTCTCTTTTGGGTGCGGCTGCGTGAGTCTAGTCTGTTTGTGGTATCATGCTGGCTCTATTTGTCGCTGCTATGATAAGTGATGCTCCGCTTTATCGATGTGATCTACGGAGCTTCATTGAAGCAGCGGTAATGCATGGGAATGGTGAATTCTAGCATGCAATGGCGCTTTGCTCCTTTGCAAAAAAAAAAAAAAAAAAAAAAGGATTATAAAGGATCTTCTGACTGGAAGTGTTCTTCTACTTCTTGCCAACTCGCTTGACTGGGGTCTACTCGGATATTGCGAGTCTGCTTGTTGTTGAAGGCACTATCTCCAATCATGTCTGCGGATCCCTATGATTCTGATGCTACGATTTCGTGGCATGGATGGGACCATCTGGAAGATGGCCAAATGACGATTGCACCGCCGGTGCCATTTGTCCCGGCAGTTCCAGCAGTCCCAACTGTCCAGCAGCAGCCGCGCGACGAACCGTTGGACATGTACATGGGGATGGATGCAGAGACCAGGGAGGAATTTAAGGAAATGCTAATCAATTTCGCTCGTAAGATGATGTTCGTCTCTGGTGAGACTGCCGAACCGTCCGTCGAAACCACGACTCTCATTGAGGACATTGTGCGCCAGCAAGTTGTCGAAATTGTATGCTCTTTCCCCTACTATGTTGCGAACTACACTAACTCCTGCAGCTCGCACGAAGCACCGCCCTAGCGACTCGTCGCGGCGTGCGGTCTATCTCTACCGATGATTTGATCTTTCTCATTCGCCATGACAAGGCCAAGGTGTCGCGTCTCAAGACGTTCCTGTCCTGGAAAGATGTCCGCAAGAACGTCAAGGACTCTGACGACAAAGGCGGCTCTGATGCTGCAGACTTCGCAGGAGCTGATGACCCCATCGCCGGCGGAGTCGTCGCAGGACCGCAGGATGTTGCGTCAAAGCCCAAGAATAAGCGTGCTCGCGTTGGTCTTGCCTGGGACGTGAACAGCTTCTACTCGGTGCAGGTTCCCGAACGCGAGGACGAAGAAGATGAGGAAGAGGAGGAGCAGAACTACGCTACGCTCCAGCGCCTCGCCGCGGCCGACGAACGTACTAAGAACATGACCAAGGAAGAGTATGTGTTCTGGTCAGAATGTCGCCAGGCTTCGTTCACCTACCGCAAAAGTAAACGGTTCCGCGAGTGGGCCGGCTTCGGCATTGTGACCGAGTCCAAGCCAAACGACGATATCGTTGATATCCTCGGTTTCTTGACTTTTGAAATTGTGCAGACTCTGACCGAGGAAGCACTCAAGGTCAAGGAGCGGGAAGACCGCGAGAAGAACCGTCGTGGAGGTGGTGAGAACGGCGAGAGCAGTAAGAAGCGTACGCGCGAGACTGGATTGTTCGATCCCCCTGAGGAGGGTCGTACCCCAGTTGAGACCAGACATATTCGCGAAGCGTATCGGAAGCTGCAGGCGACTCCTAATAAGAACATTGCCATGCTGCTGCACAATGGACGCCTGCCGGCTAAGATGCCATTGCGATTGGTAGGTCCATACCTGATATCGGATATGGTGGTAGATGCTCACTATGACAGATTTGAGGAACTATTGGCGTTAGCGATGGCGTGGGCCACAATTTCATGATACCCTTGGAGTTACGATAACATGATTCTTTATTTTTCGGTGCTCTTGGTTGAACTTGGTTGGTTCTCTGGATAATCAGGTTGATGGACTGGTCTTCGGAATTTGACTGGTCTGGATTGATCTTTTGGAGCTTCGGGAATCATGTTAACGGATGGGATGTTTCTTTTGTTTCTCTTTGTGTCGGATGTTACTTGATTGAACATCTTGTACGAACATCTTGTAACACTAGTTGTTTACCTTCGTCTCGTTCGACCGGTCTACTTGATTGAACTTGTTAGTTCAGCCTGGTGCTGTTTCCATACTCGTTCTCTTGTCGACTAGTCTTACTTGACTGGACATGTCTACTTGCAGCTTGAAGCTAGCACATAATTCATTGAATATCTTGCAGTCCTACCACTGACATAATACTAATCATATCTCATAGCCCCATATCAACCATCCCCACAGACTTACTCAGGATGCGTCCGTCTCCCTATAACCCAACTCATCAGCAACCACCCCTGAAAGTAAAGAAAAAAAGAAAAAGGAAAACTTACACTCATCAAACTCAGCCCTCCCCACCTCCCTAATACTATTAACAGCCGGCACATCCCCCCTAGCCACACTCCTCACCGTCTCCACAGCCCGTCCAATAACCCCCTTCCTCGACACCGCATACACTGCCGTCTTCGCCTCCAGCTTAATCACCCCGATCCGCGGATCCTCCGGCCCACCATCATGCACTCCATCGCCCAAATCACCCAGCCACGCCTGCAACGCCGGCGAATAATACTTCTTGACGGTCTCCTTATCCGCCACGATACTCGCCGTGCCGGAAATCGATGCCCAGGACCCGCTGATGGGGTCGAGGAAGGACATGTTGGTCTCGGTGGGGTGGGCGGTTAGGTCCATGGTTTTGTGGCTGAAGAGGTTCGTGTGGAAGATTAGGGTCGTGTCGCCTTTTTCCTATTATTTATTTCATCTACATTAGTTATATATTCCATCGTTATTATTCTCTGGATAGTAAGAAGGGGATGATACCTTCCCAGCAAGAGCCATACACCGACTCGTGAGCAGATCATCGTCCGAGGACTTTGTCGTCAACATGCCGAATTTCTGTTCTGTGATGAAGGTGGACAGGTCGGTGATCTTTTGAGAGAGTGGGATGTCCTCGTCTAGGGATTTGGCTTTGTAGGGGTCCAGGGGCTGCGTGCCGCTGGTGGTGGGGATTGTGGTGGACATTTTCGATTATTTTTCTTCGTTTCGTCGGTTGTGGATATTACTTGGTTGGAGGAGGTTTGGTGAGTGTAGTCAATTGTAGGATGGATTGTAAGGGGGAAGGGTTGGAGTGTAGGAGTTGGGGTTGTTTATATGATATAGTAGGAGGATGGCGTAGAAGTGACGTCAGGAGGTGGTAGTACTACCACTACTACTTGCTACTACTATCTTTAGCAGGGTTGATGGATGGATGGTGTCATGGTCAGATTGATGTCAGCGGTGACGATCGTATACCTTTTACATAGTAGCATAGCATTGGGGGTGTGCGATTCTGGGGTAAATACTTTTGAGTGTGTTGAATGGGGAGTCCCGTCACTCCCGCGTGTATCATACTAAAGTGGTGGGGTGTCCATTGGATGACTGCGGGATAATTCTTTGGGTTGTAATTAGTTTATGTAATTGGTGGACATATTTACTATCCAATTAGTTTCCATGGTTATCGATAATACCGTAGTTGATTGTCTGGTGCTGGGTAAATAGGGAAAGCGGCTACTATATATCTTGGTAGTGTTTTTGTATAATCGCCTCATGTCAGCTCCAAATGGTCAAGACCATACTATTACTAGTAGGATCGAGAATAAGCTACGTGTAATATAATTGAAACAAGTATGTGTCATCACTCATTAACAATCTATAGTAGTAGTAGCTCACACATAACTATACCACAGCGTCATCTGCAACTCCTCCAACCGTCGCAACCCTCCCGACACCCGCCCCAGCGCATCCGTCAGGAACGCACTTCGCGTCGACCCCGGCTGGGGAGCCGACCACGTTGTCCACCCCCGCGACATGGCTCGCTGGAACGTAGTTTCCGCATGAGTGTCTGGTCCCAACGGTGCCAGCTCCACCACGGCTTCCGGCCCCAACGACAACAGGTAATTGATCCATTCATGCAGCACAATCATGCCCTGGTTGCGCTCCTGAGAAATACCGGCATTCTGGAACACGCCGAACCGGCGTGCCCGCTCGGTCTCACCGCGCAGGAATCCCAGCATGTACTTCAGACACGTCCATACCTCGTCCATGTCTTGCATATCGCTCACCGAGAGGCCTCCGGGATTGCCCTCCCCGAATCCCGGCGGAGGGTCGAACAGGATGCTGGCTACGTCCTTGGGGTCGGGACACGGCTGGAACGGGGATCCAGTTTCCCCACGCAGCCAGCTGACTTGTCCATCCATGTCTGTTTCTCTGCCCGTCTGCATTCCAAAGAGGTAGCAGAAGGTCCAGACGCGCCAGATGGCGTTGTCTAGCCGGCGGGCGTCTGGACCGGATGGACGGGCAAGCGCAGTGTATGAGCTGGTGCGCATGACTCCCCTGCAGTGAGTCATCATCAGGCCCTTGAGAGTGGCGAGAGCGCGGAGATCGCGAGTCACTGCACGGTAGTAGATCGTTGCAGGGGATAGATCCTGCGAATCTGTGTTTTCATTGATCTCACTTATTTGACGCAGTTCCCATGCTGCAGGGGATCTGCGTCTAATAGTGTTTTCCATCAATGGGAGCTCGTGGCGCTTGAAAACATGGTAGGTGGCTCTGCTGGTCTGAGCGAAGGAGAAGAGGTCATCCAGGTCGTCGATCTGGAGGAGGATATTCAAAACCATGTCTTCCATGCCGGGCTTGGAGAGGCTCCATCGTTTGGACACCATGCGCTGCAGGTCGTCGTCCAAGGCGGCCATGACTGCGGCGAATGGCGGAACGGAACTACGTGTCTCTGATATTTGGTCAGGCGCAGGACCTGTAAAGAAGCGCACTGAGGGTGCACCTTCAGTGAATGCTTCGTCCTCGTCATATCCAACGTATTCCCAGTTGCTTTCAGTGTCATCACCTAACGTAGGCCGTCGAATTGGCTTGTCAAACAGCTGGCTCATCGGCTGGTCAACCGGCTGATCGACTGTCTCAGAATCATGGAAATCCTGCGGAGGGAGTTCGCATGTGTGGTCCGGGGGCAGGGAGGAGTGTGAAGTCGGTGGGGGTGAGTTAGAAGGTGCAGTGTCAACACCAAGTAGTGGCTCGTTCTGGACCCGCGTGAAGAGGGATCGGAGAAATTGCTGATTTGATTCTGCTTGCAGGATCATATCCATGGTGTACCCATCTTCGAGCAAGCTCGCGAGGACATTTTTCATTCGCTTGATGGCGTCTTCATAATGACCGTCATCCTCCTTTCCGTCAAGGAAACTCTGACCATTGTCCTCCGGTGGACGCTGAATAGGTGGTATCGTCGACATGCGAACAATGATTGATGCTCTGCGGACATTCTGGTACTTGTTCTTCTTCGTTTTGCTGTGCTTGAGTGCTCCACCATCGTGGGAAACGGCTTTGCGGGTTAGTACCCGCCGTACGCCTGCCTTTAATGACTGCCACAGGGGCTTTTCGTCACTTTCTGGCTTCAGCTCCTGTTTTGACGGCTTCTTCACTGGCTGCTTCTGCTGGACATGCAGGTCCGTCGGACTTGAGGGTTTCGGATTATGACCGTAGCCCTGATTGTTCGACGCGGGGGGCAAGTGTTCAGCTTTGATACCAAATACTTGCGGCCACTCAGGAGCATCCCTGGGCCCTTTCCCAACCGCTGAAGAGCCGATATACCCTGGCGCATTCTCATACCTAAGGTTCGAGGCCGCTCCTGTATCTGGAAAAGCCACTATAGGTCGCGGGGTGGTGGGACGGGGAGCTGTAGATCGGGGCGTGGAGGGCTGAATGGTAGGTAGAGGAGTCACCGGTCTGGGGGTGGTAGGTCGAGGGGTTGCTGGTCGGTAAGTCATAGACGGCGGTGTCATAGGCCGCGATGTCGCAGCGAAGGGTGCTGCTGGGGGAAGAGGTGTTGTAGGTCTGGATGTCGAAGACACTGGTGTCAGAGGACGTGGCGTTGTAGGCCGAGGAACAGCACCATAGGGCGCTGCATGAGGTTGAGGTGTGGTTGGTCTGGATGTCGAAGATACAGGAGTTATAGGACGGGGCGTCGTGGGCCGGAGTGCTAACGGCTGAGGCGTATAGCTCGTAGGGGACTCCCTGAGAGAGCCTTGCCCGCCACTTGATCTACCAGATCCTCTCGAATGCGCATTGCCACTTACTCCAGGAACGGGGGGTAGAGGCTTGAACCTCCACTCGGACGCTGATGGCGAGCGCGTCGCAGAACTCGCGCTAGATGTGTATGAATAGCATGGGCTGGGTGGGCCATATTCATCGGCTCTTGTCTTGGGTATGTGTAGATGTGGCACTGCCAATCTGTCTGCTGAGTCCCATGTCGTTTCCAATCCCGCGAGGAGCAGTTTGTCGTCGACGTCTGGGGCCGGCATTTCCAATTGCTTGGGTTGGGTGCGACCCGCGCTATCTTCAGTGTGATCCTCAAGAATGTCGTTTGGGAGAAAATAAAGAGTAGACCTGGAGGAGGCGAGGCTGTCCACTGACTTTATGCCTTGTGGGTTGCTGAACGGGGCGCGTGGAGGGGCTATTGGAGATCTGCAGCGAATGGGTGCATAGGGACCCGAGGTATAGTCGGACATGGTATGCAGGGCGATCATGTAGAATCACCGCTATAGGTCCAGAAAGGTCCAGAAAAAAGGTCTATAATAGAATGGGGAGGACGGACAAGGGTGATATACGTCGCAGCCTACGGATGACATACCCCTGGGACCCGGTTCCGACTGATACGCAAGCCCACCAGGGCTTGAATCCTGAGAGCCATCGGCTTTGGGTCCATAATGTTTTGAATTTAGTCACAGGGCCCACGCGAAGCTGCGGTATCAGCAAGCCCAGAGCTAGAACCTGGCCATGGAAAAGGTGCCTGCGAGAGCATAGCCCAACCAATGACCAGACAACCAGGGGACAGGCAAGCACAAGTGCTATGCTGACGGAGGATCAGCTAGCAGGGGTCGTGGCAGTGTTTGGAGCATGTTGACTGAGAAAGGCAACACAACAACACGGTCGCTGGAGCACTTGTGTGCTTGGAGAAACTAGTTCGCGATGGCGTTGGGGCCAAATCGCGTCAGAATCTGCGAGGAACCCGGATTGCGATGAACGCGACACTGAGTAATAGTTAGTGACTCCCCAGCTTAGAAACAGATTTATGTATCAGACTCACTGTGAGCAGAGAAAAATAATCTCATAACGAATAAATTGTGGTGAACGTGTTGATAAAATGTCCAAAGAGGCAACGGAAGAGAAGAGAGTTGGAGAAGGGGCCAAAAAGAACGACGGATGAAGTTCTCTCGCAAAGCCTCCCTTCCACCTTCAACTTCCGCCCCCAGAGACGATCCAACTTCATTTCCGCTTCAGCCGATCCAGAAGCGATTGTCCTACAACATAGCCATGTGGCAGAGCCCACCGGTCCAGACACATCAGGGAGGAGATCGTTCCGTGTCCCAGCTGACATCAGATGTTGTTCTCTCAGGGGAAGTGTTTCGTTTGGGGCGAAAACTCCCACCAGGAAACCTTGCGAGGAGGAAGTTGGCTCAGAGAGCAGAGAGAAGAGAGTAGAGAGCTACTAAGGTACCTACTCATCGGGCTGACTTAGTTGCGTTAAGTGGTACTGACATGAAAAACTCGAGGGAACGAACGAATACCAGGAATTGATGGCCTATATGTCGGCCACAACATGCGCTGAACATAAGAAAACCTACACAACTGTCTCGGGGATCTTAGCCCAGCACATCCGGATCTACTATCTGTGTCAGCTCAACAAGGCTTTCACAGGAATTAGAAGTGGATACGAGCCACATGGGTGACATACCATTCCCCGGATCCGTGGTCGACTCCTTTTCTCGAACCTGATCAGCACCATCAGGCCTGCCAGTCAAACTGGAGGAAAACGGCCCCTTGTTTGATCACCGGGCGTGAGTATGCCTTGCACTATTGTTCAACGGGAAGGTAGCTTGTTGCCTGATAGAGTGATAATGGCACATTCGATAAGTGACAGGAGCAGGTTCAAATGAGCTTAATGGCAGCAGGAGACAGATGCTTGTTCTTGGTGGTAGGTATTAGGCCTATGGATGACCTTCTGTATGACTGAATGCATTCTCAGGTTGTCAACAAGGTTGCACCAGAGCATTATCTGCATCGGGACCAGATTGCTGCCTGAAGCAGACGATCTCCCCAATTGACTTCAAGTCAGTTGAAGCTTTCGAATTTAGACCATGTCGCGTCTCCCTGGGTTCCTTGTAATTGGGCATCAGGTTCTCCCGAATTTTTCCAACAACAATTGGGGTGGACAAGCCTCTATGCAGGGCTACCAATGGCAAAGACCTCATAAAGCAGTCTTCTAGACAGCAGGTGATTCCTTAGAATCTGACTAACCTCGCACACGGGCATACTATGGGCCGTACCAACAATTGTGGGAACAGGGTTTCATGATTGGGCATGCCTGGGTTCTTCGTATGGGTTGTAAGCTTCTTCTGAAACGGATTACATGCATGAGTAGTGTGTTTGAGCGTTGCATAACTTCCTACACCTAACAATCTCCACCGACTTACCCTAATACAATACTGATTCCTATTCCGATTATGAAAGAGAATTCAATGGACAAATTTTCTGATACAAAACAACGGCGTCCTGATAAGAGCCATGTCCCTGAGTGGACCATCGCACCGCGTTCAATTTATCCCAACTGATACTAATGACATGCAACCCCAGTCGGACCAGTCTCATATTTGACACCAGACTGAATATCCAACCTCAGATCTCAGCACCAAACACCATACGCAAAATGATCGCACCAACAGTCACCGCAACAGAAAGGTTGGACTTGGTCAATCCCAAACCCTGAACGACATCCAACACCCTAATCCAGTCATACGCCACCAGCATCCGGATGATAGGATACCACCACCAGGGAAATGTTGCACCCAACCAGCAAAATACCCACATGAAACCAACGCATCGCTGCCAGATGAGTGTTTTACCTGCGGTTCTTTGCTCTCCCCGTGACAAGATAGCCCAGTAGTGTTGGACGGCGTCCTCAAACATGATGGCACCGGCTTGTGCGACGAAAAACAACATGGCGCCGGTGTTACCACCTTCGATTCCACTGATCACATTTGTGAATACATGCATCAATCCGGAAAGTATGAAGACAAGGGTCAGGTTGAGATATCGTTCTATCAAGGAGGGCTTGGGGAGGCCGAGGATACGGCAGGTGATTGCTGTTGAAACACCGGTGTATGACCAACGGAGATTTTGATGCCAGAATTTGCTGGGTCGTTCTATGTCAGCGAGAACTATTTCACTTCGAGACGCAAGGATTGCCTGAAGGACTAGATGCGAGCTTACCCCCAGAAACCGCGAACAGTATACGTGTCGGCCAGGCTCCCAAACTCTGGGGGCCACGAAGCGATTGTTGTCATTCCGGTCGCTACTGATATTATAGACGCCACCCGGTACATCGAGTCCAGAAAGAGCATCGATCCAGGAAATCCGAAGAGAAATGCGACTGTGACACGTCCGAGAAGCTGCTTCATGCTAGAACTTGCCATCTCGAATTCGCGGCCGGATCCGTATATGTATGACCCATCGTAATCCTGCACATCATGGGTAGCTAACGATGAGAGCACGAGAACCAGGGCAAGAACTTCCCATATGGCAATCGCCAGCTGCCTGATTATGAAATAGCCTCGGCTGGGTGGTTTTGCTCGAAGCACAAGCGGATGACTGGGAATATTCTTTACCTGCCAGGGCGTGCCAATACCACGGGTAGACTGGAGTAATGCGGAAGCAGACGCAAGTTTCCTGGCAATCGTACCCGGTTGCCCTGTCAGATCGACTCTGGCAACTAGAAGCAGGTTTATATGTTGGATGAGCACGGTAAATGGCATGCCACTAAGAGTGACTTTGGCGTAGGTATGGTGGTCGGTCATTCTGATTAGAACGCCTTCGATGTAGGCCATGTAGGTTATCGAAGGGAGGCATATCCACCGTAGGAAGGAGTTTCGAGGTGTTCTGGCGATGAGGGTGACCGTAATGAGACTTTGAAGTATGGTAACAATGGTGCAAAGGAGGTCTGGTGAGATGGCCATCTCGCTTGGTGGTTTGGAGCATCGGAAGATGAGACAAATGACGCCGTTTAGGGCCTTTAGACTGCTGCTGACGCGACAATCGTTGACTTCGAAGCCAATGCCATTAGAGGGCACGAAAGGGGCTGGTTATATGAGCTCAGGTAGGTGCCCATGTAACAGCTGCAGACCTCACACCACTTGCTCGTGCAACGACAGATGAGCATCCATGAGGAACGGGAGATATCGAAGGAGGTCAACTCTATGAAGACTAACATCTCGAGACAAGATACCGCATGCGTTATTCGGGGGACCAAAGGCGTAGAGGCTTTTGCCGAACGCAAGATACACTAAAACAGCCACAGGTCGGTTTATCGTGGCTATAAGAGTAATATAGAACAACTACATTGCCCTCCGTACGGTGTAACCTGGTGTGGTAGTAGTTGGCAGTGATGTTTTCCGGCATTCTTCCGCAAGATCGGCTTAACAGAATGGCTTTCCCCTGAGAGATAGACACCTAGCCAAAGTATTCTAGGGATTAGTCAAAGATTTGAACCATTGCGCAGCTGCAGACATTACATGCCAATGCCATTTTCCATCCGGAAGACTTCTTGGTTTCCGGACAACCACGCCGAAGTTGGAGTAGAAGACGCTCAGACCAAGTGCCTTCATAGCTTTTGCGGGGAACTGTAACGATTCTGTCAGGCGGGAGCTTGATGGATGGTAAGTAGATAATAATACTACATGCCAAGTGCCGAATCTTCAATCGGCGATTTGTTGCATGTCAAACGCCGGTCCAATGATATACCAGTTCCTCTCAAACCCCTCTCGTTGATCTTCCTTCTCCCGCACACCTACCTTCTTCAAAACATCTCTCTTCAGCAGTCTAATTCCATAGGGGCTTTGAAACTATCGGTCAGACGGACTATCACCTTTATATTATCCAAGATCAAAACTGCCTACTGTCACCAACACCTCAACTTCAAGGCTAAAAGACAGGTCGCGCAATGGCCACGCAAACACGAATGGAAGAAATAATCTCACAAACTATTGATACGTTCAGCGGAAGTCTTCGTGAACTGAGTCTCAAGGCAAGGAAAAAGCCCATTCTTCCTACCCTATATTCTGTACTAACTACTGTCCAGATCCACCAAAACCCAGAGCTGTGCTACGGAGAGCACATGGCCCACGATGCAATCTGCAACTACCTAGTAAAGTGGTCTAGCCTATATGGTATAACAGTAATCCGCAAAGCATACGGCCTCGAAACCTCCTTCCTTGCCGAATACGTCAACGGAGACGGAGAAGTAGTCGATTTCTGCGCAGAATACGACGCACTCCCAGAGATAGGTCACGGATGCGGCCACAACCTCATCGCCATCTCCTCCATCGCCTCATTCCTAGGTCTCGCTGCCGTGATGGAGCGAACCGGAATCCCAGGAAAAGTGCGTCTTCTAGGGACCCCCGCTGAAGAAGGCGGCGGTGGTAAAATCAAGTTGATCGAAGCGGGCGCTCTGAAGTACACAACCGCCTCGTTAATGAGCCACCCAACACCCCAGTTCCCTCATATGCCTGCGGGCTCTGCAGGTGTGGCATTCGGCTCCTGCTTAGCGGCGACTGGGCTCCTAGCTAACTTTACTGGGAAGCCTGCGCACGCGGCTCAAATGCCCTGGGCGGGTGTGAATGCTCTTGATGCGGCAACGTTGGCATACCAGGCTGTTGGTTTGCTAAGACAGCATATCAGGCCCAGTGATCGGATCAACATTATCATTCCAGAGGGAGGGACGGCTCACAATATCATTCCGGATAAGGCGCAGGTTCGAGTAAATGTCCGGTCTGAGACGCTGAAAGAGATGAATGCCCTGCGGGAGCGCGTTGAGAATTGCATGAAAGGAGCGGCGTTGGCTACGGGATGCGCGGTTGACATTGTTCCAGCGTATGAACTAATTTTTCATATTCTCTATGGAAGATAGTGAAACTAACACTGAACCAGAATGGACCCCTACGCAGATATCCGACCCAACGAGAGCCTCTGTACAGAGTTTACCCGATACATGGGTTCCAAGGGTATGGACTACTACTGCGATCTACAAAAGAAGGATATCGGTGCATTCAGCACAGATATGGGTATGCACACAACAACAACCCCCCTCCTCACTATCCAAGTAGACTTTTATTCTCTTTGTTAACGAGAAACAACCACAACTATAGGTAACATAAGCTACAAAGTCCCCTCCTTCCACGGCCACTTCTTCATCCCCACTCCCCCCGGAACAGCCATGCACACCGAGGCGTTCCGCGATGCAGCAAAGACGGAAGAAGCCCATGATATCGCCATGTCAGTGGGCAAGGGCATGGCTGTGGCCGGACTCAAAGTCCTGGCTGACAAAAGTTTCGCGGCCCAAATGAAGGAGTACTTTGAGGATGATAAGGAATTTCGATACTAGACTCTTCTATTACCTCCTTGCTGGACCCCATGCAATGAATGTTTTGTCATATAAGGGTGGTAGATAATTAACTATCTATACTATGTAGTAGATAAGCAGATGGCATTACTACTAGATACTGGAGTCCTCAGTGATATCTATACTTAGAAGAGCCCTCATCAATGTATGTAAATGATGCATTCCACCCGACTCCCATAAGATACTATCAAGTGTATGGTTTTCGAGTACCAGTCCACTACCAGCGAATGACCAGTCTATTAAGTACTAAGTTAGCTCTAATATTAACTGGCGAGCTACTAACTAGTTAGTTAATCATCATCGATGACATAGCTTCCTTGTGTATTGGTTGATGATTGTCCTCGCTTCGGGCCATCTTCGACCCGAGGGGGGCCCTCTCTTCTCGGCGTAGTGATTGTCCCGAGACGCGACTTCGCCGGTGGTTGTCCCGGGGGGTAATTTCGCGTGCAACCATGGGTAGAGTATGCAATGGCCTGATTGATTTGAGCCTAGAGTGGTGTAGATAAATTAATGGATTTGCGGATTGGAACTACTGAGGAGTGATTATAGCTAGTAATACTATGATTAGGTGGGGTAAAGTATTAAGGTCTACAGTAATGCAATGTAACAATTTGTAATCATCGTAAATTCGTATCCTAGTTGTTTTACATGAACCAGTCATGGCTATCTGCGTAGAAGCTAACCCAAGATCCACGAGCTCGTCGCCGAAGCGAGCTCTCCCAATTTTCTCACGATGTCAATTATTATGAAATTAGAAGAGAGCATCGCCCAGACGGTAGTGGACGGCCTTGATCTGGGTGTAGTTCTCAAGGGCGTACGAGCCGAGCTCGCGGCCGATACCGGACTCCTTGAAACCTCCGAAGGGAACCTGGTAGGAGAGCATGTTGTAGCTGTTGACCCAGACGGTTCTATGTGCTTGTTAGCGAGTGGATTCGATTCATGTATTAGTAATATGGTGACTTACCCAGCACGGAGAGCGTTGGAAACACGGATGGCGGTGGTGACATCCTTGGTGTGGATACCGGCAGCAAGACCTAGGACATATCATTAGCAATTGGTATCGCAGCAATTTGATACCGGAAGGACTCACCATAAGAAGTGCTGTTGCCGATCTTGATAGCATCCTCAACGTCCTTAAACTTCTGGACAGTGACGACGGGGCCGAAGATCTCCTCCTGGTTGATCTTCATGTCGGAGGTGACGTCGGTGAAGACGGTAGGCTGGATGAAGTAACCCTCGGTGCCGTGACGCTCACCACCGACAGCAACGGTAGCACCGGCATCCTTACCGTGCTGGATGTACTCCATGATGCGGTCGAACTGGAGCTGCGAAACCTGGGGACCCTGGAAGGTGTCCTGGGCGAAGGGGTCACCGACCTTGTTCTGGAGAGCACGCTCCTTGAGACGCGCAACGAACTTGTCGTAGATGCCTTCCTGAACCAGGATACGGGAACCCGCGCAGCAGCACTGACCGTGGTTGTAGAAGATACCGAAGTTGGCCCAGGAGATAGCGTTGTCAATGTCGGCATCGTTGAAGACAATGTTGGGGGACTTGCCACCCAGCTCGAGGGTCACCTTCTTGAGGTTACTCTTGGCGGCGGCCTGGAGGATAGTACGACCAACAAGGGTGGAGCCAGTGAAGGCGACCTTGTCGATGTCCATGTGGTGAGAGATGGCGGAACCGGCCACACGACCGAAACCGGAGATGACATTGACCACACCGGCGGGGATGCCAGCCTCCTTGACCAGCTTGGCAGCATAGAGACCGGACAGAGGAGTCTGCTCGGCAGTCTTGAGGACAACAGTGTTACCGGTAGCGAGGGCAGGACCGATCTTCCAGGACCACATCAGCAAGGGGAAGTTCCAAGGGATGATCTGTCCGCAGACACCGATGGGTTCGTGGCGAGTGTAGTTCAGGGACTCAGAGTTGGTGTCGATGGTCTGACCATGGATCTTGTCGGCCCAGCCACCATAGTAGCGCAGGCAACCGGCAGCGGCAGCGATATCACCCTTGGCCATGGTGATAGACTTGCCGTTGTCCAGGGCTTCGATAGCAACCAGGATCTCGGCATCACGCTCGAAAAGGTCGGCAAGCTTGGTCAGCATGCGGCCACGGGTGGAAGGAGTGACATGGCGCCAGTCGCCCTCGAAGGCCTTGCGAGCAGCGGCAACGGCGGTGTCCACATCCTTCTCTGAGGCCTCATAGACGGAGACAATGGGCTTCTCGGTGGCGGGGTTGATTGTCTCGAAAGTCTTGCCATCGGCACCCTTGACGAATTCGCCATCAATGAACCTGGTAAAGTAAACAGTGGTTAACCCTCTACCCAAAGCAAACAATATCGAGGGGATGGAACGCGGGGTGACATACAAGCCCAGAGGCTGTTCATACTTGACGCCGTTAGGGGTCGTGATGGTAGCGTAGAGGTCAGACATGATGAGAGATGGGGGAGATGAGATGTGGTTAGAGAAGAAAGAGAGAAAGAGAGGGAAGAGAAGAAGGAGAGGAGAGCGGGGGAGGGGAGAACTATCAATTAATAAAGGAGACAGGAAGTTGAGTTACTAGTGGTGGGGTAGGTAGGAGTGGGGTGGGTGAGAGAGAAGTGGTTGATGGCTGATGGTTGAAGGGAGGGGAAGCTGGTGAGGCGCGAGGGGGGAAACGCCAGCGGAGATCATCCTCGTCCACTGGCTTTAGACAGACTAGTTAGTCCAGCTGGACTGGTCTAGTCGGATCCATGGGAGGAATTCCGGGTCTCATCCATTGCCATTTACCTCATCTGAATCTCTCCGCGGATAGCCACCCCCTCTTCTGCATGCTCCGATTGGAGAGACCAAGCTCCTTGAGACCGAAAACCCACAGCGAGTTAACCTACGTACTCCCGAGACCCCTATAGTGGCCATCATATTATTATTATATCGCGGTAAAGCATAATAAGGACCAGGGCAATGATGGGAACCTGAAAAGTCGGGATTCCCACATGCCAGCCCGTTTCTCCACTCTTTATCCAACAATCGCCAGCGATCGTGCGGGGTTTCGTTATCCATGGCCACCATCCAGGTCCCCCCTTTGGTGTCAGCCATTTATACTTGGTAGTATGTAGTTATTCATTCTTCAAGAGACCCTGTGGCGTTGGTAGTGGAGGGGATGGTTATCATTAGTCTTGGATTGACATGGTTACATCTAGTTTCCTCTTACATCATACCGAAGAGGAATGAAGGACCTTTGAGCGGACGGGAGAATAAGAGGCTAGTAGCTAGGCAACCGGTTAGTGAGTTATCAATCATCTCCTTTTTGTAACTCACTAGGGAAATATTACTCACAGCTATGGAGCATGGGAGCAAGCTCTTTTTCGTATTTCCGGAAACCCTCCACCTCGGTGTGAGTGGCGGGGAACCAAGTGGGATCTAGTCTCTTGAGCTAGTTTGTTGACCTGCAAGCTGCCTCATTTTAGTCAGCCAGTCTCTCGTACTTGGAATAGTAATAGTAAGTAGTTCACGCATTTATTTAAACATCCCTGTATAGTCCAATTGGACACTGACCAGTGAAATCTCCTAAACTTACCCCTCAAACTCTCAAAGTAAGATGAACAAACAGAAAAAGAGGGGAATGCGACCAAAAGCTGAGAGATCCCGAGGCATTAGTCTGATTAGTCTCAAGCAAGCAAAGTGACCCATCCACTAGCGCCAAGTCACTAGCGGGTTACCGTTGAGGTTTAGCCACAATGACACCTTCGCCTGCTGTTGCTGCGACGGGCGGGAGTTTAGCCCGAGCTGGTAAGGATTCAAACCTGGGGGTGGTCGGCTGATACGCTGGACCGTTTACTACTGGGCAGCGATCTAAGACCTCCTTGCCCCGTCTCGGGCGAGTTGTTACAAGTTACAACCCCCTCCCAAGGTACCCCAACGCATATTTCCGCTGTCTATTGTCTAGACGACTTGGTTGAGTGTTCTGTTCAGCCCAGAAACTGCTCCCCCCCACTTATCTCCAACCAACCCTATCCATGTCAATTTATTCAGAACTTTCCCGTTGTTCACTCTGACCAAGTCTTCTATCTGAAACGGCAAGATCTATGGAGATCCCGCTGCCATGGCAATGCGTGATCTAGTCTAGTGTGCTTTTATCATGATCAATTCACCAAATCCCGGCCCAATCAAGTAGATAGCAACTACGACACTGTTCGATAGAATCTTGTCTTCTCTCAAGGGATTGATTAGTTGCATGCAGTCTAGTCTAGTCCTGCAGCTTACACAGTTCATCTCTTATCTCCGGTTCTACTCCGTAGCGCCCGCTTACGTGCCCCTCGTGGGGTTTGCTTTGGCTTGTACCTGCCGGATCCAGCCTCGGCTTCTGCTCTTTTGATACCGATTACGATCTTTCCCGAAGAAGCGAATCTGCCAACTTCGGGTTGATTTTATACCGGTGGGAGGTTAAGACTCCTCTCATCTCACCAGATTTCCGCGAATCCCGCCAGTGGGTTTTGGCCTGACCTTTCTTCCGAATGAAGCTTGATGGTCCTGGTACCGACAAACTGCCATAAAAACAACCTCGGGATAGTACTCCTCCGTGGACTTGCTGCTTACTTGCCCTTGAAATTTATGGGGAGACACCCCATTCCTTCTACGGGGCTCTTCTGGCAGGATAGACGTTTTAATGTTCTATACCGGTGCTCATGGCACTGTTGATGGTGAAGGAATTTCTTCGGCCATAACATAGGAGACGTCTTTTCGAGGCCTTTGAACGCGCACGGGAAGACATTAGACTGCTCCAGTTCAATTTGTTGTGAACCCATTCCGTTCACCGGAAGAGATACCGGAAAGAATGCTTAACAACAGAGCGAAATTCAGAAGCAACTACCCTCAAGTGACTCATGGATGGTATGTGTTGTTGTGCTGCAATGCAATGCTACAAAGTACAACAACAACACCGCGTTATCAGTGCCGATCGGCGGGGTTGGGATACTCTGGAGTGTGGCCATCACTCCCCGGCATGAAGTCAATGGGTGGCCTGAGTGCATGCCGCCCCCGACCGAATGGTGTCAGTCACTGCCTTTAAGGTGTGTAGATTATTAACTTAATTCTGTTACAGTTCTGCGAATAAGGACAAAGGCTTGAAGTAGGACAGCAGCGTGACTCATCCCTGTTACTGGTCTTTGTCACTGCCGACGACGCGCCTATAAGAAGCCCCTAGCTTCACACATCCCCTCTTGCTACTGTGCTGCAACCTGCTGCTCTCTTGATTCGCTTCTTTCTGACTATCGCATATCCATTCCGCTGCTAACGTAAAATGCCAACCTTTTGGCCGTCAATTACCCCAGAGCTTCGAGACTGGGCTTTGCGACAAAGCGTCTTTTTCGTGGCCTCTGCACCTCTGCAAGGACGACATGTAAATGTGTCGCCCAAAGGATTTCCTGACTCGTCTTTCGCCATCCTTGGTCCTAACGAGGCAGCTTACGTTGATGCCACCGGCTCCGGGAGTGAGACCATCAGCCATGTGCGTGAGAACGGTCGACTTACCATCATGTTCTGCTCATTTGATGCCTCGCCAGGCATCGTGCGCTTCTTCTGCACTGGCTCCGTGATCGAGTACGATGAGCCTGAGTTCCCTGGCTACCTCGAGCGGATGGGAGGCAAGAAAGTGGTGGGAGCGCGGGCTATCATCCGTCTGAATGTCTTCAAGGTTCTCTCCCCGACTCCTCTTGGAAGCGCCCTCTGGCTTATTGCCGCGAGCAAGATACAATGCTAACAACTGATGGGATGCATGTTATGGGCTACAGGTCCAACGTTCTTGTGGTTATGGTGTCCCGCGATTGTCCCTGCAAGTCGACCCCAAAACCAACAACACCAAGCCGTATCTTCAAGATCGCGATACCTTAGGCCATTGGACAGGCAAAAGAGTCGAGTCCAATGAGCTTCGCACCTATCAGAAGGAGTGGAACGTACGAAGTCTGGACGGCCTACCTGGACTACACACTGCGATCAAGGATAACCATCAGCTTGTCTGGTTGAAGCAGTTGGGCAACTGGACTCGTCGTCACAGAGACGAGATCGAGATGGTCAAAACCTCCATTCTGTTGTTGTTTATTTCTATGGCTATCCTGCAATGGGCAGGATACGTGTAAATGTAGTCCGAACTGTGACAGAACTGAAGGGTCTGTTGCTTGTAACCACTTGGAGCTGGCCTGGTGGCGTGACTGCTCATCTAATCCGACATGTGACTTAGACTTTCCTTCCTCTGCTTCTTTCAATGGTCGCTCCCGCATAGTGGTGCATTAATGCGACTTGTTGATCTCTATGCCTGCGTAACTCAATTTCACTTAGGTTGTTCATCATCTTCTCGTGCCGGTCGATCCGACCGCAATGCGGCAGGTGAAAGCAGATCCCCGCATCATCGTCCCAGACAACCGAATGTCCTCGGCATCTCGCTGAAGAGGAGCTCGCACTATGTCCTACTTTCCCTCCGTTCCATGGAACTGGCTACCTAGGCAATGAACTCTGGAAATGCTATCTATATAAACACTTTTCATGACCGGACGAGATACTCTTGCTGTTCCTCGCTCGCTTTTCACGCCATTTCTACTGTAGCGGTCAATACACCTATATACTATCATGGCCCAACGCTCGGTCCGTATAGCTGGTACGTCGGCCTACTTGAGACGCTCCAATACTGTTTATAGTTCACTGACCAAACTGAGTAGGAGCCTCTGGGTCCAATGCTGACCGTCGCCATGCCATCGCCGAGTTCGCTCGCAATTATCCTCACGATCCAGTCGATGTGATCATTGCTGACTACATGAGCGAGGCGAATATGGTGGCATCAGCGGCTCGTACAGTAGAACAGCAGCAGCGTAAAGCACAAGGCACACATGGATCCTCGACGATCGAGGCACCAGGCTATGAAGTTGGCTTTCTCCAAGCCCTGGACCCAGCCCTGTCAGACCTGGCAAAATACGGCATCAAAGTGGCGGTGAATGCAGGAAACACGGACACAGAGGGCCTCTACAACGTGGTCAAGCAGATGGTGGAAGCAAAAGGACTGAAACTCAAGGTCGACCTCAAGATGACCTCTGAAGAAGCCATGCTCACATGATTCCAGGTAGCTTGGGTCTCCGGAGACCAAGTCCTGTCCACCGTCAAAGCTGCATTGTCGTCGGGCAAGTCAGCCTTCGCCAATATCTATACCGGCGAATCCCTCTCCGATTGGCCTTTCGAGCCTATATTTGCCCAGTGCTACTTGGGAGGACTCGGAATCGCCGCCGCTCTATCCCAAGGAGCTGATATCGTACTCTGTGGACGAGTCTCCGATGCGTCCCCAGTCATTGGAGCGGCGTACTGGTTCCATGGCTGGAATCGTACTGACCTTGATCAGCTAGCCAACGCATTCGTAGCCGGTCATCTCATTGAATGCAGCAACTATGTCTGCGGCGGCAACTTCACCGGCTTCAAGGCCCTAGAACACATCGGTACTGACGGCTGGTCCAACATCGGATATCCCATTGCGGATATCTCCCGGGAGGGTAAAGTAATCATCACCATGCAATCCTACGCGCGCGGAGGCGCCGTCACCATCGACACCTGCTCATCGCAGCTTCTATACGAGATTCAAGGCCCATGGTACTTCAACTCCGACGTAACTGCCATCTTGAACGACATCCACTTCGAGCAAGTCAGCCCCAACCGCGTCGCCCTTCATGGGGTCCGCTCTGGACCACCACCCCCAACTACCAAAGTCGGCATCACAGCCCGCGGAGGCTTCCAAGCGGAAGCGATCTACTTCCTCGTAGGCCTCGACATCCCATCCAAGGCACGCATGCTCGAATCCCAAATCCGCCGACTCCTATCACCGTATACCCCCAAGTTCACCAGTCTCCAATTCTCAACCCTCGGCTCTGCCCCCGAAAACCCCGACAACCAAGACAGCGCCACCGTCTGCCTCCGCATCGTCGCCCAAGCCCGCCACGCAGAAGACCTCTCCCCAATGCACTTCCTCCGCTCCATCGTCGACACCATCATGCAAGGCTACCCGGGGGCCACTTTCCACCTTGACACCCGCCAGGGCTTCCCCCGCCCCGTCTACGAATACCACGTCACCCTCCTGCCCCAATCCGACATCAACCATCAAGTCCACCTCCCCTGGCTCCACCAAACCCTCACTATCCCACCCCCTCCAATAACAAAATTCTACCCATCCCGCCAACCCTCCCAATCCCTCACCGACAACCCCACTCTAGACTTCGGCCCCACCATCCGTGGCCCTTTGGGCTGGATCGTCCACGCCCGGTCTGGCGACAAGGGCCCCGACGCGAACTGCGGGTTCTGGGTCCGTCATGCAGACGAGTACCGCTGGCTGCGGTCATTGTTGTCTGTGTCGGGAATCAAGGAACTCCTGGGAGAGAAGTATACTGCCAATCCGGAGCTGAGGGTTGAGAGGTTCGAGTTGCAGAATTTGAGGGCTGTACACTTTCTGTTTAGGAATTTATTGGATAGAGGGGTGGGGGTCACTACGACGGTGGACTTCTTGGGGAAGAATGTTGCGGAGTTTCTCAGGGCCAGACATGTCGATTTGCCGGTTAAATTTTTGGAGAGGGGGAAGTTGTAGGTTCATATACTGAGGACAGGAAGTTTGGTCCTAATGGTTGGCATTGATTAAGAATAGTTAATCAAGAGTAGTTCGAATAATCCCAATCAAATCTTTACTACTTTCAATTTGATGTTCCGAAAAGAATTTACTAGTAATATGTGGTATCTCATAACTAGCCCTTCTATATGAAAAACCATTATCATTTGACGCCATAAATGCAACAGCTAAACCAACATCTCCATACCATGCTGACCTCTTCTCCCCCGAACTCCCATTAAATACACCCATCTATCTCCGCCTCGCACTACTAGCCATCGGCTCAAACGCATCACTATCATCCTCAATATCCTCACTCGCCGCCCTCGTCGCCCTCGTCGATCTCCCTGACCCTGCAGTCCCACGCACACTGCTTTGCGATCCCACGAAATTCAACGTCGTTTGGGTTGCTTGCTTGCCCCGAGTTTTGCGCGTATCTTGTGCCGTTCCTCCGATTGTATTGGATGATGGTGCTGGGGATGGGGCTTTGCGGCGTTGGCTTGTGCTGGTTGTTTTTGTTGTTCTGCGGGATCTAGTGGTGGCTGGTTTGGCGGGTTGTTTGACGAAGAGGGAGTCTTCGTCGTCGTCGTCCTCCTCCTCATCCTCGTCGATGTTGGCGGCTGCGTTGTCGTCGTCGTCATCGTCGTCGAGCATTATGACGTCTTCTTGTTCGTCTTCTTCGTTGGAGGAGACGGGGCGGCGTTTGCGGGTCTTAGTAGATGCAGATGATGTGGTGGTTTTCTTGGAAGCAGTAGTAGGAGCTGCTTTTGTGGTGGCGGTTTTGCGGGTTGTAGCGGTAGTGGCAGTGGTGGTGGCTCTGCTGCCACGGCCTCGGCCGCGGCCGCGGGTGGACGATGTTGTTCGTGATGTGGTGGGTGCTTCGGCGCCATCCTCGCCGGCTACGTCTTCGTTGGGGTCTCCATCCTCATTTTCGGAGTGGATGAGAGCGCCGGGCTGGTCCTCCCAGACACCGTCGAATTCGGTGTCCCAACCGTCGGGCTTGGGCTTGAAGCGCTTCTTGCCGCGGGTGCGTTTCTTGATGCCGCGGGAGAACATGTCTTCCATTTGCGTGCGATATCTCTCCATGGCTTTTTGTAACGAGCTTTCTGCTACTTCTTCTTCCTCCTCTAGATCGTTGTCGCGATCTAGGGCTAGTAGGTGCTTCATTTGGCTTTCAAGGGACTCGTTGACGAACATTTCCAATGCGTGCTTGTCGTCTTTGTCGATGAATTGGGCGACTGCGTCACCGAAGGAGTTTTGTGGGAGGATGGTGAGAGATTGTGCGGAGAGGAAGTCGCGCACTAATTGTTCGACTTTGACGGTGTCGAGGGTGGAGAGATGTGAGACTGCAGTCTCGTCGAGATCGGTTTCTCCCGGTTTGCGTGTGCTGTTGGTGTTTTTCTTCTTGCGGTAGAATTGGACGACGTCGTTCACGTTGGCGACTTTGCCTACGAAGCGGTTGGAGAATCGCTGTGGGTTTTCGCAGTCATAACTGCCTCCTTCCGGGGTTGATGTTTCGACGCGCAGTCGTACTAGTGGTAAGGGGATTTCTAGCTCTTCGTCTTCTGCGGTGTCGTCTTGCATTTCTAGCCATTCCGTTTTCGCTTCTTCGATGAGTTCTTCGACGATCTCCATGAGAAGGCGGGTTACTTCCGTGCGGTTGTTGTCCTTGCGGGCAAGCTTTTGCGCGCCTTTCTCTTCGGAGAGGATGATTTCGCGCATGGCGAATGGGCGGACGGACTTGAGGCGGAGGGGCTCGCATTTGAACTCCCGGCCCGTGATGCTGAGAATGGCTACATGTTTAGCCACTGACTCGCCAGGCACCAGGGATGTCGCCACTGATGAGCCGGGCTGCATGACATGAAACTTGGTCTCGGGGTTCAGTCGCGGGTTGATCAGACACTCGTGTTCGTGGCCCCAGATGACGAGGTCTAGGAATTCGGGGAGGAAATTCTCGGGTAGGTAGCCTGTCTCGGTATGTGCGTAATGGTTCTGATGGACGGACATTAAGTTGAACCAGTCGTCTTTCTGGATCGAGGGCTGGTAAAACTTGACCTTGCCGTCTCGGAATGTGCGGAATAAACGTTCATCGCGGACGTTGCTCATACCGTAGAGAGCAAGTTTTGTGCGTCCTTTCTGAAGCAAAACTGGCTTGATCTGGATATTGTCCGACTCGGGTGTCCGTCCATAGTAGTTGATTAACCCAGACACCTGAAGCAGGTCCAATGCAGCCAGATGTCCCTCTCCGGACGGATCATCGTGGTTGCCGTGGATTGAGAAAATGGGGATAGCCACGTTGATATCCAGATCCTCGTAGTTTACGTGGTTGAAAGCACCCTGAAAGTTTTCGCTCGCATCACTCAGCATCTCCAGTTCGCAAGGCTTATCGCCGAGACAGTTCATGCGAATGGAGCGCATGACTTGGTACATGGACTTGCGCGATGGTTTGTTCTCGTGGAAAAGATCGCCTGCCAGGAGCACCATGTCTACATCTTGCTCCTTGGCCAGACACATCACCTCATGAAAGCTTTTCCAGCTGTCATCGCCACGGATGGGATCCCGTTCATTGTATCCGACATGGTTGTCTGTTGAGACGAGAATGCGGATCGTTTCCGAGTCTGGAACCATCAGCAACGGGCAGTCAGCGGAGGAGAGGAATGATACTTACCATCTAATCTGGGCATCGTGAAGAGAGCAAATACACATGAAATCCAGAGTGATAGAAGAAGAGTGGACGATATTGAACAAAAGCAACTTGTTAAAAGACAAACGAAGAATCCCAAAAGAGTAATATTACAGGCGACTACTATGTAGCCTGCAGGCTACCGTAGAGGAATGCTGCCTGGAAACATAAATAAATCAACGACCGTCAAGACTGAGCTACCTGCATTCCGAGAAGCAACGGCACGTCAGTTAAAATTGAGGGAGCGGCACTTAATCAAATGGTGATGTATACTACTCACTGCATGGATGGCGACGAAATGCCGGGAAATGACATTCGCGGGACGGCGCGTGAGCACGTGACCGGCACGCGCGCGGAAGACGGGCGCTGATTGATTCCTCGCCCGGGAGGCAACACTAAGCAAGATCCCCCTCCGTTGATTCTCGTCGGATCGCCGGACTGTCTTCGTCCTCCTTCGCCTGTGACTCTCTCGTCTCTCTCTCCTCCCCTCTCTGTCCTTCCCTTTTGTCCCTCCTCGTCTCGTCTCGTCCTACCTTCCATCGCATCGTATCGCGCCACACGTTCTTGCCGTCTTTCTCTCTGTCGCCTGTCCTTCTCTGTCCGACTGATCCAGATTTCGTCCCTGGTTCAGTCGCCTCCAACATCCCAGTTACCCCGCGAAACTCTTTTATGCAATCCGAGCCTACTGCAGTTTTCGACCGTTCGCTTTCGGTAGACCCCTCTTTAGACGTGCCCTTCAATTCTACTCAGCATGGAAATGATTCGCATGGTGAACACCCAGTCTCTGGGCTTCGCCATCAGAAGTCTGGGGACTCCAGTGTCGGTCATGACTCATGCGATGGCGGCCAGCAGTCGCCCTTGAAGGAGGCTGACCCTGCGCCGTTCAACGACACAGTCAGCCAGTATGAGCATACTGTCGCTCCGTTGATCCAGAAAGAGGAGGGGGTGAAATCTAGGAAGAAGCAGCCCTCCATCTACTCGGGCTTGTCCCTGGAAGCCTTCCCCAATGGTATGTCATCCCGTTATCTCGGGCTCTGAACGTCTTGTTAATGATCTTCCGACAGAGGTTTTGACGCACATCCTGTCGCATCTGCCTCCCCCTTCTCTGTCCTCGATGGCCCTTGTGTCTCGCCATTTCCATGGTCTTGTCACGACACCTCACGCATGGAGAATTGCTTTTTCTCGCTACTTTCCCGGCCCCTACACTATCGAGGATGGCGCGTGGCTTTCCGCAGCGAAGTCGTCGGAAACGGTGACGTCTGATAAGCGGTATTTCTCGAGGCTGACTGCGCTGGCATCCTGGAGGAGTGAATATATTATGAGAACCCGCTTGCTCCGATCGCTCTCCAGAGGCAAGCCGGCGCAGTTTGAACCGTCCAAAAAAACCGGTACGGTGCGAGCGGCTAGCGTCCGGAATGGCAGCGCCGTAGCCACCTATACCTCACAGCTCCTGTTCCCTGTCAGCCACTTGCACGGCTCCTTCGGGTCGGAAGTCAAGAAGAAGGAACCTCTCTTCATCCATGGCGCTTCGGAGCAAGGCTTCGCGTCGGCTAGCGATCCCTCAACGGTGAAAGTCGGTACATGGGGCCTGTCTGACCACCAGTTCTTCCGACACTTTGCAGACCTGTTTCCCGGAGATGCAGAGTATGGACTAGGCTCAGGTGATCATGTTGGAGCTCCTAACCGCATGGATGTTAGTCAGCCCTATGGTATGATCTACGGCGAAGCATGTCCTCAAGGCCGTACATACTTCATCTCGACCACGGAGCAACGCGGGAGGTTCTTGGGCATCGCGGATTCCAGTTCACAGCCTAGTCTAGGAATTCCCGCGCTCAACTTGATTGCGACCGGTGTTACTGCGGTGTGGATTGCTAAATCCTCCAACATTCTTAAGATGACCGGCGGTCTGGTCGCGATGCTGTCAGGCTCCTCTACCGGAGTGCTCACATCCTACGCCCTTGGTCCTCACCCTACCTATGAAAAAAGGTACGAGAGGGGCCAAGTGACTGCTAGATGGGTGCTGTGTCCTGGTGTCCCGATCATATCTATCTCGGTTGATGATAGCTATTCCCCGAAACGTCATTCCTGTCGGCGGATCTGGGCGACCGTCCTGAACGCCTTGGGTGAGGTCTTCTACCTCTCTGACCTCCCGCGACAGCCTGATGTGCCTACCACAAAGCTGTCTCCTGAGGAATATGAGCAGCTTGCTTGGAAAACGGGCAGAAGTGTTCGTTGGGAGCTTGTTGAGTTAAGCAGACGCATTGCACGGCTTGATCCATTCAGTCGTGATTCAGTCGATGGCAGCTATAGCCCTCGGTCGTCGTCGGATGCCATGAAGCTCAACGAAGAACAGATAGCTGCAGAGACAAAGGAGATTGAGCGCTTCCTGTCCTTCAAGCCCAAGCATTTCCGGAAGGTATGCGAGGGATGGGACATGAGACGTGAATTGAAGGTTGATTTCGCAGGAGACGATGGTCACGGAGCCGGCGAATCGTTCCTGGTGATCAACCGGGGTGTGGGAGATGACGAGAAAGCTTCGATCCGCAGATACACGAGAAAGATGACTAGACATGCATCGACAACGATGCATGGATCTCACAACGTGGAGAACGTGCCTGTACCGTCCATCTTTGGTGGGCCTGTCAAGTCTCCCATCCTCTCTTTTGTGAGCAGCTCAAGCACTACGGCCCCTTCTCGTGCTTCCAGTGGCTTGAGTGAGACGGTCTGCTCCATTTCCAACACCGAATGGCGCATTACGGATTTCGACTTTGGTGACAGAAAGTCGGTCCAGATCACTACGAGTGCTTTGGACCTCTCGACCTATGCTCTATTGACAATCGATGAAGATCCTCTCATCGGTATGTCGGGCAGCTCCGCACTCTCCTCCGCCACATCTTCGCCTCTTCCGCATATGAAGCAATCGCCTGGCAATGCAGAAGTGCCTGGTCAGCGAGGACGCTACTTGGCTGTGGGTACAGCCGCGGGAACGGTTTTTGTATGGGACATCCGGTCACCCACGTCAAAGAATGCTGAAGCTATCAATCACATTTCGCCAATTCGAATCATTCAAACGGAATCTCCTCAAGTTTCCTGTGTCGCTTTGACCTCGCTGTACCTAGTCCATGGAGGAAACGATGGCCTGGTGCAGGCCTGGGATCCCCTTGCCTCCTCGACTCGTCCAATTCGGACCATCAACTCACGATTTTCTACCCGCGCGCGCCGTCGACTTGTTCAA
The DNA here is from genome assembly GCF_003184755.1 of Aspergillus piperis CBS 112811. Lineage (NCBI taxonomy): Eukaryota > Fungi > Ascomycota > Eurotiomycetes > Eurotiales > Aspergillaceae > Aspergillus > Aspergillus piperis. The sequence continues at coordinate 1,854,902 of NW_020291593.1, forward strand.
GCCGAGGCATCAATTCACGGTGTTGGCAACAATTACTATGCCACAGGCGCTATCTGCCTTGATCCCGATCCAACCGTTCTACGGGGCATGGTCGCCCTAGGAACCCACCTGCGTTACTGGTCCTACAGCTCCACAGGCGCCGATCAATATAAGTCCAGCAAGCGTCGGCTCCGTCGCGGTCTTAGGGGTATCAACTCCACCCCAGAAGGTCAGCGCTTCAACACCAGCGGCCGCGGTGCACTCAAGGACTACATCGAAGATGAGAAGGTTGAAATGGAACGCCAAAAGATTGCTGACGAGAAGGAACGTGCCCACCTCAGCCACCGCTTTGGCGTTGACCTTCTCGGTCCAGACGTCGACGAAGAGCAGCTTCTTGCCTACGCTCAGCTCCTCAGCCAAGAGGCCTACTCCAGCGAAGCCCACAAACGCGGTGAAGCAATCGAGAGCTCAGCAGTGAGCACCTCGCCCAGCGACACCATTGGGCCAAACGACAGCTCTGTCGCACCCGATGAGCTATCCTCTGCATCGTCGCCTTACGAAGACTTCGCCGACGGCGACGACCCCGATATCGCTGAAGCCATCCGTCTTAGTCTCCTCGAGGACAACAAGCCCGGCATGGACCTGGACACAGACACTGGTCCCTTCGACCCACCCTCCCCGTCTCTATTAGGCCCAGCCGTCGCAGAAAGCAGTCGCCAACAAGAGATCGATGATCTCGAGTTCGCAATCCAGCTAAGTCTCGCAGAAGCAGAGAGTCATTCGGGCCAGCACCACCCGACGGAGGAATTCCCGGCCCTGTCCCCGTGGGCGCAGCCATCTCCTGCTGGGAAGGACAAAGGGAAGGGTCGCGCTTAGCCTACGCTTTTTGTTCCGGAATGATATGATAGACATATCTATTCTATATCTTTGTGCTATTTGTTGATATCGTTGTTATTGTATGTTATCTATTGCGATGTGCTTACACTGTTAATGCTGTGTTGCGTAATACATAACTTGTGTATGGTATATCCGTTAGTTATTCGGTTCAGAATCAGTTGAAGAGGTTGAGAAATTATTATCATGCTTGATATAGTGTCGCAGGTTTTCCTTCTAGTCTGGTTATATAAAACCGCAGTATAATTAAGCTTGTACTACTTGTATATCGTCGCATGGGTGAGAAGTACTATCTCTCTTTGTAGCGAGGCATTATTAAGTATACTTCAGTCTTCATTAGGGACTAGGATGGAGCCTACAAGATAACTATAAAGGAGAGGAGCCAATGACTCAGTGGTTGATGCAGCCAAATCACCTGACGCGAAACCGACCATAAGATACGACATGAAAAGATCACAAGAACAGTTGAGGTAATAGTTCCATGACGGCAAAGCCGTACTACAGAAATAATGCAAAAAGGTATATATACAGCACGTAGATGTATTAAACGTCGTCGAAATCATATCCCGAGTCAAACTGCCCACTGCCACTTGGCTCTATTCAGGGGACCTCACTCTATACACGTGGAACAACTCCTTCATCTTGGGGGCAAAAGGTCATGGTCATAATTGGCAAGAACAGGTTCACCGGGAACAGTATGGGGAAAGAATCTAAGCAGAAAAAGGTGATGCAGAATGGAAAGTGGAAGAACAAACGGTCTAAGGCAAGCAGATCTACAGCATGAAGACGGCGAACAGAGTGGCACCGGTCAACACACCCATGAAGGGTGCAGACAGGGCGCTGCTTCCCGAGGTAGAAGAGTCGGAGCTGGAGGAGCCCGAGCTGGAGCTGGAGCTAGAGCTCGAGGTGCTGGAGCTGCTGTTCGAGCTGCTGGTGAGGGAAGTGGAGTTGCCGGGGGTGTTGGACTCATCGTCGGACAGGACCTTGTACTTGACGCTGGAGACCTTGTTACCGTTGTAGTCGTAGATGGTCTGGGGGATGGTGGTGGCAGACACGGCCACGAGGCTGCCGACGGTGGCGTTGGTGTAGCCGTTCTTGATCCAGTCAGCGACCTTGGAGGGAACGGTAGGCAGGTCCCAAGAGTTCAGGAAGGTGTTGTTGGTGATCAGAGAAGAGCTGCAGGTCACAGCCTCCTTGGAGGTCTGGGACGAGTTGGAGGACTCAATGCTGCTCATGTCCAACTTGTTGTACTGCTTCTGAAGGTTCTCATAGTCGACCAACAGGGTGGCAGTGTCGCTGCTGTTGATGGCCACGAGACCGTACTCGTTGGCTTCCTGGGTCCACTCGTAGACCAGACCACCGGAGAAGACCTGGTCCATCTCGCTGCCGTAGAGGGCCTGCACCTCGGTGAAGACACGGGGCTGGACGGCGTTGCAACCGTACTCGGAGAAGAAAACGGGCAGGGAGGCGTTCGAGAAGTCCTCAGTCAGGACGTCGTAGCCGGAAGCCTTGTAGGACGACTCGCCACACCAAGAGTACGAGTTAAGGCCAAAGAAGTCGGAGCGAGAGCTGGTCGAGTTCTCCAGGTTGCACTCGAAGTAGTCAAGGGTGTCCATGAGGATGGGGCGCACATCAGCAGCGGAGTAACCCACAGGGATGGAGCGGTTGACGTTGGTGGAGATGTAGTCCTTCATATCACGGACGACGGCCTGAAGAAAGAATCAGCAAGAAAGCTCCACCACACTACATAGAGAGACAATGAACATACACGAACGTAGGCAGGGGCCTCGTAGACACTCTGCTCGTTGATAACCTCGTTACCGGCAAAGAAACCCAGGGTGTTGGGGAAGTTCTTGAAGGCCTCGATGACACCGAAGACCTGCTCGTAGTAGACGGAGTTGTAGGTGCTCGAAGGGTTGGTGCGGTCAAGCGAGCCACCGGACAGAGGGGAGTTCACGTCGAGAATCATGTAGATACCCGCACCGTTGAAGATGGAGGCGCACTTGCTGTGGTCGACATTGGGAGACAGGTTGTACACACGGATAGTGTTGATCTGAACGGGTCCCCACGGTTAGCGGGGACAGCAAAAGAGAGCCAGCCAAGAGGGATTTCTTACACCCAGGTTCTGCATAAGAGCAGCATCGCGCAAGCAGGCATCTGCATCACTCAGGGGGTCTTCAGTGGCACTGAAGCCAGAAGAACCACCGGGCTGGTAGCTGTTGCGCAAAGGGAGCATTCAGTCAGCACATGGACTTTCCTCACGCCAAGTAATATTTCTGACAAGGAGGGGATGCTTACTCGACACCCAGGATCTGGAAGCGATCACCAGTCTTGCTGTTGACAAAGTCCTTGCCCTTGACTTCGATGGGAGTGACAGCGTTGGCGGTGGTCGCAAAAGCGCAAGCCGCGGCGAACAGTTGAGTGTATGTCTATACCAGACGGTCAGTCAGCAATCGAATCATTCCATGGTCGCAAACTGCTACTATCGGTATAGTACTCACGGGGAACATTTTGCGACGAGTTCAGGAGTGGCAGCTATCGACTCTTGACAAGGCTATATAGTATATAGAAGAAGGTAAAAAGAGAGGATGGAGTCTTCCACAGGAAGATCCGAAAAAGCAACGATTGGTATAGTATATAAAAAAAGAGTGACGTGGGAATAGAAACCCAAAACAAGGCAGCTAAGGAAGGAAAGCGCGCGGGGGCAGAGAGGCTGAACAGGGAAGCACGAGAAGAAGAAAGAAGCCGGAGTGAGACATGCTGATGGCTATAAAAAAATCAAGGCAGGAGTCGGTCTTTGGTCCTTTACCCCCCCAAAAGGACCCTCAGGGACCAACAGGAGGCAGCCAATCTCCCAGTGATTCGAGATTGATTGAAACGGCCAATGAAGTGGGGGTCACATAGCACCGCTAATCTCCGCTACTCGCCAATAGCCCCGTTGCTCTGGGTTTAATTGGCCTGCACTCGCCCCATCAGCTCGACGGCGTGCCTCAGACCAGCCAATTTCAGGGCCGATCCTGGTTGTTTCCTTTTCCCTTGTCCCTTAGAGACCCTGTTAGTACTGTTAGTCTGTTAGTACCCTGGCACCCTCACGCTACTAAGAGGGTCGCCCAAGATGAAAAGAGGGTGAGCTGATTACGCATGTCTTGTCGGCTGGATTCAATTCCGTTTCGGAGCTGCTTAGTACAGACAATGTCTAACCGTGCACACCACAACTAACTACCAACGACTTATAAACACATCACCACACAGCTCACCGCTCCCCATACTGCATACATTGATTTCATGTTCGCTTGTTTCACATCAAACAAATCATCGTTTTCGGCTCAAGTGACTCGTGCACTCTCAACTACTACATGTTCGTGCGTCTAAGAATACATACCCGGGTGTTCATCCCATCGTGAGAAAACCTCGGGAAGAAGTTATTACCGGCCCCAATGACTCGGATCATTTGCCGTCCGTTCAGGCCCGGTTGAGAATAAGAAAAATAGGTGAGGTGAAGAAACAACACAGTGATGGCGCCGAAGAATTCCAAAAATGCCCGCCAGGTCGGCGGCCAAGACACAATGCACATATACAGGGAAATCTGGAAAGGAAATGATGCGGAAGTACATGGGTAAACGGAGAGGGGAGAAGCGTGACTGGCAGACGGACATCGATTTCCGATGATTCCGTCACTGCCAGAGGACCAGGCCACGGCCCAGCGTGAACTGGAATATTATAGAAGACACACACGTTCAAGGCCAAGGTTCTGATGCGGAGAAAGGGCGGGTGGGTGAACGGAGCAAGAGGGAGAGAGATGGGGAGGCCGGGGTTCAGGAATCATGGTGGAATCGAACTTACTCGACTCCGTGGCTCTCCGGGGCGGCGCTCTCGCCGGTGAACGAGCCGAGCTTCAGGCCGGAGTCCAGAGCGACCATCTCGGCCAGGATCTCGAGCACCTCCTTGGGCACGGTCTTGTCGTAGATGGAGATCAGGTCCTTAGGCTGGGGGTAGACCTTGAGGGCCTTGTAGAAGCACAGGGCAGCCTCAATGGGTTCTGTAATACGGTTGGTATATGAATTGCCAATGCATAGAAGGTGTAGGGGACGTGTTCGAAGCGCGTCATGTCGGGGGATGCATACCTTCGGCAACAAGAGACTCTCCCTGAGCAACCTGGCTCATGAAGTAGGCCTCCTTCTCCTCCAGGTCCGTGGGGAAACCCTCGTCCTTGGCCTGCTGCACAACCTTCTTGATGACCTCGCGCTGCATGGCACCCTGGGCCTCAGCCTCCTCCTTGACAGCCCTTGCCATGCGGCGGTTGTTCCTCTTGAGAGCTTTGCGGAACTCTGGGTCGGTCTGTCTCTTGTGGTCAAAGTAGACGGCGTAGGCTAGAAAGGGCAATGAAGGCGATCAGCATCTTAGTTGGGAGAACTTCGGTATATGGTTCCGTGGATGGCCGGGCTGGTGTCCTTACCCAGAAGGCCGGTGACGATTGTGCCGGCAGTAGCGGCAATCAAGGTCGACGTCCTCATGATGAAGGTTGGATGGAATGTGAAAATGGGGAAGAGACGGAAGCGGCGAAAGGGAAAGTCCACCAAGAAGAGGGAACTAGACGGCGTCGAAGGGGGGAGGGTACGGGAGAGGTTTGAGCTGAAGCAAGACAGGCAAACAAGCGGACGTGAAGAGATGACGGCGATTCTTTTGCTGTCCGGATAATTTTGCCGGGATCATTGTTGTTCCGCCTCGGGGTTTCTGTCCCGCTTGAGCTGCCTCCCATACTCCCCTTCTCTCTATACTTCCTCTCTCTCGCTACATTCCGCCCCTTCCACGAGATTGCAGGCTCAATCTTTCTTTCTCATAGACTCCTTGCCAGTCATGGAGAGCCGTGGCTTGACCCTTCGCAGCAAATCGCGCCGGCCCCGCCCCCAGATCAGTGCTCCGAAGCCCATATCCGGCCCTTTGCCGACCAGTAACGGCAGTAAGGGTGCCGGTACTCCAGGCCAAAATACCTCCTCTCCCAGCTCGACATCCCTAGACCGGGCCCCTTCGAAGGGCGCGACCTCTGATCTAGTCAAGCGCCGTTATTCCACTCGTTTTAATCAGGCCCCCGACTTCGATGTCAGCGCTCCGCCGGTGCCGGGCCTGCCCAAGGCACCAGCCACGTATGGCGGGCTCAGCCCACCCGAAACGAGTCGCAGACCGTCCACAGAGTCTTCTGGTCCCCCCAAGGTGGACTTGAATGCTCTTCGCGATCCCAGTCTCCCAGTTGACAAGTGTGAGTGACGCCCGACATATGTCCCCGCGGACTCCACAATCCCACGGGTGCTAACGTGGCACCAATCTACGTCAGACGTTGCCAACCTGCTCGCCAATGCCTCGGAAGAGGAAATCGAGGCATACCAGAAGAGTCTTCGGAAGGTTAAAAACCGAACTTCGACCGATCTGCAGCAAAATGTTTACCAGAACCGCACTCAATTCATCAAGATCAGTAAGGAGGCGGAGAAGCTTAAAGGAGAAATGCGGACCCTCCGCACTCTGATGGCGGAGCTTACCACGGCGCTCGGACAGACCACCATCGGCAACACCCCGAATCCCATGTCCCCCGCCGTTGACGAGTACATGCCGAAACGCAATGCCAACCGCAGTTCTGTCGCTAATCTAGAGAGCATGTGGAACGTCCAGCTCCAGACCCTCTGGAAGACGGTGGAAGGCTCTCAGAAGTTCCTACCGGTGGTTCCCGGTCGACACATCGTGATGGAGACGGGACATTGGGTGGAACTGGACTCTGCAACCTGGAAGCCCAGGCGACCAGTTCACATAGTGCTGCTCAACGACCACCTGCTGATCGCTGCGAAGAAGCGCAAGCGGGTGGACCAGAGCAGCCATCGCGGGCCGGTTCCAACCAAGCTGGTCGCGGAAGAGTGCTGGCCCTTACAAGACGTTGATATGATCGACCTTGGTGCCAATCTCTCCGCGGGGGTCGCTCGAGATGAAGCCGAAGACCGGGGAATAGCAAATGCGATCAACGTCCGCGTCGGCGGAAAACCGTTTACCTATCGCCATGACAAGCGCGACAGCTCGGCTAAAGGGGAGCTGCTCGCGACCTTCCGGAAGACCGTCGAGGATCTCCGACGTACGCTTCGCTCAGAGACCGAGGCTGCAAGCAAGTCCACCGAGTCATTTGGCTATTTGGGCGTCCGGCGCCCTTCCCATTCCCCCATGCCGGATCAGTACGACGGTGGCGAAAGCACCCGCGATAAGCCGGAGGTGCGTATCGATGTGGACGGAAAGCAACAGAATCTTCGCTGGGTTGATGGGCAGGTGGACGAGCTGGATATTGACATCGCCCTGCAGCGGTTTGAAGAGGCAGTGGCCAACGTCGAGCGGCTTCGCAAGCTCGCCAAGGGCTTGAAGGGCAACGTGATCGCGCAGGACGTGATCAACACGAAGGTCGACGAGCGTGCAGCCACCCTGGCGGAGGTTATCCTGCGAGCGCTCGTGGATACCCACTCGTTTCCAGTATCCACCAAAACCAGAGTCTCCTGGCTCACGCGGTTGGGATTCGAAGATCAAGCCCGGGAAGCTTTTCTGAAAACCCGCTCGGAAATCGTCTCCAAACGGATTCGGTATGTCTCCCCGTACCACTCGCTCAGTAGCACGAATAACTAACATCCTGCAGTGCCTGCGTCTTTGAGGGTGACCTCCCCCTGTACATATTTCAGATCTCCTATGTGTACTTCACGTTGATCAAGAACACCATTAGCATCTACCAACAGTGTTTTCCGCCAGTTATGTCCAGCGCTAGCATCCGCTGGGCAAAACACCACCTCGACGGCTTCAACGCCCTGCTCATCCGCCAGCTCAGCAGCGTCCAACGCGGCACGACCGTCTGGCAGAAATGCATTGACATTGTACACGAGCAAGCCGATCAGCTGACCGAGGTGGGCGTTGACTTTACCGATCTCGTCGCAAAGGACTTGGAGACTGGCGAGGAGTTCACCGAACGACCGCAGATGACCCGGTCTGAGTCCCTTATTTCCGGGTTAGCGGACACTGCAGCGGCAGCTGCAATTATCTAAGTGACGCGTGTATATTGGTTTATTTTTCTGTTTATTACCACTAGCCTCAGGAGGCTACGTTTGATGATGTGTGTTCTGCGTCGCCTGTTTGTGCATTTTCTTATGCTCAGTCTGTTTGACATGGACCCCACGCGAGTGCTCCAGAATGGCTCTATGTTCCTGTCTTCTATTCTGTATTCTCTAGATGTTATATTCATACCCATGAACGCCGAGCTTAGTCGTGTATATGGCGATATATCACCGTTCAACGGATCCATGTATACCCGCACACATTTCACCCCCTTTGAGTGGAATCCTTACAATCGACAAGACTGAGAAAGCGCTACAAGCAGAGATATGCAGACGCTTGTCCTTCGAGCTACCTGCACTATGTTACTGAAGCGGACTAAGATCTCCGACGTCGGCATCGAGCCAATCCCGGGCACGTGTGATCACGTGAAGCTAGACTGCTCATTGATGTCTCCCTCGAAGTCGAGCTGCCAACTGAACTGATCACTCCACAGTGGATGCTAGATCTAGCATGACTCGCTACTTGTCCGAAAACAGTGTGGCCAGTATGCTGGCAGCCTTTTCACGGCGGATGACTAGGACACGATCTGACGTCAGATACCTGAGACGATAGTTCTACACGATGGTATCTTCATTACTTGTCCCCAAAGACAGTCATTTTATGATATCCTACGGGATGAATTCTTCCTCTCACCAGCAACTGAAAGCACAGCTGATAGCAATTGCTTTCAACAACATGAAGTGGGCATGGCAGGACACAGTTCCACCTCGGCCCCAAATGTAGAAGCCGAGCGGCGGACCCCAACAGTTTCGGCTACAAAATCCGCCTGAAACTCCGAACGATAAGCAGCGGACGAAGATTATTGCGCGCAGACTCAACAGCAAGTGGGTTCATCCCCTCCATTGGCTCCTTTCTGGGGCTCCTTGCTTCTTTTTTTTTCGTCTGTCGCTATTTTATCCGATCTAATCTTTCTTCCTCCCTTCGATCAGTACAATCTCCCCCGCGCGCGACACCAATCAACCAACATGGGACTCACTAATGGCCAATCTATACAAGGGTGAGTGAGTATCGCTCCCGCGCCTTTATCCGCGGCTACTTGTAACCCTAAGTAATGCTCACATCCGACGTTCGCGCAGGCAAGATGCGGAACACCAGGCCCTCCCATTGACGGCCCTTCCCTCTCTGCCCTTGTTCGTGCAGGCAAATGCCTTTGCGCAGAACACTCCCGACAAGATTGCCGTCGTGGACGCCACCAAAGGGCAGGAATTCACCTATGGACAACTGCTAGCCGATGCGGTCGCCCTGAAGAAGGTCATTCTGGAAGAGCTAGGCCTCACTAAAGTCGGAAACCTGGAGGAGCGCCGCATCGCCTTCCTGACGCCCAACGGCTACGACTACGTGGTTACGCAATGGGCTGTCTGGGCCGCGGGGGGTGTCACCGTCCCTCTCTGTATGTCCACACCAACCCTACACTATCGCAAGCCCCAGAAAACCCAAACCCAGAAATCGCGCCTCACTAAATAAACAACAAACACTAACCTCACCAAACCCAAGGCACCACCCACCCCGTCAAAGAGCTCCTCTACACAATCGGAGACTCCGACCCCTCCCTGATCTTCCTGCACCCAACATTCGCGCACTTCGAGACCCCACTCAAGGAAAGCATCAGCAAACCGATCCCCTTCAAACCCCTCACCCCACACCAGCAAACCACCACCTCCATCACCCTCCCAACCATCAGCCCAATCTCATTCCTGAACCACCGCGCCCTCATGATCTACACCTCCGGCACAACCAGCAACCCAAAGGGCTGCGTAACCACACACAAGAACATCACCTTCCAAGCGCAATGCCTGATCGAAGCGTGGAAATACAACCCCAGTGACCGACTGATCCACGTGCTCCCCCTCCACCACATCCACGGCATCATCAACGGCCTTACAGCCAGTCTCCTCAGCGGCGTCACCGTCGAAATGCACCCGAAATTCGACCCCGCCACGATCTGGACCCGCTGGCGCGAAGGCGGCTCCACCATGTTCATGGCCGTGCCCACCATCTACTCGCGTCTCATCGACTACTTCGAAACCCACCTGCGAGGCACCGAGCACGAAGCCGCCGCCCGCTCTGGTGCCCAGTCCCTCCGTCTCATGGTCAGCGGGTCCGCGGCGCTGCCGACCCCGGTGAAGAGCAAGTTCGCCGCCATCACGGGACAGGTTCTCCTCGAGCGGTTTGGAATGACTGAGATCGGCATGGCGATTAGCTGTGGCTTGGAGACGGAGAAGCGCGTTGATGGGAGCGTGGGGTGGCCGTTACCGGGTGTGCAGGTGCGGTTGACGGATAAGGAAAGTGGGAAGGTGGTTGATGCGGTGGATGAGGATGGGATGATTGAGATCAAGGGTGACAATGTCTTTATTGAGTATTGGCGTAAGCCGGAGGCTACGAAGAAGGAGTTTACTGAGGATGGATGGTTCAAGACTGGGGATGTGGCGAGACGGGATGCGCAGGGCGCGTACTTTATTCAGGGTCGTGCGTCCGTTGACTTGATTAAGTCTGGGGGGTATAAGATCTCGGCGTTGGAGGTGGAGAGGAAGATGCTGGGACTGGATGCTATCCAGGAGGTGGCGGTTGTGGGGTTGGCGGATGAGGAATGGGGACAGCGTGTGGCTGCTGTGGTTAAGCAGCGGTCTGGGGTAAGTTTATCTTGTTTGGTGTTTCTATTGTTACGGGTTGAGAGAATGCATGCTAATATTGATATAGACGGAACCCTTGGAACTGGCGAGTCTGCGTGCGCAGCTCAAGCAGGAGATGGCGCCCTACAAGGTGCCGACGGTATTGAAGTTGGTGGATGCGATTGAACGTAATGCTATGGGCAAAGTGAACAAGAAGACGCTGGTGCAGAAATATTGGCCGGAGCTGGCCTAGCCTAACCTAGAGATAATTATAATACCACATAAAGTTCACTAACAATTGAACGAATGCATGAATACCGGACCCTGCAGTCGTCCGCCAATGCCTGGATCAAGGCATCGACAATGGAATAATGGCACCGGCACTGGCAGCATGCGGACCACGGCAAAACCCTCTGGCAATACATTCAGGAGATCAGCACAAAACTGATACAGCTTTATAAAGACTTGACTTCAGCCCAGTAGAGTACCTTATTCCAAGTCCAGATAGAAAGATTGGCCTGAATATGTTCCTATATATAGCTTAGAAGATTAATTCTGCCCGGTGCAAGCAGTATAATGTAGCACCGGAAATAGTGTACTATATCATACTCATATATAACTTGTATAATGAGCTCCGCTGTTTGATTTAGTATAACATCCAATCAATACCGCGGAGCCTGAAGGAAGCGCTAACAGAGTAGAAATACATAGTGCGCACGGTGAGCTTCCTGCTTAAGATGGAGTGCTTGCAGTATTTATTATTATTTAAGCTGTCTCAGGCGCATGATATAGAAGAAGAGTAACTACTAATGATAGCAGGTATAAGTCCTGGACAGTAGGAAAGTGGATATAGCGTGCCTTAGGATTAGAGGATATATGACAGGTGGAGGATGTATCTGTGGACCCATGCTGCTAATTTCCCTCTCATAATTCTCCATATTTAATGATGATAATTGATTTCCTTGACTATAATTGTCTGTAGGTTGCATGTATACATGTAGAAGCTTGTTGAGCTAAAGGGCTGCGGAGGAGGGACTATAAGATCTAGTGCAAGATTATGAAGATAAAGGAAATAAGAGGGCATGCATAAAGTATTATGGGCTTTTACAGCCACTATGCAAGGTAATGAGATGATCTATGTGAGGCCCTTATATGGACCTCTATGGCTACAGAAACCTTTGACCGGGCAGGGAACAGGAGCGAGCGGGTTCCAGGGTCTTATAGAGAGGCTTAATACGGTTCATGTGAGAAGAAAGCGAAGAACATGGAGCAAGGGGTCAGAAAAGAATGTGCAGATAGGGTTGAGTGGATTCCATAAGAGGACATTCTTATGGAGGCTATCTATGAGGCATCTATGAGACAGTTACGCGCGCTCTGATTGGTCAGTTGAATTTGGGGATAGCTTCATGCTTAAATTATGGTATCTGAAGCGATACTGTAAGATTATATGGATTTAATATAGGGAAAGAATAGGGTCCTGTATACTAGAATTTTCGCAGCTCGGAGGCTCGCTCAGGCTGCAGGCGCCCTGCAAGAGCGCCCTGGCCGCGCTATATTAGGGTAACCCAAAAGCAGTGAGTGTAAATGCTTGTATGTATGTGCGAGTGTTTGTGTGTGTGCGAGAGAGAGGGAGGAGGGAGGAGGGAGGAGGAAAGCGAGATGGATGGAGGAACGTATCCTGAATTGCCTAATTCGGCCAACATGAACTCCCGAAAGAGACATCTTTAGTCACGGCTTCCTTCTCCTTCTCAGTTCCTTCCTCTCTTGTTCTGGAGACATCATCTCCTGGTTATAAAGCGAACGATGGTTTCTCTATTCCTGCCACTCTCTTCTGCAACATTCCTCTCTCTTACCATCATCTTATCGTACTTGTTCATTCGCTACAACTTGTTATATCTTATATCACCATCATCACTCTTACCATGGCGAACCAGGCCCCCCAGAACCGGAACGCCCGAAACCAGCTCGTCCAGAACCAGCCTATACGGAGCCAAACCACCCCAAATCGGCTTCGCTGGTGGAGCTGGACTGACCTCCGCATTCGCCAACACCGCATCTTGGTCGAAAGGCACTACCCCATGCCAGAAGGCGGACCAGCCCATGCCAAAGGGACCATAGAAGTCGAGTCGCGACAAACTGGACGCATAATACGCGTCAATTGGTACTGTGGAATGGACAACACCAACGCTGCAGCTCCAGTCATCATCCATCTCAGCGGCAGGAACTTCTGCGTCAAATCTCATGGCATCGACGATGAATTCCTTCACATTGTTGCACGTGAAAATAGCCCCTTCATAGTCCTCGACGTTGAGTACCGTATCGCCCCGGAGTACCCATACCCTGCGGCTCTCGAAGACATTCAGGACGTATTGCAATATCTCAGGCGCCATCCTGCGGACTACGATCTCAACCACTTGGCTATCTGTGGATTCGGTGCTGGGGGAAATCTGGCCCTGGCTATGGCTCTTAGTTCCCCCCGTGACACTTTTGAAACCGCGGTTGTGTTTTATCCGGTCACGGATTTGTCGTATCCAGAGAAGCGCAAGATTCAGCTTATGGAACCGGATATAAGGAGGAGAATGAGAAGGGGGACGGGTGGTGTGATGCCGCCATGGGTGATGGAGTCGACTATCCAGTCTTATTTGCGTGGGAACCATCCTAACATCGTGGACGATCCGAGGCTTTCGCCTATTCGTCAGCAGGATGAGAGTAGATTTCCGCGAAGATTACTTTTCATTACAGCTGAAGGGGATCCGTGGACCGCGGACACTAAGACGATGGTAGACGGGTTGATATATGCTAGGCGTCGGGATCCGACATCATTGCCGACAGTGTTTTATCTGGAGATGCTTGGCGTAGGTCATGCTTGGGATAAGTATAGGAAACTTGATGAGCATGGATTGGACCAGAAGAACACAGCGTATGACACGGCGGCGCGTTTTTTAAGAAGAGAGGTCCACCCATGACATTCATGATAGATAGATAGATAGATAGATAGATAGATTAGCTTGTTCATTCAGTTTGACTACCATGATGCGCTGTACTCTTCACCACCCTGGTCCTATATGCATGACGGAATGATATTATTACAGTTTATTTCGTTTGTCGAGGCTGAGATTGATTTCAATTCTGGAAGAGCACTCCGTCCCACGTATTGATGATCTGTACGACCTACTATCTACTATTCATTGGGTCTCTAATTCTCTTACATGTTCTTCCTCCAACGGTTTCTCTCTATACGACCCCGCTAGACGAACATATAACATCTCCTATTCTTCCAATACCATCATGTCAGAGATGAAAGAAGTAAAATGGACATATCTCAAGTATGAGCAAGGGGGTTTGGAAGAAGAGGAATTGTATGGAGCAACACTGGGTAATGCAGCAATGTGCGTGGAAAACATGGATGAAAGAGGCGATGACAAGGCAAACTCCAAAAGCAAACGTTGAGATGGTAGACTATGAGACGACTGACGATAAAGAAACGAATGGAAAGGATGAAACGGGCCCAGAAGAAATCACAAAAGTCGTGGAAGGCCTACTATATCTGCCCTGATATACTGCACCGAATTTAGATAAGCTCTGCAAACTGGGAATCAAACGAAGAGTAAGAATATCGGAAACCTGAGCGTAGCTCCCATTGTGACGCTGAAATATGAAGCCAATGTCACCGTCCACGAAGCTAACAACCTCCTTTGGCTCGAAAGGTATGCCTCGGCGGTGCCAATCCCTAAGCTCCTGGCTTGCTACACTTGGATAGAGCAGATTTTGCAGCCCTGTTATGCGGAGGGTTTGTTGTATCGGAATCTCGAGCAGATGTGCTGAAATTTGTAAGTATCTTCCACTCTGGTGCGTCTATGGCAGCCTTTTTGCCAAAATGAGCATTACTGGGCTGGTTGCTATAGCTAGCCCTTACGTCCCTAGGGTAACTCTTCTTCATGGCCGCTAAGAGTGTCAATATACCATCCAGCTACGCAGCATGAAGCGGTGGGAGTTAGGGTTATCCATATTCACTTACTCAACCCTTCAAAAATGAGAACACCAAGCAAGACACCTTGATTGAACGTATAAGTGAAGTCATTCCACTATCTCTAGCCCTGATACTTCCAAAGTAACTAGACAGTACACAAACTACGTCTGAAAAATCCATCTCGGATCCCTATCCCCCAAAAAGTCCCCCTCAGCATCCCCCACACCCCCCATCAACGCCTCCATTCCCTCCCTCTCCCTCACCTCCGCCTTAGCCCTATTCTCCCTCCTCAGCACCTCCCACAACACCCCCACAACCACCAAATTGGCCACCAAATACCCCAACGCAAACCCATGACCCAGAAAATACCTCGGACTCGTCTCCGTCCGATACAACTGCGTCCCCAACACAGCGCCCAAATTCCCAATGGAAATCTGCATCGCATTCGCAATGCACCTCTTCGTCTGGCCAGAGACATTATTCGCCGGCCACGACAACACAATCGCCACGGCGGGGTAGATCCCCGCTGCAGCGAAGAACGTCCCCAGGTAGGAGACCCCAGGTCGATGATCAGTTAGTAGAAGGATATAGCCGATGCATGCTAGTGCCGTAGAACCCAGAATGAAGGGTGCACGCCGGTGCGTGCGCTCTGATAGAATGGCGACGGTTATGGTTAGGACGAATGCAACGGCGTAGGGCGGGACGGTGAGGAGTTGGGCTTGCGCGGATGTGTAGCCTAGGGCGGAGATGATTGTTGGCTATATTTTTATATAGATGTGTTTGTTAATGAGTGCTATTTGTTGTGTGTGTATCCAAGGGTAAGTAGCTCACCATGAACAAAGATAGAGTGTAGAGTGGAAGTGACATTGTATGGAATGCTAATCCGTATAACCAGACCTTGATATCTTTGAAGGCGTCGAAGACAGCACTCCAGGTGAATTGCTCGTCGCGGGTCGAGTCGTTGTCGTTCTTCAGACGGAATTGGATGAATTGACGCTCCTCGGGGGTCAGAAATTCGGCTGTTGAGGGGTAGTTGTAGACCCAGAAGTAGGCGCCGATGGACATGAGGACTGTTAGGAGGCCTTCCTTTATTGTTCCTTTCTGTTAGTTAGGGTTTGAGGTAGGGGAGGCGGGGATAGTACCAGGATGAAGATCCATCTCCAGCCGCTGTATCCGCCTAAACCTTTCATGTGGGCTATGCCCTGTGTTCATCATTAGCTTGGCTAGAACAGAAAGTGAGGGAGTGGGTACAAACCCATGCTAGAATCCCTCCAAAAGCACCCGCTAAAGAAGCAGCACTGAAGAATAGAGCTACGCGGTAGTGTTGCTCGTTGCGTTTATACCACATTGATAGGTAGAAGACGACGCCGGGGAAGAGGCCACTTTCTGCTATGCCGAGGGCTGTTTTCAATTTTAGCATTGTACATATTATGATACGGTTGGTTTATGGGGGTATGTGTACCAGTTCGCGAAGTCAGATATCCCGCATAATTCTGCACCACGCCCAGAAGCGTCGCCACAATACCCCAGACTAATGTTAATGTGGGGAGCCAGATCCTGGGTGTGGTTTTCTTCAAGACAATGTTGCAGGGAACTTCGAAGAGGACGTAGCCGATGAAGTAGAGGGTTAAGCCGGTGAGGTATTGGTCTCCTGCTGTTGTTTGGTTAGGGTTTATTGTTATGTGATTTGATATGGTAGGGGTGGGTAGTACATACACATGTGGATCTCGGTGGCCATGCCTTCGAGTCGGGCGTTTCCCACTGTAGGTATTGAAGTATTGGTTAGATTTTGGGGACTTTTATCGGGTGCAAGGAAGAGGGAACGGGGGTACCATTGCTGCGGTCGAGAAATGATAAGAGATATAGGATGGTTAGTGGTGGGAGGAGACGAAAGTCTAGTTTGCGAAGTAGGGCTTTCTCGTTGATGTTGGTGACGCTGCTTGTGCTGGGCGAGGCGGCCTTTTCGTCGGCCTCTATTGTCTTTTCGGGTGTGGATGCCATGCTGCTCATAGCAGGTGTATGGATTACTGTTCCTGACAGTACTAACTATTCAGAGTATCTTTCAATCTAGGTTTGACAACGGGACGGGACTATATAAGAGTCTGCTGGAGTCGCACTCCACGTGGGACAGACATCATGGCAGCCGTGATGAAAGGCATTGTCAGGGTCCAGAAGGGCTAATCCTTGCCTGCTATGGGATATTTGCTTCCACGAGCCGATGCGCAATCTGAAGCGGTGATGACGAGATTGGTGGAGTAATCCACATAAGAGGAAGTAAAGTTAACAAGGTTTGGGGGTGGGGGTAAATAGGTAGATGTTCCTGGTGGTGATGATGGATTGTTTGATAGTAGACCCACTACCTGGATATGATAAGTAAGACCTGCATAGTATTGGTGAGAAACTAGGTTGCTCTGTAAGTGATATTCAGACTGCTGATCTTGTGCTGAACATTGATAGTTATTCTGGGCATAGTTGGCTAATGAATGAGAGGCCCGAGGTGGTGTATTCTGGAGGAGAAAGCACGCCATCTGCAGCCCGCTCAACGTCATTTGGCTCACTCGGTCGAGAGCTGCGATGCTAAATTATACTATCTGGTTCATCGCTCAGACCAGTTGGCAGCGTTTCTGGTGCATAATATGATCTTAACTAATTTGCATAGTGATTTATGTAGGAAGTATGAAACGCTATGCAGAAGTAACCCTCATTCTTACTAATGATACTTAGAATTTAGATTTGTCCAGCATAGACTGAATGTACAAGTATACAAGGTATGGAACATGGAAAAATATGAAGATAGATGGCATCGAATAATCATCATAATATTGTTGCGAGACATGATCAACATTTCTCAGTGGTATCTTGTTAGTAGTCGTCAGGGGTATCTCTTGTTGTCGTTGTTGTCCATCCCACCCAAATGTCCCGAAGATTCAACGCCAGTCCAGGATTCCCAAAATCCCAAAGTCCGTCCATCCAAACCCAATGATAAAAGAAAACAAACAAGGGAAAAAAAGGTAAAGGAAAAGAAAACACGCCAAAGAAACCAAAGAAAACGCCAAACACAACAGAAAACACCACACACACACACACACACAAAACACACACATAACGAACACAACACACACAACACACAGAACACACACATAAAACACACACACACATCACACACAATACATAATACACACACCACATACATCACACATAACGGGATGATTGTGTTCATGGAAGGAAATTCATCTAATCTATCATGCGGGCATTCTAATCGCCTCGCAGCCTACGCGGTATATGTATAACACTGCTTAACTTTTCGAAAAAACACCAGCCAATGCGGAAAAAAAGGAAGAAAAGCAACACGCAACGTAAATCACACATGATGCTTGGAGGTCGCCATTCAGACCTGTGAAACAACGCCACAGAAATCCTTGGGTTCCCTCAAAATCGTAGTACTCGTCAATACCCCGGAATGACCTAAGGCGCCAGAATCAACGCAAGCAGAGCCATACGGCAGTAGAGACCATATCTCATCTGTAATCCAACATCAGCATCATGTTCAGTCAATGGGGCGGGGGAGAAACTAACCTGGCGGAAGTAGGCCGCCCGCTGGTCGAAGTCAACTTCCTCCGAGATCTCCGCGTTACGAGGCAGAGGGTGCATCACGACCATGTGGCTCTTGGCGTGCTTCAGAAGAGCGTTGTCAATGACGAAGCTGTTCTTCAGACGCTCGTACTGAGCCAGATCGCTGAAGCGCTCCTTCTGCACACGGGTAGAGTACAGAACATCGGAGCGGGCAACGATCTCAGGAGTCAGCTCCTCAGACTCCACAACAAGCTGGCCAGAGGCAATGACTTGCTGGCGGACCTCCTCGGGCAGGGAAAGATCCTTGGGCGCAACCAGCTGGACGCGAACATCGTAGAACTGGAGCAGCTTCAACAGCGAGTGCACAGTGCGGCCGTAACGCAGGTCACCAGTGAAGGTGATGGTCAAGCCGGTAACGGTGCCGAGCTCCTCACGGATGGTGAAGAGGTCAAGGAACGCCTGAGTGGGGTGCTCAACACTGCCGTTGCCACCGTTGAGGATGGGGACGGGGGAGAACTTGGCCGCGGTCTCGGCGCTGCTGGGATCGGGGTGACGCAGAACAACGGCATCTCCGTAGCAGCCGAGAGTGCGGACGGTATCCTGCAGGGTCTCACCCTTCTTGGTCGAGGAGTGCTCGGTGGAGATGGCAATGGTGCGGCCTCCCAGACGCTGCATGGCAGCATCGAAAGAAGCGGACGTCCGGGTGGAAGGCTCATAGAAGAGAGTGCACAGAACACGGCCCTTCAGGATATCAAGCACACCCTGGCGCTGGACTCCCAGGCGCATCTCCTGGGCCACAGTGAAGAGCAGGTGCAGATCAGCCCGAGTGAACTGGTTAACGGACAGCACATGCTTCTGTCTGAAGGTGGACCGAGAGAGCATCTCAAGGAGAGAGGAAGACACCTGGGGAACGGGGGTGTACAGAGGAGGTCCAAGCTCTCCCACAGCAGGGGCCTGCTCAGCAAGCTTGCGGCCGGGGCGGAGAGGAGTTCCAGAGAAGGACAGTCTGCGGTCGAGAGAGCTCTCGGGACGAGCATGCACCATAGGGGACATGGCCTTCACGGAAGGAGAGGCGGGCACAATCCGGTGGGTGGACATGTCGGTTCCAGTGGAAGCATCGGAGATGATTTCACCATCAAGGCAAGAGGTCTTACCCTGGAAGACAACACGCTGCACAGACCCTCTAACGTTCTTGCCGTTGAAAGGAGACCAAGCACCCTGGGGTGCCTGGAACAGGTACGGCCGGTCAACCTCAATCTCGACGGAGCTGTCGGCCTGGTCGTGAAGCTCGAAGATCTTCTTGGGGTTCTCGTAGAGACGAGCGACAATGTCCTCAACAGTCAGGCGACCCTCCGAGACGGCAGTGAACAAGAGCGGCAGAGTCTCGGCGATACCGGCGACAGGAGAGCTCTTCTCACCAGCAACCTGGTAAGGGATGCTGCCGACAGAGAAGACATCGATGGTGCTCAGGTGCTCCCACAAGGCCTTCTGGTCCTCAACCGAGGGCAGCGAGCTGCACTCGGGGAAGTCATCCTTCGTAAGGAACAGACTGTAGACGGAAACATCGCAAGTCACCTTAAGACCCTTCTCCTTGCTGAGAGCAATGAGACTGATGTCCTCCTTGGACGAAACACTCATGACGTGAATGTTGCGGCTGTGGAGGCTGGCCAACAGCAAGACGGAGGCCAGGTCAGTAGACTTGGCATCGGTGATGATAGGCTTGCTGGACGGCCAGTTACCGAAGTGGTTGGTGACCGTAGCAACCTTGCTGATGTTGCCAGACAGGTGGTTGAAGGGGATGAAGAGCGAGCCCACGTCTCCCGTCACTTGTCCGATCTGGTCGGCGTTGTCAGCAGTGGCCACAACAGAGAAGTTGAAGTCGCAGAAAGAGGACTTCTCAGCATTCTGCTGGGCAATCTTCAGGGCACGAGCATCGGTGACCGAAGCGTCAACACCAACAGGCATCACGCGAACCATGCTGAAACCAGCGGCAATGGATGCCTTGGTCATGGCCTGGAAGTCAGGGGAGCCAGGAACCATCAGGTTGGGCACGAAAGCAGCGACGTTGATCAAGCCGGGCAGGATGATAGTGCGGTGGCTGGTCTGGTAGTCAATGGTCTGCACGTTGAGAGCAAAGTGGCGAGCAATGGCCTCAATGAGGATCTTGGCGTTCTTGACGTTGGTGACCAGAGGAGTCTGGTAGTCAACAGCCATACGACGAGTGCGGTAACCCTTACTCATGTAGTTGGCAGGACGTCTGAACCGGTTGTTGGACGGCAAGTTGATGTACAAGTCAATCAGGTTGTTGGCCAAGTGCTGAGTGAGCGAGTACTCGGACTTGATGTCCTCCTCCTCTCCCGGAAGGATCTCGAGATACTTGACGGGGACGCCGTTCTCCTTCAGGAAATCAGCAGTACCGGAAGTGGCGAAGAGGTTGAACCCAATCTGGTGCAGCTTGCGGATCGAGGGCAGCATCTCCATCTTCTCCTTGTAGGAACCGATAGAGAACAGCACGTTACGCTTGGGAAGGCGGAAACCGGTGGAGATCAAGGCCTTGAGGTAGGCTTCGTACTTGTCACGACCGAAAGATGCGACTTCTCCAGTGGAGGCCATCTCGACACCCAGGACGGGATCGGCACCCGAGAGACGAGAGAAGGAGAACTGGGGCACCTTCACACCGACGTAGTCCTTGGGGATGGAAACAGGAGGATATTCAGCGAAGGGAGCGCCGATCATCGCCTTAGTAGCCATCTCAATGAGATCAACGCCCATAACCTTCGAGACGAAGGGGAAAGAGCGAGAAGCTCTGACGTTACACTCGATGACCTTGATGTCGTTGTCCTTGGCGATGAACTGGATGTTGTAAGGACCAGTGACGTTCAGAGCGTTTCCGATCTTCCGGGTAGCCTCCTCAATGCGGCGGACGGTCTCGGGATCCAGGTCCTGCGGGGGCAGGATCAAGGTGGCATCACCAGAGTGGACACCGGCATTCTCAACGTGTTCAGAGATGAAGTGTCCAACCATGACACCGTTGCGAGCCACAGCATCCATCTCAATCTCCTTGGCGTTCTCAATGTACTTGGTAATAACCACAGGGTGCTCACGGGAGACCTCAGCAGCCTGGTTGAGGTAGCTGGCCAAGTCGTGCTCAGAGTAGACAGTGTTCATGGCAGCTCCGGAAAGCACGTAAGAAGGTCTGACAAGCACAGGGTAGCCGACCTTGTTACAGAATTCGGTAGCCTCCTCAGTGCTAGTAAGCTCCTTCCAAGCCGGCTGGTCAACTCCGATACGGTCAAGCATGCGGGAGAACTTGTAACGGTTCTCAGCACCATCGATCATCTCGGGAGAGGTACCAAGGATGCGAACGTTCAAGCGGTGCAGGGGCAGAGCAATGTTGTTGGGAGTCTGACCACCCATGGAGATAATCACACCGCTAGAGGACTCCAACTGGTAGATGTCAAGGACAGTCTCCAGGTTGATGTTCTCGAAGTACAACCGGTCAGCCTCATCATAGTCGGTACTGACAGTCTCCGGGTTGTAGTTGACCATGACCGTCTTGTGGCCCTGTTCACGAAGGGTACGGATAGCCCGCACGGAACACCAATCGAACTCGACGGACGAACCAATACGATAAACACCAGATCCGAGAACCATGATACCCTTGTCCTCGAAGTTGACATCGTGCTCAGAGGCGTTGTATGTGAGGTACAAGTAGTTGGTGACCGAGGGGAACTCAGCAGCAACCGTATCGATCTGCTTCACAATGGGGATGATACCAGACTCGACACGCAGACGTCTGACAGCCAGCTCGTTGGAGCTGAGGAACTTGGCAAGCTGACGATCCGAGAAACCAAGCTGCTTGGCCTGGCGGATAAGGGGCCTGGGCACACTGGTGGCATTGTATTGGGTCATGAGCTTGCTGAAGTCGCTAAGACCCTTAAGTCTGCTCAGGAACCACTTGTCGATCTGGGTAAGCTTCCAGATATCGTCGACGCTGTAGCCAGTAGCCATGGCGTTGGCAATGGCAAACAGACGCTGGTCGGAGGGAGTCTGCAGTTCACCCTTGATGGACATGAGGGCATTGGTCTCGTTGAATCCAAGGTTGTGGAAGTCGACGGAGCGGATAGCCTTCTGAATGGCTTCCTCGAAAGTACGTCCGATAGCCATGACCTCACCAACACTCTTCATGGAGGAACCGAGCTGGGTGGAGACACGGGTGAACTTCTTGAGATCCCAACGGGGAATCTTCACGACACAGTAGTCAAGGGAAGGCTCGAAGCAAGCGCAAGTGACCTTGGTGACCGAGTTCTTGATCTCGTTCAAGGGGATACCCAGACCAAGCTTGGCAGCGATGAAGGCAAGAGGATAACCAGTGGCCTTGGAAGCAAGAGCAGAGGATCTGGACAAACGAGCATTGACTTCGATAATGCAGTACTCCTTGGAGAAGGGGTTCAGCGCATACTGAATGTTACACTCTCCGACAACACCAAGGTGGCGAATGACGTTGACGGCAGTTGTACGCAGCATGTTGTAGTCTTCGTCAGAAAGAGTCTGGGAAGGAGCAACAACGATAGAGTCACCGGTATGGATACCGAGAGGGTCGAAGTTCTCCATGTTACAGACAGTGATGCAGTTGTCCCTGGCATCACGGACGACTTCGTACTCGATTTCCTTCCATCCCTTCATACTGCGCTCAATCAGCACCTGAGGACTAGCAGCGAAAGCCTTGAGGCAGAGCTCCCTCAGCTCATCCATGTTATCGGCGAAACCACTGCCAAGACCTCCAAGGGCATAGGCAGCACGGACGATAACGGGGAAGCCGATGCTTTCAACGACTCCCATGGCCTCTTCCAAGTTGGAGGCAGATGCGGACTTGGCACACTTCTCATTGATGGAGTCCATGCTGCGAGCAAACAGCTCACGATCTTCGGTGGTGATGATAGTATCAATAGGGGTACCGAGGACCTTGACACCGAGGGACTCGAACTCATCCTTGAGCTGAATACCGACCTGCAGAGCGGTCTGGCCACCGAAGGTACAGTAGATGGCATCAGGGCGCTCGTGCTTGATCACCTTGCGAACAAAGTCGGCATTCACAGGAAGGAAGTAGACCTTGTCAGCCAAACCCTTGGAGGTCTGGATAGTGGCAATGTTGGGGTTGATCAAGACGGTGTAGATGCCTTCCTCCTTCAGGGCCTTGATGGCCTGACTACCGGAGTAGTCAAACTCACCAGCCTGGCCAATGCTCAGACCACCACTACCCAGGATCAGGACCTTCTTCACGGAAACGCGAGGAGCGATTCTGATGTTCTCTTCCTTGGCGCCACCAGGGAAAGAGACAGGCTTCTGAAGAGCGTCCGAGGAAGCCATGGTGTCCTTGATGCTGTTGATGAAGACGTCGAACAGGTATTCGGTATCTCTGGGACCAGGGGTGCTTTCAGGGTGGAACTGGACACTGAAGAAGGGCCGGTTGACGTGACGGATACCCTCGTTGCTACCATCGTTGGCATTAACGAAGAGCTCCTCCCAGCCCTCGGGGAGGCTGTTGGAGTCCACGGCATAACCGTGGTTCTGAGAAGTGATGTGGCACTTTCCGCTGAGCATGCTAGTGCAGGGAATGTTGTGACCACGGTTACCGAACTTCATCTTCAAAGTCTGGGCGCCGACGGAGCGAGCGATCAGCTGGTGACCCAAGCAAATACCGAAGACAGGAGTCCGGGCCTCCTTCAAGGTCTTGCTGAGGTTGTTGACAGTGGTGGCAAGGGTAGCCGGGTCACCGGGACCGTTCGAGACGAACAGACCGTCATAGTCCTTTCCAGCAAGAGTAGGGAAGTCATAATCCCAGGGAACGACGAGAACCTCAACACCGCGGGCAAGCAAGCAGCGCAGCTGGTTGAACTTCAGACCCACGTCCAAGCAGAGGACACGCACCGGGCGACCGGAGGGGTGTTTGAGGGCGACATTCTCGGGAGGGGAGAAAAGTTTGGGTTCCTTGATCGACACTGTCATATACAAGTCAGAAATGATCATTCTCGCTTGAGTTGTGAGTCGGGTGCCTACCTTCGGCGACCAGGTTCTTCTTGTTGGGGTCAACCCATTCGATCTGTTCGAAGAAAGGCTTCCAGCTGTCCTTCTCCGTGGGGATAACAGTGGCATCGCTGACAGTCTCAGACTTCTGGAGCAGCAGACGACCCAGCATGCTACCCTTTTGACGGATGCGCTTGGTGAGAGCACGGGTATCGACACCATGGACGGCAGGAACACCTTGCTCCTTCAGCCACTGGCCAAGGGAGGACTGAGCAAGGAAGTGGGAGTATTCCTCTCCGGCGTAAGTAGCAACGACCAGACCCGCGATGTGAATCTGGGTGGACTCGAAGTACTTGGGAAGAGTCTTCAACAACTCATCCATGGTCTCCCGGGAGGGGACACCATAGTTACCGACGAGGGGGAAGGTAACGACGAGGATTTGGCCCCGATACGAGGGATCCGTGATGGACTCTGGGTATCCCACCATACCGGTTTGGAAGACCAATTCACCGGCGAT
Organism: Aspergillus piperis CBS 112811; assembly: GCF_003184755.1. Taxonomy (NCBI): domain Eukaryota; kingdom Fungi; phylum Ascomycota; class Eurotiomycetes; order Eurotiales; family Aspergillaceae; genus Aspergillus; species Aspergillus piperis. Next base: position 1,879,602 of record NW_020291593.1, read on the forward strand.
ACTCTTCTCGGCACCAAAGCTGTAGCCCTGGTAGACGGTGCCGTCCTCAAGTTCGACGGCGACCATCCTCCCATTGCTGCCCCGGTAGGGAGCCGAAGCGGGAGGGATCACGGCCCCATTGTGAGCTTCCATCGGGGGAAGCGGCTGCAATTCCTTGTTGATCTGGTTGTAGGCCACTGCGCCTCCAGAAAGAGGGGAGGAGGGGAGGGCAGCCTCCTCGTGACCAGCGGACTGCGGCATTCTGGTGTGGTGACTGTGTATGTGGGGGGAGGGGAAAAAGGTCCTCTCGGGGACTGTATGACTGGGGGGTATTCTCTCTACCGTAGCATCAGCAGCCTCCAAGACCCTTTTGAGAAAGATGCAAGAGGGGAGGGAGTAGAGTGATTCTGCTGCTTCCGCACAGGAGGAGGAAGAATATAGGAAAGAGAGAGGAGAGGAGGAGAAAGAAGAATTCTCAAGAATAAAATTTTGTGTACGGCGGGCTTGATGGAGCTCTCTCATTGGGCTGTTGAACTCACCGATCCGGGGATCATGGGCCTTTCTGCTGGCCCTGACCGCCTCTGAAGAAAATTTTTCTCGACATTTTTTGGGGATTTTGAGGGGGTTGAGCACTGGGAGCCTTCGTTTGCTTTCTTTCCATTGCTAATTATGGAGTCTAAGCAATTCCTGTCCGCAATCCGGAGCCAGTCAAGTTTCATTCCCCTCCTCCCCTCCCCTTCCCCGAGTTCCAATTGCTGCATTGACTCATCCGTCACAGCGTGAATGGCATATTCTCTTTTACATCTGATTTACTACTGATATTCCAGATTGAGGGACTGATTCCAATCAGTATGGAATTCATACCCATCTGACGACTCATTCTTAATACGGAGTACATCCCCTGACGAGGATTAGACGGGACAGGGCCACCAATGTGTAACCGAGTGAGGTCATCGCAAGCAGAAAGCTCTTTTCTAGGTTAGTCTCGTATTAGGATTGCAGTTCGGTGGAGGGGGTTGCAGAGAGCGGTTCTGCCGCACACACAGACCTTCCTGCCTGTTAGTGCCACCAGCCCCAAAAAAAAACTGCCGAGATGGCCCGTCTCCGTCACAGTCAATTGGTTCTTTGGGGGACAGTTCGCCACACGGATCGACCACGCTTGCAGCCTGTGGCCACTGCAGGCGGTGAGCGCTATCCTACCCGGTTTGCCTGCCTTGGCTTTTGGTTCTGGATCCGGTCCGATGCCTGGCTTCATTTTCCTCCAATCATCGGCCCGATTGGCGCTTTCAGGAAACTCAATGCCAACCCGTTATCGGAAAGTGTACTTTTTTCGGCCTTTCGGTGGGATGCCGTTGGTTGAGTACCTTCTGGAACAAAGAATTTAGCATCTTACAGCTACTATGTTGAACCTTTTTTTTCCCGCTGTATACCCCGTAGACTGTATGCAGTATCTGCTCGAGCTCCTTGTTTTATCTTACCTTGAAATCCCCGCATCATGTGGCTATTCCGTTCCCGCATTGTTGGCGTTTCTGGACGGGTTCCTTGCATTAATGAACAAGTTGACAACCTAACCATCTATCTACCATGTGGAATATTCAATGTCGTCTCATTCATTCTTATAGTATGTGATATTCTATTCAAACGGTATTGAGGGTCCTTACATATATTGTGTGGTCCGCAATTGCATTGAGCACGGAGAAATTGAAGACATATCATATATATTTTTGCACATCGCTTTACTATAGTATCTTCTATGTCTCAGCCCTATCAGAACCTCCAAGAGACATACCCCCGCTTCTGTGGATATATGAAATGCAGATTATTGATGCTAGTATTTATTCTCGACTTGTGACTATGAGGCCGAATTTGCATTCTATATGCGTTCTGCAGCACTCGGATCAAGCACTTGAAGAGTCAATGCCAAGGCACGTTGCTGGGAGTTCTCCAAGTTCGATCGATTAAAGTGCGCACACTGTGTCAATCACCAGACTCCCTGCTTGATGTCCGACATTTTACACAAAGCGGCAAGGGTGATAGCGTCCCTCTCATAGAAGCGCCGCCCTTCCCCAACCTCGATGAAGTAGCTGCAGATTCACACTGAGGGGGTTTAAACAGACTGTATACAGTTTCCTCAGGCGAGTTTCTTCGATCTTCCCTTGATTCGCAAACTCGCGCCTTGGCCATAGCTGAGAAAAGGTTGTATGTCACTCCTTGCGACCCGTCCGAGAGATTAACATGTCATATGTCGTTTACTGCCGCGTGATGACTGCCGCGTGGGTCTTGAGCACGGTGGCTCGAACATTTAGACATATCCCTACACACCATTAGTGTCATCATATCGTAAAACCCACAAGCCTAACTACCCCAACCCTTCCCAACCTAGTAAAACACCGCAGCATACACCACCTGCATCATAAGAAATTCCAACGAATACTGCTCCAATATATCAGGCACAAGGTCAAGCCAAGCTGGTTTAAACCTGCAGGCGATCGTCGCATTGCAAAACTCCCAGTACTCCGGGAACCACCCAGCACCCTCCCAATCCAGTAAAGTAATATTGAACTCCGGACATCCATCGCGAACTCCGAGCCTCTCGACCATAATATTCTTCGGCTGAAGGTCACCGTGAGTGAAAACAGGACGGTGACCGGTCAGAGTCCGTTCAATCATGGGTCGCAATAATCGAATGTACTGTTCTGATTCTATCTGGCGGAGTCTCTCGATGATGGCATGATTAAATTCGTCCTGGCTTGTGAAGGGCCCAGAGATCTTTGGATCGTCATTGACAGTCCAGAATACTCCATCAAGGTAGGGTTGGCGGTTCACCATACCGAAGTAATCTGGCGACGGTATACTCCGTAGCTTTGTGATTGCGTCCTTGATCAATTTGCATATCGTCGCCTTTTCGCTCGAATCAAGCGATGGCAGTAGATTTTCAAGAGTGTCGCCAGGGACATGGTCCATTATGATATAAGTTTTCTTAGTGTCTGGGTCGTTAAAGGCTGCATGGACTTTGGGAACTGGGACTTGGTTGTCTTCAAGAAATTTCATCGTTTCAGCCTCGATGAGGGGTACCCCATAGCCTGATTTTACTGCGAAGCGCTCCCCCACGCGGAAGACTTGGTCGTATGCATCGGATATGCTTAGGCGCTCTGTTGCAGCCTCGATTTCGGGGACGGTTGGTAGGCGGAGGGTCTCAGGGGCTGTTTCATTTGACATGTTTGGCTACTTGTATTCTGTGGTATATTGAGCTTTTATTGATACAGATTTGTGGCACAGGGGCAGGTGTAAGCAGAGGATGGTCGGCGTTTTGTTTATGTTGAGTTTATGGTGAACAGCTGATAAGGAGGGGGAAAATCGACCAGTCAAGACGTAGAGAGACCCTGACCCTTGATTAGTAGCACAAACACGTGACAGAAGACTAGTATGCCTTTAGAGAAACTATTTAGAAAATTCCTAATGAACTCTAATAACCTAATTGGTATTTTATTTACTTCGGAACCATTACAAAATGTGATGCTTTGGAGCTGCCCTAGTGTCAGATATTGAACAAGCTGTGGCACATTTATATCTGAACATAGTGCACTGGTAATCCCGGACCCGATCATCCCTGACTTCAGTCTTTGATATTATCCTTACTCCGAGTTTGAACCGAGAAGGACCGGCTGAGGTGTTAGCTGGCTACCCTGTTCACATTATCAACACACGCTGGACCGGGATAGTGACCTCACTCGCAGGCATTGCACATTCCACATCGCCTGATTTGTCTGTTGTCTATATTAATTAAGCTAGTGTGTCCTAGGGAGTCGGAAATGGATCCGAAAGGGGGAAAGAGCAAGCACAAGGCTTAGATATCCAAGGCTAACTTGTTACTTACTAGTGGGTTTTGATGGAGATTGACACTATTTAGACCAGGGTCACAAGGCTCATGTCTCCTGCGACCGAGACCACGACGCACTGATTCTCCCAGCGAGGAACATTTCAGTAATGGCAACTCTTACCAATGACGGGAAGGGCCCGCTTCAAGTGCCTGGGTTTGGCTCCATTCCCTTGGATTTTCAGCTCCCGCCAGAGGCTCGCTTTGCGCATGGGTTGTTGGACTACCGCCACACACCTCGGTTGACCAAGCGGGAGATGGCCATGCTTCGTTTCATGCAAAAGGTCACGGAGAAACCTGGATGGGATTCTGCCGTACTGGATCCAGATGAGATGCAGATCGCGCAATGGTACCGTGAGGCCACAGAAGGACCGGACGGTCACTTGATCAGCACCGCTGCATGGGAATGGTGCCTGGCGGAACTGCGCGATAAAGCAGAAACGTGGCGAGAAACCGGCCGCCTCCTGGTCTTTGACAGCTCCTCGGCTGTGTGTCATGCCGATGTGTGTCTGTCAGATCAAGGGTCCCTGTCCCTGTCTACGAAAGAAGGGATTCAAGCGGAGATAGACCGACTGGTGGCCCCACACCCGCAGCCCAGACCCTACATTCAATATAATCGCTTAGTGGATCCATTTTTGTATCCCCTTGTCTACAATCAGTCTCGAGTCCTGGTTCATGGGGGACGGACCTCCCTTGACAATTATCTCTGGGATTCGGCCGACGAACCTGCTGGAGAGCTACCTCCTCATCCCCTGGGTCTTCACCAAGACCGGCCCCATCGTTTGGATCGCAGGCCTGGTCAGGGCGGACCGGAGAGCTGCTGGTCGAACCGCTTCCAATGGCTTCCTTGTGAAGTGCAGTTCAATGGGACTGACCCCCTGGATGTTCGCATTACTTCATACGTCAATAACCTTCACCCGGGAAGGCACCAGAAACTGTATAGGTGTCTTGAACGCCTCATGGCAAGCTCCGTTCCTTCCTGGAATGAGATCCTATTTTACGGCAATACCCGTGGCTGTCGCCCACCACGTATCCTGACATATGGATGCGAGATTCATGACTATAAAGGAGAGCACAAATTGTTCGATGCCCTACATCGCCATCCACGCAGGCAGCTACAACTTGACACTTCAAAAGAGTGGGAGACCCTGCGCAATACAGCCCGTGAGTACATTGAAGGCCCTGAGCCACCAAAGTGGAAGCAGGCAGAGCCTTTGCCTGACAAACCGGCCAATTTGTTGGAAATGCTCACTCCTGAGCAATGGGATGTTCCTAACCACGTTTATTGGATCGCTACATTCAAACGCACACGTCGAGCTTGGTTCAACCACCCAGAACCCGGTGTCTCGTTCTCGTACAAACAGTGGAAGCGGGGTGAATTTACAGGACATGCGATCCACGCGCAGGGAATCAGCAAACACCCGGATCCGCTACACCATGACCGCAAGCCTATTCAATTAGAGAAGCAGTTTCAAGATGAGGGTTTGCAGGTTGTAGTGGAAATTACCCGCATCGAAATACACCCCGAAAATCCCATCTATAACGGAGAGAAGCATTTCCACACCGAGGGGCTCCGCAACGACCGCATAGCAGCCACCAGTCTGTATGTTGTGGAGTGCAAGAACCTCACCCAAGTCCGCTTGGCCTTCGAGCACGAGGACAAACTTCACGCCTCAGAGCTCCAGTGTCAGGTGCCGAAGGCACTTGCCGCAGTTTATGATGTAAGTTCCTGGGAGCGGCGCGAGGAGGAACCCCCTCGCGCACTGCACACTTTCGGGTCGGTCCCGCTCGCAGAGGGCCGTCTTCTCAGCTGGCCCAATACCTATCGATCGAAGCTCGAGCCCTTCCGCTTAGTGGACCCCAGACAGCCGGGAAATCTAACCTTGATCAAGCTTCGGCTCGTCGATCCACATTATCGCATCTGTTCAACGCAGAATGTTCCTCCGCAGCAACATGAGTGGTGGGCTGCTGCAGCCCGACAGGCAGCTCGGCTCGATCAACGCTTACCTCTGGAGATGGTGTGGTCTGTAATGGATCAAGTGAAAGACTGGCCAATGTCCGCAGAAGAGGCCGAAGAGCTACGCATAAAATTGCTATTTGAGCATGAACGCGTGCGGCGGGTCATTGATTCGTGCGTGGGACACCACTTCGTCGATAGTCTCCCCTACAATGAAGAGAGAGCACGATATTTGAGCAATCTAGTGTCCGAGGCCGGTTATGAGTCCCCTTAGACGCTGTTGCAGGGCCATACTTAGTGTCTCTGAAATAGAAATAGGCGTCAAACGCCTGCATATCTAGCGCCGGAATTGTTTCGATTTGTCCAAGCGCACCAGACGACGTTCAGACGGCGCCAACTATAGCGCTTACAACTTCCCATTTGCAAAATAGCTTTGGAAAACTTAACTTAAAAAGGTAAAAAAGTCCCTTTATTGGAACAGGAAGTCATTCTACATCAAATGCGAGCGACATGCCATAGATACTGGGAGTGCGTTCCAAGCAATCTCAGCTCATACAACAACGATAACATCCCAAATCAATATAATGTACCGCGACCGTATGGGATTTATTCCCCATCGTGACAAGATGATCCGACTTCAAAACCATTTTCCTTATAATTGACTCCCTTGAGATACTCCACACTCTCCACTCAAAACTAAGATCCCACAGCCCCTCATAGCCAGGAGCAGAGATAAACATGAAAATGTAGCAACCAAACCCAGCAACAACTCTCCGCTTTTCCTAGTGTAGTAAAATGCCGCGAAAGTCACGTAGATAAAGCTTGTCCCTGGGACATACCCGTCCACCTTTTCCGAACTTTCAGGTGTTTCGCAGATACGGAACGGATGGATTTGCCGATTAGAAGATACTAGGGGTAATCATGTATTTGCCTAGGGTGTCAAGGAAGTACTAGTTATATGCACCCTATTCGAGGTGTAATTTGTCGAGTACGTAACTGTCAGCGTCCTTGATGAAAGTGGATAGTGGATTGTTATCGGAGAAGGTCAAGTGCGATTGGGGTTGTTGTAGGGGGTTTGTGGCGGCGCAGACAAGTAAATTGACGGCTAGAAGAGAGAAGAATATATACAAGGTAAATGTTGGATACATTGTGTCTTGAGTTGATATTCGATGGAACGACTACACTGTATAAGAGAGGACTGTGTAATTGTCGCGAATAGTAGGATATTATTGTCACTATTCGATCATTATAACCTTGATATTCTCGTACACGACGTCATGTTAAACCGTAGACTATATATATACTACTCAGAAGTTAGCTTTATGACGCCTATATGGAAGTGTATATCATACTGCTTGTGGCTGTGATCGGCCACTTTGAGTTCTGAGATGATAATTACCTCAAAAGATAATTGTTTAGCTATGTTTGAATAAGTCATTAGAATAACTTTATCAGGATGATTGACTTTGGTAGTATATAATAAGAAGGCTTGAAACAATACTAGCTTGCTTTCGAAGGTTCCGTGGTTAAGGATAGAGTTGTACATACAGATCTGAAGCATGACGTTGTCTGGAATACAATGGTGATTATACTTTGTGGCACAATCATCCTACAGATCCTGGGCAGATAAATGTATCGTGAAAGAACTAGTAATCGGTCTCGTCGGAGTTGACTGCTTATCAATTTATCCGGTACTTTTATGCAAGCTTCTCAGAGTATCACATATGTATGATGCGTAGCGCTCAAAGTGTGTGTCTGATTGCTGGTCAGAATGCGAATTCCCTGCTTTTGTATTCTTGATTTTTGTGCATGATTTAATTTTCCTGATTACTTGGGGATAGTATCTAGTATCAGGTGCATTTGTTGTAAGTCATATGCATAGTTGAACTTAAAGATCATGAGTTCATTCTCGGTCCTGCTTCAGTGGGTGTCAAAGAGCATAGAAATTAAATAAGGGACAAAGGAATGATCTTCCGTTTCTTTTTGTGTTTAAATACAGTAAAAGGGAGAATTTTTAATCTATCAGTACAGTCTAAGCGGGGTATAATATCTACTTATAATGATATACTTATGGAGAAGCTTGGAGATTATTTGATGTATGTAGATATTCTATAGTGGTGACGTTTCTCAAAACATAGTAATAAAAACCAGATGATCTGAAAAATTCAGCTCAGTCAAGTGGTATCATCCCTTGCGCAATGCATTGATAGACATTCTTTATCACTGTAAATGGTAAGGTTGTTTGCCACCCGCACCGTCACATACTTGTTCCGATAAAGAAAAGTGGCGGGGTTCCCAGAGATCTCCATCTTATGATCAGTGGGAGTTTTTTTAGTACGTACATCGGAAGAAAAAGTACGATTGTTTTTTTCACCATAAGCTAAGGGGTCGGTTAGCGGTCTGGCCACATTGTGCCGTTCCAATGATCTAAAGCACACGCCAATGACAATTCAGGTGCGGAATACTTATCGGACGCTAGCTCTCGAGCTCGTCTGATTCCCTGCGATCGCCGCCTCCGCTGCTGCACTCACTGCAGGCGCATGTGGGCTGCGTTAATTTTGGGAGCAGATCGTTTCAACGCTTCGGCAGCTCTCCCTGCTTATCTCCCCCCGTTGAAAATACCTCGTGAATCACGCGAACCTGCCAGGTTTCTTGCCCACCTTGGGATTAACTGCTCCAACAAATCCCTCCTCACTCTTAATTAAGGCCTTCTCTTTGCTCAGTTCTGAGTGACGCATTGTTGTTTTTTCTGCCTTTTCTGCCTTGGTTTCTGGCGCGTCCCCAACATGCAGTGACGGCAATTTATAAACCCGCCCATTGTTGCTGAGACTTCAGGGGATGACGATTCCCAAAATGCTTGCCTCCCTTTTGCGCCCCAAGAAAAGACGAGTCTATGCAGAGCGGTCGCCATTCTCATCGCCGTACACAGCTCGCGATTCCCAATGGCCTTTTCTACAGAATAACGCACCTCAACGAGGCCTTGAGCCAGGCTATGAAGAGATCAACGGATACAGCGGCACCCATGAGGGGCCTGGCGCAAGATCTGAAGATGATGCCGACGAAGAGGATGACGAACCCGTTGAGTCCACGCCTCTCCTTCCAATATTTTCGGCGTCGCACCTAGGTAGAGATACTCGCCCTATCATTAAAAATCCCAATTCATGTTCGCATGCTGATTTTTTAGACACTCTGCCGGTTTATGACATCACCCATGCCATCCGTCCTCTCATTGTTGCTCGATGCGAAACCACCCTGACCTGGGACCAATTGCGCTCGCCACAAATATCCCAATTCTTGGTCAAGCCTATTCAGCAGAAGATTCGAACGTTGCATTTCTCCCGGGCTACACTTTATGCGCTGATAACGAACTGTCTCCAGTTCTCGAAGGAGGTCCATCTGAATCCCGGCAACAGCGGCGTGAGCCAAACTAGGGCCATGGTCAGCGAGCTTCTCGCTATTAAGTTGCTGAGAGAATATTCGACGCGGGAATTGATTGACGCGCTTTCCTACGAATTCTATCCTCTCAACGGTCAGACGCCAACGGCAACTGTAAGCTCCGATCGGGCACCTGGCTGGTATTCGACTCCAGGAAGCAAACGTCCTGCTATCGCCCGTGTTTCTTGTCTCGAAGTGGCCATCCGCGCTCAGGCGAAACGGTTCTTGTCACATCCCCTGGTGGTACAACAACTTGAAGCGATATGGGCTGGCACGATTGTCTTCCATTCCGCATCTGATTACCTCCATCGCTCGCCCGCACAAGTCAGGAACAATGGGAGGCTGCAGTATGGTACCGCTCCTGATCCTTCTCCCCTTGGCACGTCGCATCGTCAGCCACAGCCCAACGTATCTGGACTTCGACGTTCGGTCACGATCTACAACCCAAAGGATGCCTCATTGTTCAAGCTTTCACGATTACGTGTGCCTCGATACAGGCAGTTCCTGTCAACTTTGTCATTCGCGGTTCTGCTGGGATTGTTCCTGGCTGTGTTGAACCAACGTCGCCTCGAAATTACTCCGCTGGAGGTTATCTTTTGGCTTTGGAGCGCTGGCTTCATGCTCGACGAGATTGTCGGTTTCAACGAGCAAGGTTTCAGCTTGTATCTCATGAGCTTTTGGAATCTTTTTGATCTCGGTATCCTTTTCCTCCTTTTCTGCTACTATTGCATGCGACTCTATGGTGTCATCCTGCCCTACACTCGCAATCACATTGTAGCAGATCAAGCGTATGACATCTTGGCCGCGAATGCAGTCCTTCTCTTCCCGCGACTTTTCTCGGTTCTTGACCACTACCGCTACTTTTCTCAGCTGCTTATCGCATTTAGAATCATGGCTTCCGACCTTATCGCGGTTTTCCTTCTGATTATCATTGCCTGCAGCGGGTTTTTCGTTGCATTCACTCAGGCGTTTGGCAACAGCGATGACCATTCTCCTGGGGCTGTCGCGTATGCCCTATTTCAAATGCTCATGGGGTTTACTCCAACAGCATGGAGTCTTTGGGACGAATACAATATGCTGGGCAAACTCATCTTGACAGTGTTTCTGTTCATTTGTCACTTTGTCGTCGTCACCATCCTCATCACCGTTTTGACGAATTCCTTCATGAGTATTGTGCAGAATGCCAACCAGGAGCACCAGTTCCTCTTTGCCGTCAACACAATCTCTATGGTCAAATCGGACGCTCTTTTCTCTTACGTCGCCCCGACCAATATTCTTGCTTGGCTTATCACCCCACTTCGTTACTTCGTGCCATTCCGCGAATTCGTTCGGATTAACCGCACGATCATCAAGATTACTCACTTACCCATCTTATTTACCATCTGTTTCTACGAGAAAGCAATACTGAGTTCTCAGGTAATCGATTCAACCGACTTGATTGAATCGACATCTCGAGGTGATTCATCAGACCGCTTTCGAGCCCGACGTCGATTCAGGGCTTTCAGCTCGCAGATTCGACCCTTCGTCCGAGAACCATCAGTTGCCACATATCAGAAAGACCGTGCTTTGGACGAGGTGTTTCGACGGCCATTCCGCGACGCAACAGCTAGACGTCCTGCCGCCGCCCTTCAACGCAGAGGAAGCCACAGCGTCGTCAACAAGTGGATGCAGACTATGGGATCGGGCTCTGTCAACCCCCCTGATGAGCAAGACTCAGAGGAGGTCGAGCGGCTCGAGAGATTTCCCCGTGGTCGGACGGGCTTTCGCCGGACGTTTACTAGGAGCTTGCGCGATTTTACCGAAACGAATCACTCCGCTACATCCGACGCTGAACCTCCCCATGTAGCATCCTCGCCTGCGACACCACGTAATGGGAGGAATTTCTTGACTCCAATGCGAAGCAGGCAATTATCGCGAGTTACGGGTATGGAAGGTGATGATGAACTCACAAGCGATGACAATGGCGGATGGGCTGGAGAACAGAGATCGGGTGCACTGGATTCCGAGGACGATATGCCCAAGACCACCAGACAAAGTCCGATTCATACGCCACCCAAGCACTTCAGCTCTCGGCCATCAACTGCCCGACTCAAATCTCGCAAGACCAGTCCCGCTCGGCGGATCAAGAACCACACGCGAAATTACTCGGGCGCCACTATGCTGTACAACCCGATTCCTTCAAATAACGATCACGAAGCCGCCAAAGCTTCACCAAGCCCTGTCCGGCCAAGAGCGGAGACTCCTGATCCAGCAGGCGGGCCTGTCCTGTCTACCTCTGCAGATCAGTGGACGCTGAAAAGACATATTGCGAATGGTAGCAGGCTTAGAAACGTGACCATGACCCGATCTGATCCGATGTCTGTTCCGGATGTGGGTGGCTTTTCGGTACCCGATTCACACTTCCAGCGGCGCCGTCAAGCATCCATCCTCGATGGCTTAGGCTCGGACCTGGGGGACAACAAGGCGATAGCGAACGGTTTTCTAGGCGGTGTTCCTTCAAGCTTCACTACACAAATAGCCTATGCAACAGGTAATATCCGACGTCCCGACAGCCCAAGTAGTCAGGATATGCTCAGCAAGCTGGTACTGGCACGGATGAACAATATCGAAGAAGGCTTCCGTGAGGTGATTAAGGAAGTGAAAGACCTCCGACGTGGAGGAACTAGCCGGAGCGAAAGCCGGGTTGATGAACAACGAGGCGTCCTGCGTGAGAAAAAAAAGCGTCGTCCAGATAAGAAGGAGCCAAAGAAGGATCTCCAAGAATCTCGGAAGAGCAAGACGAGCAGCGAAGGGCAGTGGTCGGACGAGCTCGCATTCGAGAAACGCAGAGATGAAGGCAGTGGAGAGGAAAAACTTTAAGTTTGGTGCAGCTGTTTGGGCGTTGAAAGCTCAAATTACGATCTTCCTGTATCTGATTGATTTACATGTACAATATCTTTGGGCTGGCTGTCTCACGACTTTCAATGATTCACGAAATATGAGCATCTGATACCCTTCTGCTACCTTTTGGTCACGGGCCTGTCTTTCCTTTCGTTGGTCACATACATGTGTTATCAGTGGTGGGGAATGTGGCCTGGATCACACATTCTGTTACTAATTCAGAAAAATGAAGCATCCCTAGAACCACGTCGGGATGGTCGTTGAATAACTTACTATGTGTATTTGTACAGACTGTTCACCTTATCGTGGCTCTTCTGCGCCTCTGCTCCCCTGAACTATTCCGAATTACATTCTAATATTCATCTCTATAATTGTACACAAATAATACCCGTGCTTAATGGTTATCATCGGCGTTGAGGAAGCCGGGGCTGGAAATATGCAAGGGTTTCCGGGTTTGCAGTCACTTCTGTCAGTGAATACCGAGTGACTGCAACGTGAATCTCCGCCACAGTCAGTGGAAGTTCACGAACACGCGACATTATCGTTCTGTTTTCCCTCGCTACACTTTCTCGCGTTCTTCTCATCCCTTCTCATCTTTCGGGGATAACTCTGACGCACGAAAACTGGTTTCGGTGCTACTTCCAGGCAGCGGCGAAACGGTAAGGCTGACTGAGGCTGTGAGAGCTCGTGTCATACTAGTAGTGATCATAGAGTACCCACGTCACTACCTCATTTACAGAAAGGCGAACTCGGTGTCCTTTTTACAGTCTTTCTTCCGTTTTACCATTACCCTTCTCCGTCATTTTGTCCGTCTTCATTAGAAGGTGTGTGATCTCAACGAGCTAAAGTGTGAAATGGGTAGTACTGAAGCTACTCTAGATTCAGACCGATCGCGAGATGGCATATTTTCAGGAACAGGAAACTGATGAAGACGCGAGTTACAACTCGAACATTGAGGAAGATGAGAACATTTCCAAACTTGATGTTCTTCGATTTGAAGGTGCCGATACAATCGTCTTCATCGACCCTCCATCATACGTGCCAAACCGGTCATTGCAACCACAGTCTGAAGCGTCCATTCCCCATTATGTCCACAGCCACACCCTCTTGGACACAAAGTCTCCCTATTTGACGAAACTTTTTGATCCGAGAAGACAAGCTCGCATGATCAAGCGTTCTGAGTTTCTGGGAAATCTACCAGATGGAATTAAATACGTTATTAACCTCACTCCCCCCTCAACGGACGACGAGGCAGTGGCGTTCACCACTGAACTATCTTGTCCACTAGGTATACGGACTTGGACCCGTGAATTAAGCCGTTTGGATTTACCTGTGGACTGTGTTGGTGGCGAAGACGAAGGAATTGAAACTGAGGGTGGTAGTAAGAAATCGGCTCTTCCTTCCGAGTATTCGGATTCTCGTCACCGCACAGGTATCGTACATATCCTGCAAGCTCTAGGAGGAGTTAACCCGTGTCTTGATACGCCTTGCAAGCTTTGGACCTTCTTTGCTCTGGCCAAGGTGTTTGGTATTGCCACCATAGGGCACATCAAAATCCATATTTTGACCTGGCTATATGACGGTACAAATGCCTGCTTTATTGAACTTCATCCGGAAATCACCTACCGAATTGCCCGCGGAATTGAATGCGACTACCTTTGCCAGGATTCTTTCACTGTTCTGGTGGGAGAAGAAGCTTTGTTACGCCTGGCCAATGCGGGCAAACCTCCCAGACTCCAATGGCCAGAGGTGACATTCCACGGCCGACAACGCGAACCTTTGGATGATGAAGATCGCCAACGGATCGAGTATGCGAGCCAGAGCCTTGTGGACCGTATTCTCGAAGAATATATACAATTGACGGGCTCACAAATGGACTGGCTCCTGCAGCTGCCGTCCACAATGATGATCTCTCGCCACATCGATGACTGTGCCGAACATTGTTCATTGGCATCGGATTTACTATCCTCGCTCAAACTATATGTGCGGGGCCACATCGTGGCCAATATGACCAGATCCGTTAACACTCGGTCCTCGAGATTAAACCATTACATTGATCCCTGCAACTACCCAGAGCATGATTACACCAATTCTTACAATAATATGCGTTACGTAGAACGCATCATCAGCAAGACGTTCTGGAGAACGGTCAGGGGTGAGGGGTATAGCGACTGTCTCCGAAAGCCAGATGAAAAATTCCGAGATATGACAATCGCCGACCTGGGCGGACATCTTCACCTTTTCCAGTCTGAAAATGAGGCAAAACTCTCATATGTTTCCTTGGAAGACATTCTGCGGGCAGTCAACCAGTTCAATAACCACGTTGACTTTGATAGCCCAAAGTTTGTCCAGCGTGAGTGGGGTGGTGGGGACATTTTCATAGAGAAACGAGGTGGGAGTCTTCCAGATCTAGATTCTGACATTGAGACCGATGAGACACCTGAAGAAACTGCTACCGAAAGCTCCATGGCATCCGTCTTCGATCCAATCGTCTTCCTCCAGCAGGTGCGCACAAGTTTGGGCGATCTCACCGAGCGCATGGCAAAGGGTTGCAGACAAGGAGCGCATTTTAAACTCACCGACACCATCACCTGTCTCACCAACAATGAGTTTAGATACCTTCCGCTGTGGGCGGGTGGTGATGATGATGGATCCGGCGGCGTTTTTACAGATCAAGGCATACCTAATCTCGAGACGGGCGGATTCTCCATGCCAGGACCTGCAATCCACACAGGAAGTACTGCCCCCTCGACCACTTCCTACTCCAATATCGCCCCGAGCGAGGGTCAAAGTACGGTCCAGTGTGCGTCCCACAAGGCCACGGGAAGCCAGTGGGCGGACGTCGTCAGCTTAGTCTCCTCAGAGGGGCACGCAATAGAAGATGAAAGCCACGGACCAACCCCGGATGAGAAGCCCGAGGACACAGAAGATACATTCATAGACATGGACACATCAGCGGACGACTTCGAGGACTACTTCGATACTGATAGCGAGGACAATGACACGGTGATTGTGGGCACACCGAGTCAGAGTGAGCCGATTGAGGAGACTTCTGAATTGTTGGAACACATGTCTCTTGAGATGAAAGCTGACTCAAAGTGATTCGTTGATATGGATGAAATTTGACTTGTATGTGTATTTATCGCCATGAATACATAAAACTAGTATTAAAGTACCAATCAATGAATGAGTAGTTATGATTCGACATCCACAGTTGTACAAGTATCTATCACGTGACAGAATCCGGGGAGTTAACCGTCTGGGCGGCGACGTCACGGAGCGGTGATCTTATCGCCAAATAATCCCTCGCATTAATCCCTCCTCCACAGTCCAAGGCAGGGGCCCGGACTCGCCCAGATCGACCTTACGCTTTTCTCCGTCTTGTATAGCAACCCGAGTACATAATCGCGACGTCTAACCACCATGGCCGCCTCCTCATCGAAGCCATCGAGCTTCCTGCTCTAGTACGTTACCCACCCACCAGCTGAACAGCAACACACCGCGACATCTACTTCACTCCCCAACCTACCCTCTCTCAATAGTATCACTCCCAACTGACCACTCACTCAAATTCACAGCTCCTGCATCGCCCACCGCACAACCATCCTCGCCGAACACTCTTCCCCAGGCACATCCTCGAGCGCCGCCTCGTCCCTCGCTTCCATCATCCTCCCCAAGATCAGCCACGACCAACCGCAAAAGCTCACCTACACCCACGAGCGTCTCTTCGTGCACTACATCGCCGACTCACCCACAACGCCCAGCACCCCCGATGACCCCCGCCAGGGCGAACCCAACTCCTACGCGCCCCTCAGCTACATCGTCGTCGCAACCGCCGAACAAGGCCGCCGCATTCCCTTCGCCTTCCTCCTCGAAATCAAGCGCAAGTTCCTCACCACCTACTCGCCCTCCAGCACGGACTTCTCTGCTCTCCCGGCATACGGCTGCGCCGCGTTCAACAATGAGCTGCGCTCGCTGCTGCAGACGTACAATACGGCCCCGCCGGCGGATTCGCTGGCTTCGGCAAAGCGGGAGATCGATAGCGTGAGGAACATCATGACGGAGAATATTGAACGGGTGTTGGAGAGGGGCGAACGGATTGATTTGTTGGTGGATAAGACGGATCGGTTGGGTGGTAGTGCTCACGATTTTCGCATTAGGAGTCGTGGATTGAGGAGACGGATGTGGTGGAAGAATGTCAAGTTGATGGTTTTGTTGGCTGTTGTGGTCGTGTTCTTGGTGTGGTTGTTTGTGGGGATGGGGTGCGGGTTGCCTGCTTGGGGGAGGTGTGTTGGGCATAGTCAGTAAGTAGGTAGTTGGTGGATATATGGGTTGCTGCGATGTGATGGTGTGTGTATTTTATTTGTCTTCGTGGTGGTTTCCGAGGTGGAGGTTCGGTTTATGATTGTCTGGTTTTCGGCCAATTGAGCGGGACATATGAACTTTCTTTCTTTCTGTTTGTTTGTATGATATGATGACTGCGGCTGGTATTCATATTCTTAGGTATTTATATTTACTTCTTGGGTTGTATACCAATATAGTAATAACGTCTAGCGTGTCTTCTGATTGAGAAGTGGTATGGACGTTGGTGTAGAGTGCCTGTAGTCTTAACAAGACTTCTTATACTATCTGGAGACATTTCGAAGACTATACACGTTCAAGGAATTTCATACGACGCCAGAGTAAACAAGTCTCTCCGTCAAGCAATCAGTACTAAGCAGTAGCTAGTAAGTACTCAACTGGCACTCCTAAATCCTGAAGATCACTGCCGCAAAACCGGCATCCACTACGCGACCTACACTTAAGCCATCTATTGAGCTCACGACAATACCAGACAAAGACTACTGCAGAAGACCTCATTCCACTCAACATAAGACAAATCTCAATCGAAGATTATCATATTATCATATGTAAAAACTATATATCTACAACAGCATGTATCTCACTCTCAAACCCGCAGCGTCCTTGCGAGAAGCTCAGTGCGGGTCTGCAAGCGAGGCAGAACGCGATCTAGACTTTTGTCTAAATGTAAATGCATTTCTGCAATTCCTTCTGCGCCAGCCGTATACCTCTTCAACCATGGTAGTGGATTGATGAGGAGATAATCTGGCGCGTTGAGATAGAAACTAGGTTGGTTGGGAGTCGTCAAAGTTCTCCCTGTACGGTGTTCAAAGCTCATTATATGAGTACCCAATGCTGTCCTCTCTGCAACGAAACATGAATTGCGAGGTGAAGCATTGGCGGTGCTCAGATTTCCTGGCTCAGTATTGTGAAGAACACAGAGATGACTGTGTTGGCGATCAACTCAGATGACTGTGTTGGCGATCAACTCAGATGACTGGGTCTGTGAGTCGTAGTATAGTAAAAACATCTTGTCTGGCTGACTGCAGAAGAGGTTGGAAGTTGCAGTATAAATAGTCGAGCTTGAAAAGTGTGCGTCACGTGACGCTCCGCTTAACGCCGATCATGCTTCCGATTGGCCAGTGGGAGACAGCTCCTGTTGCGACTCACCGCCCGCGTGAGGCGGTGGGGAATTTACATTGTCGAGCCTCTTTCATGCGCGCCGCTAATCTCTCTTCCGATGCGGTCGCGTCACGCCGACCATTTGGCTTAATTTCTCTGAGAGGATTTATGCTGTTTATTGCGGTCACAGTGAGGCCAGCTCGGGATACATTCTCTAGAACAGCTTCACATCTTTCCTGTTTTGCACGTCGGAAATGATGCTGACAGCGAAGAATTGGCACCATACTTGATATCCATCTGCCTCACCAGCTGCGCAAGATGTCAAGCGAAGACTTGCAGTGGCTGGAAAGTTACCTGCGCCATGGATACGACCCAGAAGCCCAAGGCGTCGATGATCATGCGGCATTTTATCAGTCGAATCCATACTTTGCTGTGCCCCCTTCCTCGTCTTACACAGCTGCCCGCAATGGCTCTGCCGGGTCTCATGGATATCAGTATTCAAACGAGAGGGATGTGAGGCCTGGCTCATTTCCAGAAAACCAACATCACCCTCCCAATCCTCGGTCTCGCCAAACGCAGTATACCCAAGCTTCTACTATGGCACCACCCCCAGGCTCGCATACTGAAAGCTCGTCCCGTTTCGCTGCTCCTTTTGGTCCGAAGTCGCTGCCCTCCAAATCACCGAGGCCCCCTCCTTCGCAGGAATATAAACGTGCGCATCAGTTGCCGAAGCCGGTGCAGACACACAGGACTGGCCCTCCAGCAGGGTATAAGCCGCCCCCTCCTCGAATGTCTCAACCGGCGCCTCAGTCCTATCCAGCGCCCCCTCCAGGGTACCAGCCGGCTTCAGATTCAGCGCCACATTCAACCCCTCAAGCACCGTCAAGTCCGACCCCGCCTCAGATGTCAGGCTCTGTACCCTCGAGTATACCCCCTGCCCAGTCGTCTAGTACCGTATTCACAAGCCAGCCTCATGTCCAGCCCTCGAATGCTGTCATTTCGGCCCTGCTACTGCAGACATCGAATACGGCCCCACCATTACTGCCACCTACACCAGCGCAAGCTCCCAATTCACATCCTTCACCTATGCCACCGACGCAATTCACTACACATCCTTCATATTCACCTATGACAGCCCCTCAACCAAGTTCGCACGTCACCCCAACAACCTCAGCTGAGACATCCAACTCGGCTCCTCCAGTGACCGTCCCGACTACCCAGCCGTCGACTTCAGCGCCTCCGCCCAATCCACCTGCGCAGATGACGGATACAACCTTGCAAGCTACAATGCAGCAAACAAATACTGCTGGGAATGGTAGTGAGCCTGGTCCTGATGCAAAGAGACGTCGGATAGCGCCCCCATCCACCTCTAATCGGTCATCCGGGCGACCCTTATTGCCCAGCTACGCAACAGCGCCTGCTGAGGATCGTCCGGCTGCAGGGCTCTCTATCTACAATTATTCACCACAAACAGGAGGCACCGGCTCCCCTGCACCCAAAAGCCATTTGAGATCGCGTGCCGACATTGTTAAGCCGCTACGTGAGGAGGATGCCGTGGATAAGGTGATCTATGACCCGAAGACGATCGCCAGAGATGTTCTCATTGCAGCCGGCCGCCACCCAACAGAGGAGACACTGAACCATCACCTTCTTCGTTTGCGCGATGTTTTCGTTCATGTGGACACTTCATCGGACCTGTCGACCTTTCGCTGGGATCTAGTCGACGCGCTGGAGCCACGTGACCCAGAACCGCCAAAGTCGCAGCCGCGGCCGCGGCCGCGTCCCGCGCCTTCACTGCCTGTCCCTCCGAGCACCACCAACACCACTCTTCCCCCTCCACCACAAGCCCGGCAACCGCCACCTCTTCCCCAGTCACAGCCGGCACGACAATATCCGTCTTTGCAGCCCCTGCAGGGTCAGCCGTTGTTGGGTCAGCACCTTGCTCCTTTCAAGGCTGCCCCTCAGCCACAGAGCGGCCCATCTGCCTCGGCAGCGCCCCCGCTACCACAACCGCGGCCGCAACAACCGTCAACCCCTCAGCCCCCGTCACAATCAAGTGTACCTACCACAACCACGCGAGTGACACCGATGACGGGCAAAAGAAGACCGGGTCGGCCCCCGGGCAGCACGAACAAGGCGCGGCAGCAGCCCCAGCAGCCTCCCATGTCGTCGGCAGTTCCGTACCCGGTATTTGCATGTAATTGGACGAATTGCCAGGCGCAGCTGCACAATCTGGATGGACTGAAGAAACATGTCTTCAAGGTGCACGTGTCTCAGACGCTCAATTGCGCATGGAAGGGGTGCACGTTCCCAGACGCTCTGCCTGCCGCAGTTTTGTTCAAACATGTGAAGAAGGAGCATTTGGAACCGGTCGCATGGAAGCTCGGGGATGGGCCCACGGTGCCTGTAACTGGTGAGAAAGCATCTGCTGGATGATAGCATTCTTTCAGCTTGCGACTAGTTTGATTGTTCGGAGCAATGATTGATTTTTAACTTTGACTTGTGCGATGTAGTGGGAAACGATGCTAGCGGCAGTCCTGGGCGGCTCTTGGCCTTCCCAGACACCGCACAGCCCAACAGTGAAGACTCACTTATAATCCCTGCCAGCGGCAGTTCCATCCGTGCCTTTAACCGAGTGCATGGGAATAATACTCAACAGGAGAGGTCCCGGGAGATCCTTAAGGCAGTCCAGCGACTGAAGGAGCACATTGGAGTCGGACTTGACCCGGGCGGGTGTGAGCTTGCGACCCCGGCGCGGAATGAGCGATTGAACAATGACGAAGATGTCTACGAGGTGGTGCCTGCGACCTAGAAGAACCGTGATCTGTGATACCCTCCCTTTTTTATTTTTTGTTGTAGTTTCATCGGTTTCGCATTACATGGCATGGCATTTGACAGCGGGATTGAGCGAGTGTTCTTGAGCGACGGTGTTGTTGTTCGCAATCAGCATGCAGAATCTCCTGGGATATTACACCTCTGTAAATCATAGCAACATCAACCATGTACCATATAGATAATGGATCCAATACCGACCAACTGGAAAGAAGTATTGAAAAATAGAGTAGTTATATTGACGACGACCACCAGGGTATCTATTCATCGCCACTTTTTCTGTTCTGTTCCACCACACTCTCGCCATCATCCATTCATTCCCCCCCCCCCCACCTTCCTTGTCTGTCTGTCTGTCTGTCTCCTTTGCGCACGCTCAGGAACAATAGACCATACATTGTAGTATTTGTATCGCAAAGTCCGAAAACCAAACCGCATTTCAAGGCCAAACCCATCAATCAATCAATCAATCGATCAAATCAAACCGACAATTATAATAACGACACTGCCCCTGCAATTCCAATCTAAGTCCAAGCCGAATCAAATCAAATTCACGCAGTAGTAGTCGAACCAGCCGACGCGCCCGTAGATTGTTGCTTGCTGTTGCTGCTGTTGTTTTTGACGTCGACCTCCTCGTCATCTTCTTTCTGATTGACCTCGAGGAAGTGGTAAAGAACGATCATCATCATGGCGCAGGAGCCGAGGAAGACGGCCAGACGGTGGAGTTCGTCGTCGGTGATCATTGTGGAGGGTAGGTAGTTAGGTATTAGGTAGTTGTTGTTTAGCGCTTCAGGGAGGAATTGGACTGGTTGATTGTGATGGAGAGGTAAGTAATTGGATAAAGTAAGGGACTTTTGTTCTTTTTCTTTGTTGTGTAGTAGTAGTAGTAGTGAAAAGAGAGAGGAAGGGGGAGTGAGTGAGTGAGTGTTGTTGGTGCGATGACGGAAGGGGAGTGTGATTGCGCGGAAGCCACGTTGATAGTTAGGCTACTACTACTTAGAATCGGAGATGGAGAACGGAGCTGAGGGAATAGAGAAAACCCGATTGGGGATGGGGGGTGTCGGTCGGTCGGTCGAACCATAGAAGAGTGATCTATGGTTGATGGGATTTTCTTACGGCGAAAAGCTTACATGGTCTTGAGGGAAAGTGTAAACAAGATTTTTGTCAAGGAGGGGGAAGGAAGAACAGGAAGGAGAATTGGTTGTTGCTTGCTTGTTAACGTACTTAAGTTAAGATGGATAGATGAGATAGTTGGTATTTACTTGGTATCCCGTTGGTGTAGATGCAGTACTTGATAGTTTACGTGCGTAAAGTTACCGGCTCAGTCAGCATCATCACTTCTCCATCATCCATCCATCCATCCATCCACTACCAACTCCAACTCTCTCTCTACTCTCTCTCTCTCTATCTATTCTGAACTATCGATCAACTAACTAACTAACTAACTCTGCCACCCAACTTCTCAAGACGGACGATTCCAAATCTTTTCATCCTCTACTCTTACCCACCCCCTTGACAACTGTTCGAATCTCTTTTCCCTTTCCTTTGTTGCAGCTTTCTCTCTGTGTCACACATCCGATCGCTGCAGCTCCACCCTCACCGGCCATTCCCAATCGTGAAGCGTGAATGGGTGAGATGCTGGGCGCGCTGCGGCTGTCTGTGGAGACTCGAGCTAAAGAAACGTCTGGCTGGTCTGATCGATCATCCTTCGGCCTGTCAAAAAGGCAAGACTAGGATAATAATTAATAAAGAAAAGGGAAAGAAAAGTGGTATGTCTCTCTCTTTTTGGCCTTCTACACCTTCTACTGCACTGGTCGTTCTGCATGATTCGTGTCGCCGTTGCGTCTAGTGCTAGTTAACTAGTTAATTCAATATTCCCCCCCTACCTGCCAGTCATCGTCCTAGAATCAATCCATTCGGCCTTCTCCGATTGTATCCATCGTCTTTCTTTCCATCCCTGGATCTTCTTTTTAGAGAAAAATTAATCTCCTTCTCCTTCTCCCTCCTCCTCCCCCCCACTTCACTTCCCGCCCGCTTTTTTCTTGTGCTTCCATAAAACCTTCCTTTCCGCCGTCACCCCCGCTTGTACCGAACTTCCGCTTGCCGTCTTTCTTTTCTCCTTCTCCTGCTGGGTTTCAATTTGTCTCTGTCTTCTTCTTTTCCTCTTTTTCTTCTTCTCTGCATGGTGCTGGAATTGCGCAAATGAGACCACCAGCTTATTAATTCCCAGTAACCATTCAGCAATTGTTCCCGCCTTCAACATGGATCAAGGTCTCCAACAAAACCCGTTCATCTCCGTCAAGGACTCCGGTTCTGCCAAAAACTCGGGCCCGTCGCTGCTTGCCTGTCTGCTGTGCCGACACAAGCACCTGAAATGTGATGGAAAGACTCCTGTCTGCGGTCGCTGTTCCGCCACAGGCTCTGAATGTCAATACACCCCGTCGCGTCGCGGGTACAAGGGCCCCTCGAAGAAGCGTCGAGCCAATCCATCCTCCCCCGACCAACTCCCCGCCGACATGTCGACCTCCTTCGAGCCCCAATACTTCAACGTGCCGTCCGACTGGACTCTGTCGAGTAACATGCCCATGTCGTATGCGGTGGCAGCCGCCACCACCACCCCCGTGCCGACTTCCCTGCCCTCCTCTTCCTTACCCTCCGGCAGTCCCGCTCTGACAGATAACTCTGGCTCCTCGCACTCGCAGACGGTCGGCGTCACCAATAGCCCCATGACTCCAGACTCGATCTCTACCATTGCAGGCGATGGCTATCTTATCGACATCTTCTACACCTATTTCCATCCTTCCCACCCGGTCTTGCCGCCCCATCGTGTCCTTTACCGCAACCACGTGCCTGCGTTCCTGGAGCATGTTATCAAATTCATTGGGACCCACTTCACTCCGGCCGCCAACAGTGAGAACTACCGGCCGACGGTCATGTCGTCCGTGATGGACCAGGAAGGGTCCATTGAAAAGTTACAGGCCCTGGTGCTCCTCGCCATTGTCCTGCATTCCCGCAATGAGCGGCAGAAGGCGGGCGAGTGCGTGACGACGGCTGTCAATCTGGCCTTCGAGTTGGGATTGAACAAAAGAGACGCTGCGCCGCAGCTCAGCTATGGCGACCCGGTGCGGGAGGAGAGCTTGAGGCGCACCTGGTGGGAGCTCTTCATCATTGAAGGCATGCTCACTGCACTGGGTGTTCAGCCAGCTTTCCGGTGCAATTCTGGGCCGCTCGAGGTACCATTGCCCTGCGAAGAGCGGATCTACCAAGATGCCCTCCCACCTCCGCCTGCACCCACTATTGCGCAATTCGACGAGCGTGTCTTTGCAGATGAGGAGCGAGACTTCTCTTCCTTCACTTACCGAATCGAGGCCGTTCGCATCCTGGGACGCGTAGTGGCCATCCAAGACATGATTGAGGGCCAGCAGGACCATGTCGAGGCCATTGACGCACGGATTACCAGTTTCTTCCACCACCTGCCCGAGAATAAGGCCGAACTGCTGCGCTCGGACGGGTCCGTCGATGAGATGATGTTCCAAGCGACAATGATCGTCAACGGATCTGCGATTTACCTCCATTTCCCGCGATCTGATCTGCTGTCGTCCCCCGCGGTGGCAGCGGAGGTTATTTGCGGCCATCACGGGCCGCTGAGCATCCCCGCCTTCTCGCATCATGCGCATGCCATGAAGGCGGTCAAGGCAGCCAGCGAAATCTCCTCGCTGGCGTCTATTCGCATGCCAGTTGTGAAGCACACGCCCTTCTTCATCTGCGCGCTGGTCCTCAGCTCCATGGTGCAGTTGGCCGCGTGCTCTGTCAAAGCCGGGCAGATGCCCGACCCCAGCCGTGACCGGCTGACGCTTACCATTGGCGTTTTCAAGACCCTGGGACGGACCTGGGCGATTTCGCAAACGATTATGCATCAGATCAAGGCGGTCGCCCGTGATGTGATGGACCTTGGTCTTCGGCCTACCATGCCTGAAATTGACCTAACCACGGTCCTCGACAACAGTCGGTTTTGGATACCCGACCTCCTTCCAATGGCCAGGTAAAGAGGCGGGGCTCTATACTATATGCACATGAAATTTCGGGTTGCTTATTGACCGACCCTTGCACAAGCCCCTTCTACTTTCCTGTCGATATTTACCTACCATGGCAATGATACCCCTCCCCGACTGATAATGATTGCTTGTCCAAAAAGAAGACACTGAGATGATGCCAACGAGTTGATTTCATTGATCCGCTGGGGATCCCATGCGCTTAGGGGGGTTATTATTTATTTATCTATCTTTTCTTTATCTTATGTTTGAAAATAAGAACAAGCTATATTTTTGCCGATCTACCAGCTATACTGTTTTGATATTTCTGAAATGATCTAACGAAAGAACTACTTTGGCTGGTAACTATTTACATTAGCTTCAATTGCGAGTTTTGTACAATGATCAGGGTGAAACGTATTCAATAGCGCTATGTTTTGAGGTAGGTAGGAATCAATAGTGGTGAAATACTCGCATATTGTCATTGATAAAATTGGTCATAAAAGAAATAAATATTCCTACCAAGACACACACACACACACACACACATGCAAGAGAACACCCACAACATAAACTAGTATCCAACGCTGCGCTAGTAACATTGAACTATATTCGGTACACTAATGAAGTTCAGTATACTCATTTGTATCATGACCGGAAAAAAAAAAAAAAAAATGAAAGTGGTGGTGCTGGTCTATAAGGGCATAGCAAAAATATATCGATAAAGATAATACATATCACAAATAATACAATGTGGTATCATGCAATGATGGAGTTGCAGATAAGGACAACATTCTTGGGGGGAAAGATTTGATATTTGATTGATATCATGCTTATTTCTTCTTCTTGTTGGTATTGTTCTTCTCTTTCAGGACATGATTCTGATTTTCAGTTGGGGACTTTCCCTTTCCTTCCATCTTCTAACTATCCCCTGACGAGGTTGGGCGGCCTCGCGTGAGTTCCTGCATCTCGCGGAGAGCTTCCGCGCGACGGGCGACCACGTCTTCGCGCCGGACGACGTTCCGAAGGGCTTCGCTGGCTTGGATGAGGCCGTCAATGCTGATGGCGTGGTTGGTCATTTGGTGGTTGATGTAGGTGTAGAGTTCGGCTGGGGTGGAGCAGGTGGTGAGGAGTTGTTGCTCGTTGAGTTTGAGGAGGGCGAGAGCTACTTGGAATAGGAAGGTACTGCCGCCCCCGTTGCCGCTGGCGCTAGGGTCTGAGTCGGTGGGGTCGGTCGTGGGGGTGGAAGAAGGGGCATTGCCTGTGCCGGTGGCGGGAGGGTTGTTGACGGCGCTGGTTACATTCAGACAGAGGACTACGTCCCAGACGCGGTAGAGGGCTTCGGCTGAGAGGCAGTCGGTGAAGACGGAGAGGAACCATTGGAATGTTAGTGCCTCGAGTTCGACGCCCAGACTCTCGAGGTGGGCAGATAGCTTGGGCAGGATCTCGGCAATGTACTGGCGTAGTACTACTTGATCGGCCCGGGAGGCGAGCAAGCCATGGTCGTAGTAGTGTTCGGGAAGGATCACCTCGATCATGGAGGTGAGGAGCCAGAAGGCGTCTTCAGCGGTTGGGGTGATAAGCAGGAGAGATGCGGCGATGAGGTTCATCCCCTGGCAGTAGCCGACCTCCGGGTTGCGGCGAGAGTAGGCCAGGAGCACTTCCTTGAGCTTGGTAACGCCTGGTCCTCGGCGGAAGAACACATTATCGGTCAGAGTCCGGTTGATGTCCATGTCAATCTGGGCGACGACCGATGAGTCGGGTTCCGAGCCACCTGTGCCCTTTACTAGGTCATCGTAGTAACCAGGCACTCGCATTGAAGAGGCGCCACTGCATTCGGACCAGACCTTTGCCCGCAGGGCAACTGGGATCCCTCCCAACACGAGGACCCGGAACTCGCGCCACTTGGCACGGCCGACTTTGCCCTTGTTACCTAGGCCAGAAATACCCACCACTTCGCCATCGGCCAGCGATGCCTCGGGCATATCGACAGACTGCAGTGCCCGGTCGGAGGTGGCGGCGGCGGCTGCGGCAGCTTCGCCGTCTTTTCTGCGCTCTGCACGCACTTTGCGCAGGAACTCGTTCCACCGCACGGTCCGGTCACGTTGTAGGGAATCATGTAGTTCCGTCAACTGCTCGAGCAGCAACTTAACCGGTTCATTCTCGCCTGCAGCCAGACTTAATGTGGCCGGCTCGTCGGAGGAAACCCCAGCGAACTCTGGACGATCTGCGACTACTGTGGACGTAGATGCCGACGGTTGGGCGTTTGGATTGACGGAAACTGCGCCACGTTTGTCGACAGCCACAGCAGAATTGCGAGGCGAACTGTCGCCTGCTGTGGTGAGGGATACGATAGGACCGGCTGAAGGTGTATGTGACAGCAACTCTGTCGGTCCAGTGGGTACCCTCAGATAGTCTTGCCATCTCCGAAGTGCGACTGTACCGGCTTCCGGGGTCTCGGGGGACGCAGACACAGGTGAAGACTGAGGTTCTGGCATTGGCTGAAGTTGCTTTAAAGAGTCGGATGCATCATCACCATCGGAAGCGTCGCTCCGTAAGCTGCTGAGAGTCTCTGCAATGCTGAGCCGGTTGCTGCCTCCGGCGTTCTTGAACGCGTTCGCCTCCCTTTGTCTTTTCTTCCGACGCTGGTCGTAGATGAATCCAAAACGGTCAGTCAGCAACTCGCCCGGTTGGTAGTTGTTGTACATGTTTGAAAGAGTAGGTGGTCGTGATTCCAGGGGAAGGATGGCATCCATCTCAACAGGTCCGAGGTTGGTCGCGTTCTTAGCTGTAGCGTCTGCGGATGTTCCTTGTGAGACACTCGCAGACGGTTGCCTCCGGCTTATTTGGCCAGATTTGGCCACGCTGTTAGGCCCAGGTGTCCGCCCAGAAGCGCTGTGCACGCTAGTATTGCTATTTATTCGCTTCAGGGCGGCCATGGCTGAAACAGGCCCCTTAGCATTGGGAGGAAGCGCAGGAGAGATACCTTTGCTACTCCCCCGATTCGTAGACGAAGCTCTGCCGCGGCCATCATCACTATTGGTCTCGTCCTTTGCTTGTGTGTTCCCAGCAAACAACTTGACCGTCCACGAGGATAGCGACTTTGATGACTTGCGTGAATGAGTACTAGCGTCGTCTCCGCCAGTGGATGCATTAAGGTGTTTCCCAGCAACTTCACCAGCAGTAGGCCCTTGTTGACCTTCTGGGGGTTGGAATAATTGCTCGTCCAGCGCTTTTCGGCGACTAGAAGGGTTGGTGAGATTTCGCTGACGTTGAGTCTCTTCCTCCTCGACCTCACCCATTACGCTGCTTGCTCGACTTGTCTTTCGGCTACTCGTAGTATTACCGAAAATAAAGTCCTGCCAACTTCGGATAGAGCCATGTCTCTTGCGATTTGTTCCCGACTCCACGCTAGAATTGCCAGAGCGTGCATCGCTATCGAGACGTTGGGGCCCTCGAACAGTAGCCTGCACATTACCTGCAGCATCCGTCCCTTCCTCATGAACCTGAGATCCAAGCCCATCAATCATCGCCTGCTGCATCAGTCCATGCATACTGGAGGCGGAGCTGCCCGGCTGTTCCGTGTTGCCACCATGTTCCTGACCAGCTTCATCGCCCAACGGCGCATTTTCCAGCTGATATAACCGACGCTCGATATCCTGATTCGAGACCGAAACCTCCCGCAGCATCCTCTTCAGCTCCCTCTCCCTCGCATCAGCCCGCTGTCGCAGAGCTGAAATCTCCGCATCGCGCTGTGCCAAATCACGGGCGAACTGTCGCACCAGCTTAACCGCACCGGTACTCGCAATCAGACGCTCAATATGAGAGTCATCCGCCAGGTGCAACGCCCCCGGGAAATCACGAATGGGCACCGAATCCCCGAACAGGGCAGCACGACCAGGGCTCGGGGTCGAGCCACCGGTCAGCTTAGCCAAGGCAGACCTCCGATCTCGATTAACATCCGGCGGGTTATCACTACCTTCTTCACCTTCCAACAAGGCATTGGTCAATGCACGGTTCAGCGCGGGTTGGCCGACGAACCCCTCGGGGGACCGGTCCGGGGAAAGCGAAGGGAACGAGGTCAGGTCGGTGGCTGTGGCACTGGAGGATGCCGAATTACGTTTTTGCGAGCGAGCACGAACGGTCTTAGCCTTCTGACTTCGCCGGGAAGAGGAGGAGGTCCGAGACGAGGAACGACGCGGTAGTTGTGGGATATCGCACTCCGCCATGACTCGAGGGGCGGTGAACAGAGCCAGATACTTGAACTGCGGCCTTCATGTATGCTTCGTTTTGTTCGGTCTTTCTTCTTTGCGTGATTTCTGAGACAGGAATGTGGAGTTTACCAAGTAGGATCACCGGCGTGTGTCTTTTTTTCTAGCCTCTAGCTTTGTGTCTGGCTGTGCTACCTGAGGCCGGTTTCCGCTGTTTGCGACGTTGTTTGTGCGGCAGATGATCGACCTAAGCAACCGGAGATGATGATGATAACACCCGCACGCTAAACCGCAAGACGAGAAAGAAAAGCGATAGAATTCCAAGTGAAGCCGCGGAAGCAGGAGGTCGAAGCTGAGACAGAGGCAAAGAATGACAGGAACGCGGGGGGAAAATTGAGGGAGGAGAAAAGTAGCAGCCAGGGTCTGGAATGCCAGCTGCTTTGGGGAGCCGAACGAACGGACCATGACGTGTGGCTGCAGCCATGTGACTTGGCATGCCGCCAGCTCACGCTTATGTAAGAGGGGCCTGGGTGCCTGAATTTCAGGGAATGGTCGATCTTCATATCCGGCGGTAAGGATGTCTTAACTCCGACGATATGTAGTGCCTCAGGCCATATATATCTCTCCCTCCCTCGGCTGCTACTCTTCGTCACCTGACCCTCAGCCTCGGTTCTCCGCAGCCACCGGGCGTCATTCTGGGGGCTGCGATGGGGGAGATCGACCTTGTAAACTGAGTAAAGCTGATTGTGGTCTTCCTGTCGGTGTAAACCCAGCCTAATACCTTCTTCTTCTACCCCAGATTCACACCACAGTTTAACTCCAAAAGAAACAATTTATTTCAACCCGTGAAACTAGTGAACGCTGACATATCTTCCGTCCCTTCCATACTTCACCCATCATGTCCTCAGTAGCCAAACGTCGTCTCCAAGCCGTGAGCCAGCAATTAGTGGAAGGCATTCCGGACGCAGGCACATTCGAGGGCATTCCTCGAATCCGCCAAGTTGCAGGCGATTCCGTCGGACCGTAAGTCTATACTTATACTTCAAGTCCTTCTATATACTTGCCCTGCAAAACTGACAACATACCAGCCGAGTTAAGGACAAAGTCGCAATTGTAACCGGTAAACACCCCCTTCAGCATACTACTTACCCCTACCCAAAATTATACACATACATGGGACACGCATGCTAATAGTAATCAGGAGCCAACTCCCCCGCAGGCATCGGCCGCGCCGCAGCGCACCAATACGCCCACAACGGCGCCAAAGCCATCTACATCTGCGACTACGCAGACAGCCATCTGGCAACACACAAGCGGGAGATCGAGTCCCTGTATCCCGGCGTAGACATCCACGTCCGCCAATTCGATGCCGCCGATGAAGAAGCCGTCAAGGCAGTCGTCCAGGACGCACTAGAGAAGTATAACCGATTGGATATATTTTTCGCGAATGCGGGCATCGTAGGCCAGCCGAAGATCTTCACTGAGGTTACGGCGGCGCAGTTGATGAAGACGTTGAATACGAATGTGGCTAGGTGAGTATGAGTATAATAACATCTACAATTCCCGGGGGTAAATATTTTCTGATTCGATTGTTGTTAGTGTCTTCCTAGCAGCCAAATACGCCTCCGAGGGTATGAAGCGCACCTCAGAGACAAAGCCATACCCCGGGGGCTCTATTATCTGCACGGCGTCTGTTGCAGGACTACGCTCGAATGCTGGTTCCACGGATTACTCTGCTTCCAAGGCGGCGGTTGTTTCTGTTGCCCAGACGTGTGCGTACCAGTTGGCTGGGACGGGGATTCGCGTCAATGCCATCTGTCCAGGGTTAATTGAGACGGGTATGACTCAGGCGGTGTTTGATGCTGCACGGGCGCGAGGCACAGAGCGAAAAGTCGGACAGCTGAATCCTCTGCAGCGGGGAGCGGTTGCGGATGAGGTGGCTCGCGTGGCGTTGTTCCTGGGGAGTGATGAGAGTAGCTATGTTAATGGACAGGCTTGGGCTGTCTGTGGTGGACTTAGTGCTGGACACCCGTTTGTGCCCGGCAAGTTGGCATAGTCACTATGCTTTATAGTATCAGGTTACTCGAACTACTCTTATAATGAAACAAACAAATAGGATTCGAATGAGGTTTGTAACCAACAATTACATTCAGAGAACCGCAGAGGTTTTTGTGTGTTGCGGTGGGGAATTGGCTGACACCAATTCAGTGTATCTCTTTAAACTTCACATAGCAGCTTTCAAAGCTGCCCTAGTCAACAGGTAGAAGTATGGACAAATGGAAACAGGAGGATGACAGGATAGGAAACTCGAGTGAATGAGGGGTCGGCCCAACGAGGGGAAGCCAAATGATCTACTACAAGGCGGGAGAAGTCAACGGACTCTCAAGAAGGCAAAAGTGGTATAAAGACGGGATGGCAGGTGGGAATAACCAAAGCAATCAATATAGCCGTCCCGTGAAAAAATCAACTGGGGTCACATGGTGCTCCCGAGAAATGTAAAGGAGAATAACGCCTGGGTAGAATCACGGAGTCAAAAACAATGGGAATCTCCAGAGGAAAAAAAAAAAGGTGGAATAACAGGGAACTGTCAAAAGAAAAATTCAAAGGCAGATAAATCAATGCCAAAGAGTGGCCACAACTCGCTCTAATTTGGACAAGATGGTAGGAGCAGACGTCGCGTCAAAAGTCGTCGAAATCAAGCGTTGCATCGTCGTTCTCAAGAGACAATTACGCAACCAGTCGGGAAGAGCCGGCCCGAATGAGGTCCTCGCTGGCCTGCTTGGACAGAGTGCCTGTCTCAGTGTGGTCATCAAGACCATCGGTCTCATGAGCGCGCTCATCATCGTCCTCGATAATCCGGGTCGGGATCTCGCCAGGCCCATACTGCTGACTCGACCTCTCCGGGAACGTCGAGCTGCTGACCATCGACATGGATGTGCTGGACCGGTTATGCACCAGGTCTGGGGTCGGCGGGACACTAGAACGCCGGTGATCGGGGTGCAACGAGTGGTTGTCGCCATCTCCCATCTCACTGCCAGCTGGTGTCAAGTGCCCGCGAAGTCCATCAGTTGTCAGACGACGGCTTCCATTTGGGGTGGTCTTGCCGGATGCCGGGAGGTCATCATCCTCCGCATCTTGAGCAAGCTGTAGGCCTTCCACAGCGGCAGCACACTGCTCGCTGATGCTGCGGATGATGTCGGAAATAGCATCAGTCTTGTCACGCAGGTAGCGATCTGCGACATCAGTTATGCTGAGACGTGCAAGACGGTTGTGACTTTTACCCATGCTGAGGAGATGTTGCTCCAAGTCCGGGCTCACATTGTTGGCAACGCTCTTCGCGGAGATATTGGCACTAGAGCGTCGCGACGACACAGCAGATTCTCTCGGGGTCTCAACATCCTGTCCGGCCTCCTTGGTCTCGACGGCAGCCTCGGCTTCGGGCAGCTCGGTCAGGTCGGTAGAGCTACCAATCGAACGAACGATGTGCTCCATGTGATGTGTCTGGCCATTGATAAGGCTGCGGAGACCCAGCACCACGCGCTGAGCCTCATCGCGTTGCCGCGTGAGGGAAGCATTGGAGTGCTGCAAAGAAGCAAGCTCCTTTTGGTTGCGCTTCCTCTCGCGCTCGAGCTCTTCCGCAATTTCTTGCTGGAGGACCAACGCTTCCAGAGCATCATCGCGCTGCTTCTCTGTGCCGGACAAACGGAGAGAGAGACGAGCCACATCATCCTTCTGCTGGTCAATGAGACCGGTAAGACGACGGTTCTCACGCTTGTGGTTCTCAATCTTAACCTTGAGCTCAGATGTTTCCTTGGTGAGGGTCTCGGCGAAAGCCTGGAACTTGAGGAACTGCATGGGGTTAGTCTCCGAATCATACACGAGTCATCCAGGGAGGGGGGAAACAAACCTGCTGCTTCCAGGTCTCCAGCTCCTCAACCAAGAAGTTGTTGCGCTTGGTGACCTTGCTCAGCTCGGTGTCCATGCGACCCTTAAGGTTGATGAAATCTTGCCAAGCTTCCATCGCATCGCGAGAGTACTGGTTCCTTTCACGCACAATTTCGTTCAGGTGGCGCATGGAAACCTTGGTCATGAGAGGCTTCTTGACAGAGCCACCAAAGATGGCCTTCATGCCAGTATTGCGTCCCTAGTACACATATTGTTAACGTAAAGACCCACACAGATATTTGCACCAAAAGAATCACTCACCAACTTCTCGCACACATGATCCATAACGTTCATCACAGCATCCTGGTTCCACCAAGAAGGATCCTGGACGCTCTCGACCTCACCCCGCATCACGATGATCTGTCCAGCGGGAATAAGTTTGCCACCAGCATAGGCAGAACGGAGGTGGTTGGGAACACCCGAGGGTGAAACATCACCATTCAAGGCCTGGGTCAACCGGTTGATGAACTTGGTGCGCTGACCAGGAGTCAGAACATCGGGTGGACTCGATGTGAGGACAAAGTTGCGGTCCAGATCCACGACCAGAGCATCAGAGGGAGCGTTGAAGAGGGTTCGGCATTCAGCCGTGACACCGAGAATGTACGGGCCGGGCTCCTGAACCAAGTCCTTGATGTGACGAGCGTGGACAACGGGAACATACAATCCACTCCATTCGTAAATGCGCACACAGTAACGGATGGTTTCCGCAGCCATGGTGAGCATGGCTGGGTAGTGGCTGACGAAGATGATACGACGTGTCGGCGATACGGCAGCTTCAACAACACCCACGACATTAGGGATCGACAGGCAGGTGAAGAGAGGCCACATGGAGAAGTTCTGGAAGCCCGTCGGGGACGATGGGAACTGATAGCAGAGAGCATAATCCTTCATATCGATGCGAACCAGGTCGTTGAGGCGGGGCGCAGGAAAGCTCAGAATTCGCGAAACCTCCTCCGCATGGAACAAGTTGGTGGCCTTGTTCCAATGAATCCACATGCCACGGAGATAGTCGCCCAGAAGGTCGTAGAGTGGGTAGCGGGAAAGGAAACTCAGACAGTATGGGATCCAGTAAGTCTCTTCCGGGTTATCGTAGAAATCGGGTTCTGTCTTCTTGCGCAATTCGCGAATCGTTTCCGCACGCTTGTCGTCTGCGCGGGACCATACTCGCAGGGCGATACCGTATAGGGTGTGAGAAGAATCTTGCTGCAGAACGAAGGCATGATGGACGCAGTGAGGCTGGTTCTTGCCGGTGCAGATCTCTACATCATGAGGGAAGCATGCCTAATACGGCCAGTCAGTGTCAGCCATCCTTCTGCCAGATGGCGGCGGATTCAAAAGAAACATACCCTCATGGCCGAATGCAAGGACTTGGCGATTTCATTATCTTGTTCCAGACGGGGACTGCTTCCCAGGATCTCGGGCAACCAAAACTGGCCCACGGCTCCTTTCATGTGTCCAATCTTTCCCTGTGCGGGCGCGGGAGCCCGGACCCATTGGGACGGTTCCCGGCCAACACCGCAAACCATGTACGCATGAGTGAGAGTCTTGGGGGTTCGCTGAGAAGCTTTCGTATTGGCTTGCGAAGGGATGGGTTGCGTAATGCGGGAGTGAAGCGAGGAGGTGCGACTAGGGACGACGAGCGAGTTCTCCCCTTGGTCGCGGGTCGACGGCCGGTCGCGAGTGGACGGACGGACGAAAGAGGCGTGGTCCCTCAGAGAATGACCCATAGTGATGGTTTTTTTGTCGGGGTTTTCAAGGGATTGACGGGGAATATTATATTATGTACAGACGTGGGTTGCGTAATGGATTACTTTTTCCCGTTTGGGATGCAGGCGGTCTCCGAACCTTGGTTCCGATGGTTGCGTTCGAATAGTAGTGAAATCACGACTGGTTGTTGACTTTTTGCCGTTTCCTTTCTGCTTGCTAGAAGACTGAATGGCAGGTCGAGAGAACAGTAGCACTGCTAGAGGTC
Source organism: Aspergillus piperis CBS 112811 (assembly GCF_003184755.1). NCBI lineage: Eukaryota > Fungi > Ascomycota > Eurotiomycetes > Eurotiales > Aspergillaceae > Aspergillus > Aspergillus piperis. Next base: position 1,914,181 of record NW_020291593.1, read on the forward strand.
GAAAAAGACGTGAGGGTTGAAAGGAAGGACGGCGATTAGGAATAGGGGGAGGATATTGTTGCAACTAAAAAGAGGGAAACACAGCGGAGATGAGATCGGACGGATCGATCACAACTACTCCCGCGAACTCAATTGATGGGCATTTCTCACGCTCTACGGCACATCTAGATTGGAATAATCTAATGAAATGTGGAAGCGAGGAAAACAACTCCCTTGAGTGGCGGTGGTGTTGATACCGGACGGTCCTGATCCTCGGAGGGGGAGGAGTTGGATAAGGAACGGAAAAGGGAGGAGAGGACAAAGGAGGGGAAAGAGGGAGGAAGGAAGAGAGAAAAGGCGTGAGGGAAGAGGAGGGAGAGGGAAGAGGAGGAGAAGGGGAGAAAGAATAGGTCAAGTTAGGTTAAGCCAGGTTAATTGGAACCGGACGGAGAGAGAGAGAGAGCGAGAGAGAGTAGGGGAGGAAAAGGGCAAAAGGCAAAGCAGGGAGACAATCTTGACCATGAAGAGTTAAGGTGGAAAGAGGAAGCGGTTAGTAGAGGTTCGTTGACCACTAAAGGGGGCAGAGAGGGCCCGGTGGAGGTAAAGGTGGAGAGCTGGGCCGACTAGGTACTGTTCGAGTACTCTTTGGCTGCGTGAACCACCCAGGAGATACTTGGGGGCGACCTCCGTCGTCTCTCTATTTTTGTAGTTGTCTCTACGGTAGGTACTCGAAGAGAAGTCACAGCAGAACTTATATAAAAAATTAATAATAGTTATTTTTATAAAACACTCACTAATGCATACCATCTGCCACTGCAATGATGGTTTACGTCCTACATAGAAAATTGACAACTCCAGAAGTGGTAGACTATTTGTACCGTATAATAATTCTAATTATTTTTTTTCTCTAAACTGTTCCTGCGCCGGTTGGAGGAGGTGGTGGGTGGGGGGAAAAGAACCGGCTGACTATTCTGCTAGTCAGGGACAACTTTGGCTCTAGTCGCTCCATCACGGGTTGGCCTCGTGCGGCCACTCCCACCCGGACGGGTTACCACTTACCAATAATTATCCTTCCCTGGAAAGTACGTACCTCGTAATTTACTATTACTACTACTACTACTTTGTACGCTTCCCAGTCTGGCCTGCTTCTGCTGCATCCCTGTCACAGTCCTTGCGCCCGTGCGGGGAGAAAAAGAAGCTTGAACTTGCTGGTTGAATGGCGGTAGGTGAGAACGCAATAATTGCCATACTACCAAGGAAGAGGAGATGCTCCCTTCATCCCCTCTTCCTTATCAAGCTAACAGTCTGACCATGCGACGGGCTAATATCTAGTCAGAACGGTATCCCGGCTCAAGAATCCCACGATAACACTCTCTACTATTACTCCGTACTAGACTACTATCTATTCATTGCTAGCATGAGACGGACGGCCCGAAAGTCTCTCTCCCACGCGAGAATGGATCTTCCAGGCACCCTGCCAAAACTGTTGAGAACTGAGGAAACAGAGCAATGGGTGGATGAGAAAAAGAAAAGAAAAAGAGAGATCATGCCCTGAAGAGGATAGAAAGGCAAGGTACGAAGCAAAACCAGTCGCATTTGGCACGATGCGAAATGACAAATCCACACCACGGGAAGGTTCAGTCGAAAGTTTAACCTCTTAGTGCCGTGTCTGACCAGGGCATTCACAGTCTTATTCTTGAGGTTGATCATTAGCCAGACACACACACACACCCCGGTCTCTGGTCGCAGATTCTTTGCTCTAAACACTACACCAGACCACGGTGTGACCACGCTTCCATCCTCCGCGGTTTCAGTCTGCCATGTCGTGTCCAACTGCAGTACACCCAAACGTGGGTCAAGGAAAGAAAACCCCCCGGCTATGCAGCCAGGTTGGAAAGCCTTTAACAATGCTGTTCTCGCTGTACTGCAGCCCCTTACGAGCGTAATGATAGTATCTCCGACACGATAAATTTAGCAATAGCAGAAACGGTGCAACGCCGGTGGACTAACTGGCGAGCACGGTCATCAGGGGTCTAAGACAAACGTCCCGGAATGGGAGATTACGCTTTCTCCGCCGGTCTTCCCATCCTCATCGATTGATGAATGGGAGGTTGTCGCTCTTCCTGGGCGCCAAACTCTATCGACAATTTGATTTCTGAGATACGGAGTAGTACAACGGTAGAACCTCATCTAGTTGACTAGGCCCTATTTGCTCTGTACTCCGACTGTTCGTGTCAGAACCAGATCAGCCATCCCTGCCTGCGCGAGGGAGATCATCATTTCAGGATGCGCAGTGGTTCGCTCTCGGACGCTTAGGCTCCAGGAACTAAGCCTATCAACGATGGGTGTACGGCAGAGGCCACCATAAGTGCGGTCTGGCTCGTGTAGGACGGCAGTTAGGGGTTGTTCATGTCGCACTCGCAGAGACACTCGCATCGCCGACGACGTCCCCAGCCGAAAAAAATCTCCTAGAGCGGCTCAAGATGCGCGCAAAGCAGAAAGAGGAAAGGTAATACAAGCAACCATCTACCACGACCATATAGAGTAAAAGCGATACCTCGCAATACCTCGCAGTAAGTCTCATAACGAAGACTTTGAGTTTGAGTTTGTGTGCATAAGTCATGGGTGTCGCCCGGAATTTCCGGCTGTTCCCTCCAACCCCTATTGAAGTGTTTGTTGAGACTGGAGCGCATTGACACTCGACCCTCACTGCTGCAGATTGTAATTCCGGTGTCATTCTCCAGAACATTGCTAGACGCCCCCATCAGGTCCATTCGGTCGGTAAGCGACGCGTCTGTCTCACTGCCCGCCGCTGGGTCCGATCCACCGATCGAGTCAGTCCGCCATTTGCCCTGACAGTCATTCGCCCACCGGCTGCCGGAATATCAGATTCAGTGCATGCATAGGAAACGTCGATCTAGATCTCCAGTCTGAGGCGCGTTCGTGATTGAGAGATCGGGATATTACCAGTCCGACGAACATAATGTTGCGTTTACAGATATCATCCGTCACCTAAGCCCGAGGGTGTCGATCCAATATTACGGAGTATATCCCATCCCACAAGTCAATTATGAGGAGCAAGGCAACAGAAGGCAGGAAAAATAAGAAACAAGACCACACACCGCCAAGTCTTCGGGGATGGAACTTGGCCGAAGAATGTCTACCTGTAACAAAAGCAAACCGCGATCGGGCCCTGCAGAAGCCAGATGGAGACTGAACTGGATACCGTCGCGGCATGAATCGTATTAATTTCGCCATCCATGGTTCACCAACGGGACGCGGGATTCTCATCTCATGGTCCAGATCTGGCGGTACCAGACTTTTCATCCGCTCGAACCCTTTGAACCCACTGCACGCACCATTATCAATCACAAGAAGTTCAAGATGGGATTGTTTGCTCTTCAGTGCATGCCTCAAATATGAATACTGCAGGTTGACCTATCGACCGGTCACCTGTCTGTATCCGAAATTGGCCCTCGCTTAATCTATCCAATGCTCAATAATAGGGCCTGCCGTAATTTACCGTCGCTACTCATCTTTGGACCTTACAAACTCTCCGACACGTATGAACACAACAGAGTGTTTATAAGTTGGTTTCGGATGTACGGAAACACTACGCCCTAGCAATAACTAGGACGAGTAATCACCTCCGTTCGCCAGAATGCGATGCCGAGAATTTACACATATCCAGTGGCTTCTTTGATGAATCATCCCAACTCCTGACATAGTTGCCTGGCACAATTCCTACCACTAATCCAACCAAGACAATCAAGAAAAGCAGAACAACAACAGCCAAGCAATCCTCAATCCCAACTGTATCAATCAAATTAACCCGATATTAAAAACAACCAAAATGTCTCTCTCTTTGTTACTCGCAGGGCAAAAGTTGACAATGAAAAGAAATTAACGCCAACCGCATTGGTCGCTTTCCAGTCTATAATTTTCTTTGCCGATCGCTTTCTGTATCCGTCGCCTAGTGTTTCATCATTTCCACCCCCCAAAGTTCGCTGTCCCACCTGATTGCTTCTACAATCTTTCCGGCATTTTCTCTCAACATTGCTCCATCTCTCTATACACTACGCAGTATTGTAGGTACTACGTAGCATTGACCATCGTGCTTAATTCATGTAACTTATACATTGGCCTAGTAGTTATCTCTAGGGTAAATAATAAGCACATACATCGAATGTAGCTACTAGTCCGCCAGATGGTAGTATATATTATCGCTGATGCCACCAGCACATAAGATGGCGCAAATCCTTTTACTACTCCGTAGACTGGGAAAGAGAACTTAAATAAAGTGGAGACCTAAGGGATAAATACTATAAGACCATGGCATTAATCCGATATGTCAGATTATTATTAGGAGTAGTTAGAAGATACGTCGCCAACCGACCAACCAGACACTCATCTATCTGCATTCCAGCCGTTGACCAGGGTTAAGGTACGTACTGCGTACGTAGTAGTAGGATTATCGACCGTTAGACCGCTATGCATCATCAATCCTGGCAAATCAACTACTAGTCTAAGACATAATATCATATAGATCATATGATAACTATCTACGGAGTAGTTAGCACACAACCCCTTATCTACCAAGTACGTAGTGGAAATCCGCCAAGTTGCGCTACTACAGTACTAAGTAATCATCGGATATAGGCAGACCTCTACTGGAATTACTGCCCTACGGTTAATTTTTTTTTGTCAAAGCGAAGACGGGTCCGAAGTAGATGTTATCATAAGTATGCTTTCTCATAACAAGACTATCAGTAGTTATACATGTGGACAGAGAGAGAGAGAGAGATAGACAAATTATTGGAAAACGTAAACCATTCCCGCGCGATCAACACTCACGATCATTCCATACGGGCTTCTCAGCAGGGCGATATCCTGAATAAAGTCTAGATGACTCTTCAATAACTGCTGCTGCTGCAAGCTAATCACCGTGCTTCGGGGTAGACGACCGCTTCCGCTCTTTTTGGTGTTGGCAGTGGCGTTGGCGGAGCTCTTCTTACTGCCGTTCTGGACTGGGTCGGGAGTTGTAGAAGAAGAAGGGGTCGGAATGTGTTCTGAGGTGATGACAAGGGACGGGATGGGCTGAGATACGTCGTAGCGTGGTTTACTGGTCACGGCGCCATCCGTGACAACTTCTAGCCCGCTGATGATAGTGGAATGCTCCGGTCGGGTGAGGTCCCAGAAGCGGATCTTGCGGTCGCTGCCGCCGGAGATGATGAAGCCGCAGCGAGTGGTGTTGTCGCGACCGTCGTCGGGGGAGTCGAAGCCAAGTGCGAAGGCACCGATTCCTGCGGAAGGAGATGGGCCGGATGGATGGTGATCTATTGGGCCTGATGCTAGTCCTTCCATTGCGAATCGGCTGAGCATTCCTTCTGGTCGGCTGCCTTCGACGTGCCAGGGTTCGTAGTCTCGTGTGCTGCTTGGGTGTCCTAGTCTGGTGATTTTGTGAGGGTCGGTATTGCCTGCGTTGGGCTGGTTTGGGTTGTTGACGCTGGGTGTGTCAACTCGGTATACTTCCCGACAGCGGACTCTTTCGATGTCCCAGACGGTGATTTCATTGCCGTGGCTGCCGCTGCTGGAGACGCAGACCCATCGTCCACGGCCCTTGGTCGGATGGAGTTGGATCCTGTGGATGGCGCCGGAGCCTGAAAGACCCCAGGCTTTGAGACGGACGCGGAAGCGAAGATCCCACAGGTCGAGGATGCCATGTGAGGTACCGATGAGGAGCCAGCTGCGCTTTCGGTCGCAGCAGAGAGTGGTTGGTGTGCCGTGATGAACTGGATTCTGTAATGAGTACGCCGGAAGCATGGTTTTCATGTCCAATGCCAGAACACGGCAGGTGTTGGTGGCAATGAGAAGCGTGGACTGGCCCTCCAGACGGAAATGCTCCATCCAAATGGGATACTCGACGGTTCCATCTTCAGCTGTTGGTAGCTGGTATTCGCGCACAAGTTGGAGTTTCCCATAGCGAACGGTGCCGTTGGCATTATGATAATCAACCTTCACTGCATGGATACTGCCGTCATTTGCGCCGGTGACGAACGTGTGAGTGTTCTCAACGAAAGTCAACGCCTTCAATTTCGCTTCGGTGGAATGGCGGTATGTTTGGCGGGATCTCGGGGTAAGATTCTTCTCAAGACGAGTCGTATCCCAGATCTTAGCGGTGCCGTCGTCCGCAGCAGTAACGAAGAAAGCATGGTCTGGTGCCACAACCACGCGGTTCACAGGGCCACTGTGTTCCCCAAAAACGGCTACAAGACCTCCATTCGGTTTCCACACTTTGTCAGGCTCTTGTCCATTAGCCTTCACAATCGGACGCCTTACGTCTATCTCCTTGACATAGGGCCCTAGATCAAAGAAGTCGGTAGGGTAGTTTTCCGCAAACACGGAATCTAAAAGCTTGAGGACGACAGGATCGTCGCCTGCATATGAGTGATTGGCGTGGAATCTGGGGGGCCCCTGCTCAGGTGATTTCCTATCATGCGGTACGGGCGAGGGAGAAGAAGACACCTCTGCTCTCTGAGATGGCAAATCAACCTTTCCAAAGGCGTTGGCCGAGCTGGTTCCAGTCTCTGCGTATGCCTTGGCTGAATCCTTGCGGTTAAGTAAGCTCATAGCACTGGACTTACGCTGCACGCCGGAGGCCAATTTCCTAATTGCAGGATTTTCCGCATCCGTAGGTGTCGATGAACTGTCATGTCCGGGACTGTCCCTTCCTCCTGAGCCCCTACGTCCAGCATCTGAGCTAGGAGGTGACAAAGGCCGTGAGCCGGGCGCTGCACCAGGTGATGATGCTATCGGTGAGGATATCGGCGAATTCTCTGCCCTGATGTTATCCAAGGCACTCGGTCGTGGAATTGTTAGGGCAGCTCCCGGGTCCCTTTGACTCCGCGAACGCATATGTCTCCGGCGTGATTCGGGTCTGTTATCAATGGTTGTTGAAGCGTCAAGTAGAGCATCCGTAATAGTATGCAATTTCCGCTCGTCAGATCTATCGTTTTCAGACTTCCCGATAGAACTTCTCCGTGGCTTGATGTTCTGAGTCTTGTCAAAGAACACAGTTTGAGGAGTCACCCCGTGCTGCATTAGAGCAATGACATTGTTCAAATCAGAGATTCCATTCTCCGAATCTCTTGGCTGACGCATCGATACTCTCCATATGTACTCCCGAAGGGCCAGAAGTTTAGACTCATCATCATGGTTCATTCCCATATTTCTCAGACGGGCGATCCACTGCTCATCCTCCTCGTTCTTGGGCTGCAGGCTGGGATGAGTGGAGGCTTTGTGCCCCAACTTTGTGAGCGAACTGTCAGTTCCATTCAAGGTGAATATCCCATCACGGCTTGCTGCTTTCCAGAAGATACCCTTCTCTGTCTTCGATACCCAAACAAATGCTAGATCGTATACGCCCCTTGATAGTGGCTTCTTGAGTGCGTCAAGCATTTCTCCCTCGGAAAAGTTCATTATCTCTGCTATCACGAAAGGCTGCACGAGAGGGGCGAGGATGCAAAACTTATCGGCGACGGAGAGAAACTTGGTTGAATTGACTACAAGATGGACTGCTGCTTCGCGGATCCAAGCGTTCGGATGCACGAGAAATCGGACAGTGATATGCAGAAGATCCCACGTGGTAGACCGCTGGAAAAGACCCATATCTGCCATCACTGCTAGCGACCGAAGGACCCTTTCAACAACAAACTCTTCTGGGTCCGTCATTGATTGGACCATCAAAGGCAAAATGTACTGCTCCAAGCTTGTACTTCCGACGTAGATTGCAACGCCAATGACCGCCTCAAAAAAAGCACACTTCAGGATCCAGTCCCTGTCATTCAGATACGTGTTTAGATGACTCAAAACAACCTCGCTGGTTTTGAGATTTCCAAAGAACACACAGAGGTCGGATACAGAACCTAGAAAGGCGCGGCGGACCGAAGCGTCGCTGTCGGTCAACAAAGCTTTAGTGTGAGCCTCGAAGTACTCGAGAAGGTCGACTCTCGCAACGTCATATAGGTTGTGGTATGTAGCATCTTCTGTCCACCTAGGTTCAGATCCAGCTGGGATCAAAGCGGGCAAGCGGGTGTCGGATCGTAGTGCCTGGATCATATCTAGGAATCTTAAGGATGATCGTGCCAGAGATGCAACGCATGAAGCATATGCAGCCCGAACCAAAGGACTAGGGTTCGAACTGCCGCTAGGAACGAACGGTTGTAGTCTCGGGAAGATGTACTCGGAGAACAAGTATGCGTTGACCGGCGAGACCACGTGAACCATTTCCAATAACTGTGCAAGAGCACGTATCGCAGCGACCTTGACGGAGTCTGCGCGGTCATTGAGAAGAATCATGATGTACGGAAGAACGCGATCTAACTTTGCCTCGTCGGACAATCGCTCGGCAAAGGCAAGGAGAATGTCACAAGCTTTGACGCGTGCGGACGATTTCGAAGTATTGCGCAGATTAGATACCACAAGCGTCAGAAAGATCAGCACACCGTCATCCGACTGAGCTGGAGACTTGGGAGTTGGTTGTCCATATTGTGGTAGGTCCAGTTGAACGGGGAAGGTATTGCCGGTCAGCCTGGAGGTAGTGCGACTAGAACCATCTGTCGAAGCCTTCGGCGAAGCCCCCAGAAAGTACGATATCTTATCGAAGTCATGGAATACCCGCTCAATTCTCTCATCAGTCTCCCCTCTATTTGCTGAGTCGGTCTCAACATGCGCTCTGCCTGACGATGGATCAGTCATCAGAGACATGTACTGGTGTAAGAAGCTGTAGAAATAGTCAGGGAAGGCCTTGTTCTTCCAAAAGTTCAGATACTCTTCAGCCGAGTACCTAGACTCTGGCTCGAGCTGAATCATATGGAGGATCAACGCGCGGATCTCAGGGTCCTCAATCTTGGAGAGTTGACCATGTTCCGGACTGTATTCTCCCTTGCGATACTTGTAAATTTGGCTCAGAGTAAATATAGGTGACTCCAGAAAAAGCTCCGCGATGACGCAGCCCGCACTAAAAATGTCCATAGCCCAGTTGACTTCCCTACTACCTGGTTCTTCGCCAGCCACGAGAAACCTTTCGGGCGCCAGATAGCAGGTTCGGCGTCCTGACGTGTCGAAGTAAAAAGAGAAATCAGCCGGATTGTCTTCTGGAAGAAATGTCGGCTTGAAAGACGAGGAAAAGTCGGACAGATAGAGCCAGTTCCATGAGGTGACTAAAACATTCTCTGTCTTGATATCGCCATGAAAGACATCCAGCGAATGGCAATCCCTCAATGCGCAGAGCAACTGAAAAGCGATCCATTTCTTTTCGATATCTTCTGGAAATGGACGGGTACTACATAGTATTAGAAAGAGTCCAAAGCAACTCTATCTGGGTTACATACCTCATCCGGTCATAGAGAGAGCTGTGTATGTATTGGCGGACGAGGTAACCGCCAGTGCTGGTTTCCAATATCCTCTGATAGCTCAACGCATTCGGAACCTCAGACAGTAGTTTGCGCTCCCCTAAATTGTTTGTCAGATATTATACTGAAGATCCGACTGGATGCTCATGGCACTTACGTAGAATAGCTTTGATATATGGTTCCAGCTTCATGCTGGGGTAAGGCTTCATGATTACCTTTACAAAGACTAGTCCATTATGCTGCCTTGCTCGAATACTTTTCATAAATCGACCACCACCCATCGACTTTTCATACACCAGATCCGCAAGCTCGGGGACATCGATCCCAGCCGAACCTGCGGACAGGGTTGTGAGGGAATAGCCTTGGCCCATGGTGTTGAAGTGCCTTCATCTCATGAGGGTTTGGGTTTGTAGGTTATATGTGGCATCTGCCATTAAATACCAAAGAGGTAAGCCGATCGACCAATCTACGGCGTTGGATCATCCCGGCACAAGGCTCAAATAAATGATCGGAGGATGTCGCAGGATGAAGTCAGTCCAACGCGTCTGGAGGGGGTCCGATAGTGCATATCAGTCACATGATGCCGGGGAAGGCGGTGAGTCTGCAACATTTGGGAGCCTGAAGGAGCCTCAAGGGGGACCTGAAGGTAATTTACTGCTGCTGCCACTGGAAAGATGGAAGTAGAAACAAAGTTGAAGTGCATCCCGGAGAATATAACTATATCAACCATTGTGCACCGAATTATAAAGCAGCAAATCGAGCATGATTAGCTATTTGATTATCTAAGAACTTCTGGTGTACTATCTATCCGGACAGATCATTTGATGATTTGACAGGTGGCGATCCACCACCGCAAACTCGGGAATCTCCTCCCTATTCATCCAATTACCGCGAACTCCTGGACGTTTCAAACTCTGGCATTGCGAGTTCAGGCACTGATGTGCTGGCAATTCCCCCATCTGATTCGGTGACCGCCATACAATGATGCGGTGCTAGAGTGCCGAAGCTTGTTTTGCCTGCCGGTTGGCACCAAGCACTGCAGCCAATCACAGTGCTGAGGACCCTCATAAAGAACATTGGCCCCATTATTTGTGCTGATAGCGAGCTGTACAGCTAGCTGGTGTCTTTCACGCACTCGTATTTAGCATCGCACTTGATTCTACCAGCTGCATCTTACGGTTGAGTGACGATTCACCTGTTCTTGACCACCCTCTTTCGACGTCTCTGCTGGCAGGATTCCGAATAACCTCAACCTTTCCTTGAGCACCTGCTCGGATAGTTATTTAGTACCCGTCACTAGCTCCTAGTACTAAAGTTAGCATCAACTGTGGACGTGGCTCACCGACATATCATCGGACTCTGCACTCCTTCAGAACAGATTTCTTGCAGACATCAAAATCTTGTCTGGGACGTGTTCAGGTACTATTTTTGTGGCCTCTCCACACTCGCGTCATGTAGGCGTGACCCGCTAATCTCCTATGCAGGTCAAACAATTCTCCCACCACATGGCTTCCCTGAGGCTGGAATCCTCTACTTCATCGATTGCACCCGCTGAACAGCCCCTATTTGAGGTTCCTATTATTGATGACAATGAGCCGCTCGTTGATGTGGTTCGAAAACTACACAAGTACAGCTGGCCCAAGAATACCCTTTGAAAGATTCGCTTAGTTAACATTTACCACTTAGCTATTTGGTCATCGCTATAAGTGATGTCGCATGCACCTTTGAAGAGCTAAGGTTCTCTCCTCATGCGCAAAGTCTCCGGTTGCTTCTGTACTCCTTGGCTGAAAACTCGCACAATCCATGTATAATCGCCGCTTTGATGTAAGTAGACTCTCCCGACAGCTGAGTGGTGCTAAAACATACCTTAGGATCTTAAAATGGCAGTTTACCAATGATGCTGAAACTGATTGGGGCTTGAATGAAAGCCGGGGGTATGCCTGTGAATACGTTGCGTGGCAGTTCCTCTGTCATGTCAATCAGCGCGAGACCATCGAGTTCCTTCTTGAGGAACTCAAATCCCCAATGCAGGGCGGCATGGATATCTCACAGGCAGAAAGAGGCACATCTGGGTTCGCGACGATGGGCAGCGAGGCCTTTCCGCAAGAAGACGAAAGGACACCCTTATTATTAAGCTCGTCATCATCGCTTTATCGGTTCTTTGGTGGCAAGAGACGTGCAGGAAGTTCGCTTGACATTAATGAGCCGGGATCCAACATGTCTGCAAGTGACGCATATGAGCTTGAGAAGCTGTCAAGGTTCTTTGGGCTTAACGCACTCGAGATAGCCACAATCGCCCACGCCAAAAGATTTCTGAGCCAGAAAGTGGTTCAGAAAGTGATAGACAATATCTGGAAGGGCGAGATTGTTTTCTGGGACTCCTTGAGCGTGCATTCAAAGAAGAAACCCCAATTTTTCAACAAAAGGTAACCCGCCTCTGCGCTACGTGCCCTAGTTGCCAGATGCTGATATCCATGTCTGGCAGAACCGCCGATCCATACTCCCGATTGAGAGTGCCAGTGTATCGAAAGGCCTTTGAAGCGGCCTTCTTTGTCTCGTTTCTGTTTCTATATTATGCGGTATTAGTCGAGAGGAAGCCTACCGGCATAGGTATCTTTGAGACTATGATGTACATCTGGATCGCTGCCTTTGCCTACGATGAAGTCAGCGGGATGGCTGATGCCGGAATGCTCTTCTACCAGATGGACTTCTGGAGCGCTTGGAATATGGGCATAATTGGCACAGGCCTTGCCTTTGTCATTGCCAGTGAGTCACTTGCACCATGCTATAGATCTGCCTTGTCCGCATTCAGCTCTTTCAGCTGGGCCTGTTTCCGCAGCTGGGCTCACTTAGCGGGCCGGAGTGTGGTTCGATCCTTGACTTACACGACTATCCAGGGATTATTGGATTAGCCAAACAAAGTGATTACATCACAGATCTGTCGTTTGATATTCTATCGTTGGAGGCTTTGTTCCTGGTACCAAGGTAAGACTAAGCCCCCTACTCCGATGATCTTGATACCGGTTTCAGGTTCTGACACAGGAGCTGAACAGGATCTGCTCCCTTGTGAGTTTGAACTCCTATTTTGGAAGTCTGGTAAGGCAATCCATGCAGGCGTAGACCCGGAAGAACCCTGTTCTGGAAGCCACGTTGACAGTTTCGACGCACAGATCCCTGTTCTCAAGGAGATGGTATAGTTTCTCCGCTCGCCCAGACGGTGGCAGGTGGCGAAAGACGCTGATAAGAGGGTTCTAGACAAAAGCGTTTTTTCGATTTATTCCGATAGTCGTAGTGCTATACCTTGGTAGGTGACCCCGATGACGCATAGGACAAGGCCGAAGAAAGCCAACGCGCGGTAAATGTGCATCTGCAGGGTTCCTGACCACCTTCACGATGCTCGCCCGTGACCGCCTCTCTCTGCGGCAAATGTCATGGATTTTGGTGAAAGTGTTCTTTGGGTATGGCGGTGAAAATGCCCCCCTCGTCGAGCGCCAGTTGACTGACAGAGCGAGGCAGATCGAATGTGCTGGGCTTCGTGCGTTGTTCCTAATCGGGTAACATGTGTTCTTCAAACTGACGGTGGCTGAAATGATTGGAAAAGGACATCGCTCACGATGTGAGTCTAATGCAGCAGCGCGGCCGCCATGCAGCCCAAACCCGGATTTCCAGGGGTCTTGCAGAATTGGTTGGCTCTCGTGGAAAGTTTTACTGACACGCTAATTCTTAGATTTCCCCGATCTTTGGCTACGGTCTGATGTGAGTGCTTCTCCCAATCCCCAGTCCTCTACTGCGCCACAGGCTCCATGAGATGTGTCGGTCGCATACACTTTTGGTCACGTTGGATGTGTTTCCAGCTGCCCTGCGACCGCGATGACCAGCCATGCATTTCCTTTCTCCTCCTGATGCTGCTGTGGGAAATTGAGGCGATGCGACCCAGTTCCGTTGCTAGAGGCTGGAGACCCGGTGCCGCCCGGAAACACATGGCGTCAAATCAGCCGCGGCGCAGGGTAAAATGAAGCCTCGCGTGTTCTCACGAATGGCGGCATTCGGACGATCATTCCGGCATAATGATTTCGGTGCTTACAGGAAAGTGGCTGATTGGTATGGTCGACAGGTTGATTTTCGTTTCGATGACCAATCTTCTGTTGATCTCGTCGTTGGTCAGTCTCATGAGCATGAGTCTGGAAGGGGTAAGTCGCTCCAACTATCCACATCATCATACTACCACTTCGACTACTACTAGGTGCGGGGCTTGCCCGGCCTCCCCCTCCGACATGTTGTTGTTAGTTATGTTATTGTGCATGAGCCATGCTAATCTGTCTACCCAACTGTGCCCTTCATCCAGGTCATGGCGCATGCCCGAGAAGAGTATCTCTTTCAGTATGTGTCATACTACTTTGCTTCGGCCCTACGGCTCCTCCCGCTGATGTGTGTGTGTGTGGCAATAGACTGTCTATCTACGTGCTAGAGAGCAGTAATTCTCGGAGATTGACGTATTTCATGCCTCCCTTGGTCAGTAAACCACCCCCACGATACTTAAATTTTTGGCCCCTGCATGACCGGGTTGGGTGGTGTCGCTGACAGCAGCCATGACTCCACGATAGAACCTCATTCCCCTCCTCTGTATCCGCCCCATGAGGCTCTTCTTACCTGCAGAGCACATCCGCCGGGTGCGCATCGTTCTGCTCCGGGCCACCCACCTCCCGTTTGTCGCACTGATCTGGGCCTATGAATCTAGCCGCCGCTACGTCTCTCGGGGAAATAGCCAATTTCCACCAACTGCCACGACCACCACAAGCAGTCGACCAACATCCTCCATCCAGATGGGGTTCCCTTTCTCCACGCACCATGCCCCGCTCCATGCCTCCGCACTGGAAGGGCGTTCGTGGGCATCCAGCCGGCCTAAGGAACGGTCTAACCCGGGCCAGCATCCCGAAGCGCGCGGACCAAGTTCGGGCCAGGCTGGGCGCGGTGACACCACGGATATGATCGACGAGGTGGAACGGTTGCGCACACAAGTGGATCGAGTGGCTGCTCGGATGGCCTTTCATCAGCGAAGCCAATGAGGGTGATTACAGAGAGTCGAGAGAGGTGTCAGAAAGTGGTATATTACAGTGCAGGGCAGAAGGAATGGAAGGAGGGGGGGGGGGACCACAGCGGAAGGATGGTAATCATGGCATACAGTATACACACGCACCTGGCGTCAGGCCGGTGCCAGAGCCTAAAGCACTAGCGTGAGCACCGGCCAGTGACCATTTCGTGGGTCGGAGGGACGGAGTAGTTGGAGACCCGCCAGCGACGAACAACTTCTTTGTACGGAGTGCACTGGGCGATTGTCGTTTATTATTTGTCATTCTGTTGTATTTCTTCAGCGATCTTTTTTTCTCTCAATTTTTTTTTTCTCTTTTTTGTTTTGGTTCTCTCACTACAGATAGAAATAGAATAGACTCCGAGATGGGTTTTAGATGTTACTACTAGTTCCACAAATGGGTCTCTCAGGGAATTTGTTCGAAACAGGAAAAATAACAACAAAGGAAGGTAGCAGAGTAATCAATCAGGAACCGAGGAGCAGAGAGCAAGAAAAAGAAATAGAAGAAGAAAAAAAAAGTAGGTGAAATGAAAAATAGTAATTTCAGGGGATTACCGAATGATACCATGAGTGAGCGGCAGGTAACTAGTAACAGGGAAACTGGGCCACTGCCATGGTCGTGGGAAAGCCAGAGAGTGTGTCTGGTACAATACTACTCTTTGGTAAGGACCAGGATTAGAGGCGGGAGCCCCTCTTCTGCCCTGCCCAGTTAGTTAGTTGGTAGTAAGTAGTAGGTACAGAGTAGTAGTAGTGGTGGTCACTCTTCCTTCCGTCCACAGCCTGGCTGTCACTGGTCTGCCAGTCCGCCGTTCCCTCAACCACCGAACCTCCTACTTCTCTTTTCTTCCTCCTCCTCTCCTCGCTAACTGTTAGTCCTACTAGTATACCCCGTCCCGCGCAGCAACCATATCAACCACCACTTTCTACAACATCCATTCTTCTCACGTCCACACTCTCTCTTACTTTCAGGTACCCTTCATTGAGGCTCTGATGTACCGCAGTACCTGACTGGGTATTATTTTTGGCTTATGCATACTACTTCGCCGATAATGAGGCAGTGTTGCCAACCGGCCTGCTTTGGCGACACGCACTGCAATGCTGCTTCGCCAAGCTAGGTACCAGACTGTCGGGTCCTACTATTCCCCTTTCATTAAGAGCAGGAGAACAGGAGAAAAGGGAAAAAAAAGCGCGCTGCTCCAGCCGACTGTTGCTGATCAGGAAGCCAGGCATTCCCCCCGTCCATGTTGCCAATAATTCAGCCGCTATTGTTGCCCGTCTTTTCCCCAGCGCCATGCTTGTTGTCCCAAGAGGCACTGCATCCCCTAACCTAACGGGGTTTCCTACCACACCACCCCCACTACACATTTACAATTACCACTACTATCTGGTTCCCTACATTTCTCTCTACGTTTGTACCATTCAGAAGTCATGATTTCCTGGCTGATGGATCTGCTGGGTCCCGGTCATGTCCGCTAGGCGACAAATGACGGCGTCGTCCGGTGTGAATCAAACCATGCACCATCCACACCCACACCCCCCTCCCTCTCCCTCTCTCTCCTCGCGACAGGGTACAGCGCCGACTGACACCTTGGCCTGATCACACTCTTCCGGCGCTAAATTCTTGCGCATGGCATCTAATTGACGCGCCTATCTGAATAATGTTGCAGACCCAGGCTGCAGTCCACTTGGACCGGGTTGTTCCAGCTAGGTTCGCTCTGAATTCTTTCCCATCCATGCAACAACGTCCCGTCAATTCTGCCTTGCCTGATGAGGCGTCAAACCTGTTGCTCATCTCTTCTCCTTCTCTCTACCTGTGCCCCATGCAGCGGTTGCTGTACTCCAATCATCATATGGCATCCCCAGAGATATTTTTTTCAGCTGCTGTTCATGGTTCGCCACTTACCCTCATCTTCCAGCAGCGTCGCTGTTGAGTCTTTTTCTACTTATATACACTACAAATAACTTCCTCACTCTCGTTTGAATAGCATCTACTAGTCACCAATATTGTTGCCTTCTCACCAGCCCTTCCCCAGTTTCAGCCACAGGACGTCGCGGGAGTTCTGCGAACATAAAAGCGATCCTTCGACCCAGAAACCGTCACCAATCACCCTTTCCTGGTTGCAGCTGTGCCCGAGAAAAAATTTTTTCTTCTTTCCCCAATTCTGTTCTGTTTATGATTAAATCTTAATTTCGTCATGGATTGTACACCTACCTCGTTCCCATCCTCTCCCTTGGCTCACTCGGCGCGGGATGACCAAAGGTTACTCAAAGCTTCCCCGGCCTACCCATCCCCAACGGCTATTCCCCTTGATAGATATGATTTTCAGTCGTTGTCCGGGTTAGGAATCTCCAATTGTGGAACAGGATCCCCTTCAAGCCAGATCAGACTCTACCCGTGTCCCGAGCAATATGCACTTTCAACGAGCAACTGGTCCGACCCAATGACGCATTCCCCGAATATCCTCGAAACCCCTCCAGACGCCGGTCAGTTTCCGCCTAGGAATCATTACGAAGCATTCGGTAGCCATGCAGGCATCTCAGTATCACCCAGTTACAGCCCGGTCATTGATTTCGGCGCGATGCATGATGAAATACCTCGCTTCTGGCCTAACACTCCTACCTCCGAAACCATGGCAGCGTCAGAAGGCTGGTCCAACGTTCAAGACCCGATAGAGGACGTCTGGGAATCGTCTTTCCTGGACGAAGCATCCAATACGATGGTCTCTAGGATGCCAGAGATCCCTCGACTTCAGATCAATACCGCATATCTGCATCCTCAACGCCCGGATAACACCCTAACTGAGATGGATCCGAACAAAAGTGTTGCGCCGGATTTGGTCCCTGATGAGGCAATTTCAAAGTGGATCGAGAATGTTAGCGAATCGCCCAAGGGAGAACAGTCAAGGATACCGTCGGCGAGCGGCTTAGAGTGTCCTACGTGTGGTGTCCGCTTCACACGACGCTCTAACTGTAAAGAGCATATGAAAAGCCACGACCCTAGCTACGTAAGGCCACATCCATGCGAGACTTGCGGGCGGGAATTTAGGCGGAGGACTGACCTGAAGAGACACGTAGATAGCGTAAGTCACATCGGATAGAGCTAAGTTTACTACTAATAGAATGCGCAGATCCATCGGGGAATACGCAAATTTGGCTGCGAGAAGTGTGGTCGGCGCTACAGTCGACAGGACACATTGTCAAGGTACCGTATCTACATTCAACACCAATGTGAAACAACGAACTCACTCTGCTACAGACATCAGTCCGACGGCTGCGATGGAAGAATCCGGAAGACACGAGCCTCCCGAACCGACACAGACGCGCCATACCCCACTCATGACTACTACGCACACTAAACAACTATTTGACGGTTTATTTGCCTGCTCTAGACCATGCCTGCGTTGATCGCAGCTGGTCATGAACGATACGGCTGCATACTTTTGGAGAGGATCCACTGTATACTTGAAAGCATGACTACCCATGTATTTTTTTTTTTTTTTGGTGTTTGCTTTGTATAAGCGCAGGGAGGCAGTTTGCTTTTGTTTTGATTGTTTATTTTCTCATCAGGGAGGCCTTGTCGACTTTTTGTTTTGCATATTTTTGGAATATCGCTAGAGATCCGTCGTCGTCACCCAAAGGCGGCTTATAGAAATCAAGCAGCGCATGGCAGGTCCATGCCTTTCGTTTAACAAACTTTGGCCGCCACAAGTGCCTCTTCCGTCTCTTGGGTCATTCTGATTATTCTTGCAAGTTGTTTACAACTTACTTTTGTGGGCCATGAAGTGGACCGTTTGTTTAGGTACACCCAACAGCAGCAAGACTTTAGGCCGCATGGCCAGAGTGAGCTCACGAAAGCGCGTTGCAGATGATTCATATTGCTTGCTCCTGCAGAATAAAGCCTCACTTTCAAAACCATCGGGAGGACTTCCCGATTCCTCTTGGTCCGAACCTGTTACAAGACCATTGTCGGAAGAGATGGGCCCCGGAAGAGGCGCTACTAGGCCGGCTGTTCCATTATTGATTCACGCAATCCTATGCCATCTCACTATCTATGAAGGACCACCCAATGGCGCGTCAGTATCGACGAATATTATCGCCGTGCTAGGCATTAGTCGGGGAAAAAGTACGAAGCGGAGGAGCATGGACATGTTCCGGTCTTGCACGACTCGTTAACAAGGTGCAGCGCGGAAGCTTATACCAGCTAGACACACCAGGAACGAGCCAAGTGCTGCGTTAATTGCCCTAACAAACTTAATACACGCCGAAAATCCAGTCCACACGGAACGGAATCGGACATGGGGGGCAGGATAAGTGGGTTGACGGGCCACTTAACGATGAAGGAGCGGCGCGAGGAACGGGTCCCTTGAGCACAAAGAAAGACCAGAGACACACGATAATAGGAATGCTCCATACGTCCGCGGGAGTTGTCAGCAAGGCCTACCTATCGTCGTGCGCCATCGAGATAACCATTACCGTTCTGGGTTGGAGGACTATGGGGAAGTCGGAAGGTTTCCTAGCGGACCCATCGGGACTAACTGAAGGCACGGAAGTTGGAACATGCTCTGAGAGTCCTTCCTCTTTCGCGGTGATCCCCGCGGCGCGAGTGACTTTTATCTGCGCACAATGGCTCCAAATCTAAGTGGGAGTGGAGCCAGGACTCCGTATATCATCACCCATCCGATAGTTCTGCGACCGGCTATGGTTCGATTTATCGGATGGAAGAATCCAGACCCCTAACAAGCTGGTTTAGGTTCAAACAAGCGCGACACGGACTGATCCTGCCAAGCGCACGGCACGGATACCTTGACCCTTCGAATGTTTGATCGACTGCACTGTTGGTTTATAACTTGCGACTTTTGCTGCTTTGAGAGAAGTTCAGACGTTCTTTGTGTGACGTGTGACGAGTTCTCCCTGATAATCTGGGTTGACGCGGCCATTTTTCCGGCATTGCAGCCATAGAATGGTTGAGTTAGTGGTCGGAGTGACCGTCGCTGAAGGCGGGGAATCATGAATGGCGCCATTTTTCTCGATACCAGAAACTAAGCGCGCGAGTGGAAATTAACTCCGCCCAGTACTGAATAGCTTCGTGCCAAACTCCGACACGGGAGCAGGTCCAACGAATCTGCTAAATCAAGGGGCAATACACTAACGAGTCATCCTCATATTAATCACGGCCTAGTCAACTACTACGAAGGGGGGCTACGATGGGATTAACGCCTGGACCAATCCTGACGCCTTGTGCATTGGACGCTTATTGGCCCTTGCTGGTTGTTTAGCGACGAAAGTGTTTACGGCCTACTAATCGGACGTCCGGTCCGACGGATCCGAAGAGAGCAATGAAGATTAAGCGACAAGAGCTGTCTTGTCGGACAACTTCCATCTGGATACCAAGACACTAGACAGTCCGTTTGCACTGTCGGTAGGGTCTAGCACTACGAGTGTGCTTGTTGCGCGGCTTTCGACCCCAGTGGTAGGTTGTGTCAGGCTCCAGCAATAAGCAGGGAAACTAGGACCCGACGGAATGAGACACCCCGATCAATTGGGGCCGAGTCAGTAAAATAATTAACCGGGTTGGTAGACGCTGTTGAGCGGCTGGCCATGTCCCACCAAGTTCTGCAGCTGTATGCGTGGGCAAGAGGCTATGCTATGCCGACTCTGCAGGCCTGAAACTGCCGGACTGAAGAACATGTCTGCAATGCGCCTCAACGGAAAGTTGTTGGTAATAGTTGGCAGGCATACAGCGCGGAAGCTCTGTCAGCCCCATCAAGTTTGGTCTTGACAGGATGAACAGGCATGGTCAGGCATTGTCTGTCCACCTCGATCTGCTTTGGACTGATGCGAATAGCCAGCGGGCGGTTGCTTTTCTAGCCTCTGTACTGACGGAAGTTCAACCCAGCTGCTTGCAGACCTGGCCAGGGAAAGGGAGATGCCACGGCAGGGTATTCGGCCGACATTGAGCGCATGATTGGCATTCTGCTCCAACATACCAGTGAGGGAGCGCCGGAGTATCCTGTTTTCCGAAGCAATTATGCCGCCAGCCAGAACAGTTTGTCCGTAGCCTGCACAAGAACAATATAAGCAATAGGGCCGTGAATGACCCAATTGCAAGAAGGAAATCATGAACCGCGCCGCCCGATGCGTTTTCTGCCACCGCCCTGGCGCCCGCTCTGTTCTCCCCACATCGAGGGGGTCGTTCTCCCTCCCCAAGATTTCACTCTTTTCGCCCCATTCTGTACAGCACCGGAGGCCTAGTCGATTTCTTCCATATTCCAGCCAAACCATCAGGATGAGTACCACCACTACCGTCACCGAGCCGCCGAGAATCACGGCTGAGAACGTCGCGACTCTCTTCCCCGAGGTTGACACTTCTCTTGCGCGGGAGGTGCTCCCCACTGCGACAAGCAATGCTTCCGCCCCGGGCGACGAGCTTGCCGGTTACGATGAGGAACAGGTCCGCCTGATGGAAGAGGTGTGCATTGTGCTGGATGACGATGACAAGCCGATTGGCAGTGCCAGCAAGAAGGCCTGTAAGTTCATCCATCATCACCCAGTATTGAAAGAAAGTCCATGCTGATGGCGCGACTTCACAGGCCACTTGATGACCAACATTGATCGCGGCCTCCTCCACCGTGCCTTCTCCGTTTTCCTCTTCGACTCTAACAAGCGCCTGCTGCTTCAACAACGTGCGACCGAGAAGATCACCTTCCCCGACATGTGGACGAACACCTGCTGCTCCCACCCCCTGGGCATCCCCGGAGAGACGGGCTCGCAGCTCGATGCGGCCGTGCTGGGTGTGAAGCGCGCGGCGCAGCGCAAGCTGGAACACGAGCTGGGTATCAAGCCAGAGCAGGTGCCGCTGGACAAGTTCGAGTTCTTCACCCGCATCCACTACAAGGCGCCCAGTGATGGCAAGTGGGGAGAGCACGAGAGTATGTCGATACCAGTGATGAGCATTTGGACAGGTGGCTAACCATACCTAGTTGACTACATTCTGTTCATCCAGGCGGACGTCGACTTGAACGTGAACCCCAACGAAGTGCGCGACACGCGGTATGTGTCGGCGGACGAGCTGAAGCAGATGTTCGAGCAACCAGGACTGAAGTTCACGCCGTGGTTCAAGCTGATCTGCAACTCGATGCTATTCGAATGGTGGAGCCACCTGGGCTCAGCGTCGCTAGAGGGATACAAGAACGAGCAGCAGATCCGGCGGATGTAAATGAGGCGAAGACGATGGACGATAAAGTTGTGATCTTTCTGCATCTGCAGCCTGTACACGGTTACCATACATATATCCCCCTGACATGATTCCCTGCAGCGTTTGATGGCCCTATTCCATACATACTATATCGAGTGTAGTGTCCATTTAGCTTTGTTTATAATCATATCCCACTACCAACAACACCTCCCAACCAACCCCAAAAAAAACAAAAAACATGCTCAATCAAAATCAATTCGTACTAGCATCCGTAGCCAAAAACAACACACAACTCCCCAAAATCACCGTCCCAACCACCGTAAACGTCACCTGCGTCTTCCACCCACTCTGCACGAGCGCCGCCTTGCGACTATACTTCTTCACCGTGCGCACATAATTCGCAAACCCGTTCACCAGACACGCAATACTCAACACCCAGAAGACGATTCCTAGTGGTAACGCCATCCGCCGCTCCAGCCCCGTCGGCGGCGTCTGGAAATGAAAACTGATTATGATGGCGATGGCCACGATCGCTAGGTACATTGAGAGACGCAGCCAGGAGAGAAAGGTCCGCTCGTTGGCGCAGTGGTCGCGCGCATCCGAAGTGGCGTTTTCGAATAGTAGCGTGGAGATGTAGGGGCGGGTTAGGAAGATGTGTGATTTTAGGGAGATTTGTCTGGTATTTTTCCTTGTTAGTATTGCGAAGCAATGATGTGGGGGAAGAGGGGGATGGGAGGAAGAAGAGGGTTAAGGGAGGGTTGAGAGCTTACTCGTCTGCGAGGATTGGGCGCGTGTTGGAGGGGTTTATTATTGGGTTGTAGGGGGGTTTGGGGAGGGTGTGGGTGTATTCTTGTTCTTGGGATTCTTGGGATTCTTGGTGGTGTTGTTGGGTTGTGGTTGACATGGTGGTGGTGATGGTGGTGTTCTTCTTGTTGTTGTATATTAATTAAGGTGTGTGTGTGTGTGTGTGGTGTTCAGTATGTGAAAAAGCTACGGTGAGGCTTATGGGATAAATTTAGTTAGAAGTAGCCTAGTAGGAGTAGTAGCTAGTAGTAATGCTATATCGGTGTATGTCTTATATGAATGTGCCTACATAAAGCACGAGCACAGGGTCTATGTGGAGACACGTGATGCGGTGTCCACATGATGTCATTTTTGTTGATCCCGTGATCTTTTCTATACATTTGCTAATGGGATTACACGCCGTAAATAGGGCTATAGTCTATCAATTGTAGATATAAGATCTATATCATTGTCAATCTGCTATCTGCCATAGACAGCTTGTGTGGATATGGATCATCACAGCTTGTCTGGTTGTTGATCCACCGCGATTCAAGTCTCGGCTGGACCAGCTCGTTTGGGATTGTTATAGCGTCTTATCATTGGTCGAGGGGCTATCTTTACCGCCGTATGTAACTAATACTGGTACGTACTGCATTCCTGGCATCTTTCATCCACCGTGGGGTCCGTTCAATTGCGGGGGTCTATCACTGCAATACTTGTTCATTCCTAGTACTTGCTTCTTTTCTTCTCCCGGGATATTATCATCTCAGTGGTGTGTATAGACATAGCCATACGAACTTATACTTCGTATTTTGTATCGCTATCATCCTCACTAGCGCAATCCCAATCCGGTTAAAACTTGGAGAATTAGTACACCAACCCATGACTCACTCACTCAATTGGTAGAATCTCCAGACAGTGAGTGGATCATCATGGTCTGAGCGGCAAAATCTGCGCTTTTCTTCCTTGCGTAATGCGATTACCGGATCCCTGCGCATCTGCCATACAAAACCTCTCTCCCTGCTGGTCTAACTAAATCCTGCTATTAATTCCTGCTGTTTCCCATTTCTGCGGATTCAATTCCTCTCACACACACAACATACACACCCCCTGTCCTTCCCGTGCAATTGCACGGATGCCTGCAACTGCAGTGATACACACCAGCAGCAGACCAACCAACCTTCCTTCCCCCGTGGAACCCATTTCCGCACCATGGCCCGCCGGAACAGCATACGCGGGATCACAGACGAGCAGTTTCACAGCCGGTATAGATCCAGCTCGCCGCTTGCTCGCACCGCCATTGCCCGCGACATTGAAGACTACGCCGACGACGAAGGGTCCATGCTCACCACTGACGATGAAGCCTCCGAGACCTCCACCATCCGCGCCATCAACAGCCAACCCGGCACGAATCCCCATTCGCTAGCTGGGTCGTACCAGCGGCCCGGGTTCTTCACGACTGTCTCGCATGCGACGGTTGTGCCGCATCGGCCGGATAGCGAGGGGTTGACGCGGCGGGAACGGGAACGGGCAATTGAGGATGAGCGGAATCTGCTCACTGATAATCGTTGCATTGAGCCGGGTGTGCAGAAGGGTGGGCGCATGAGACGGGGAGAGGCCGCGGAATCGACGGAGACGGCTGCGTTGCTGGGTGGGCAGCGTCGTGGATCGCAGTATGAGACGGTGGAAGATCAGGACGAGATTGATCGGAAGTGGGAGGAGGCGGTTACCGCTGGATTGATTCAAACGACGTGGAAACGGGAAGCTCAGGTCATCGGGAAGAATGCGGCGCCCTTGGTGGTTACCTTTCTGTTGCAGTATTCGTTGACTGTCGCGAGTATTTTCACGCTCGGGCATCTGGGAAAGAAAGAGCTTGGGGCTGTTAGTTTGGCTAGTATGAGTGCGAGTATTACGGGTTATGCTGGTATGTTCCAATTCCCTGGGCGTGTCTTAATTTCGATACTGATTGACTGTGTTACAGTTTATCAAGGTCTGGCGACGAGTTTGGATACCCTGTGTGCGCAGGCGTATGGCTCCGGCAGGAAGAAGCTGGTAGGTCTGCAGATGCAAAAGATGGTCTTCTTCCTCTGGGCGATCTCCATCCCTATTATCGTGCTATGGTTCTTCGCCGACCGGATTCTCATCCGGATCGTGCCGGAAAAAGAGGTCGCCATGCTGGCCGGCTTGTACCTGAAGGTGGTTGCGCTGGGTGCTCCGGGGTACGCTTGCTTCGAAAGTGGCAAGCGGTTCGTGCAGGCGCAGGGACTTTTCTCTGCATCGCTCTATGTGCTTCTCATCTGTGCCCCATTGAATGCAGTGATGAACTACGTATTCGTGTGGCAGTTCGGCTGGGGCTTCATCGGAGCTCCCATTGCCGTAGCCATCACAGACAACCTGATGCCTCTCTTCCTCTTCCTGTACGTGTACTTCATCGACGGCTCCGAATGCTGGAACGGCGTCACCACCCGCGCCCTACGCAATTGGGGCCCCATGATCAAGCTCGCCCTTCCCGGGCTCCTCATGGTCGAAGCCGAATGTCTCGCCTTTGAAGTTCTGACCCTGGCGTCATCGTATCTCGGCACCACCCCTTTGGCCGCCCAATCCGTTCTGTCCACCATCTCCAGCATTACCTTCCAAATTCCCTTCCCCGTCTCCATCTCCGGTAGCACCCGCGTCGCCAACCTCATCGGCGCGACGCTCGTCGATGCTGCGAAGCTATCCGCCAAGGTATCCATGGTCGGCGCCGTCATCGTCGGGCTGCTGAACATGCTCCTGCTCTCTTCCCTGCGCTACTACATCCCCTACCTGTTCACCTCAGACGAGGAGGTAATTGAACTCGTCGCCCAGGTCCTGCCTCTGTGCGCAGCATTCCAGTTGTTCGATGCATTGGCTGCCAACTGCAATGGTATCCTGCGCGGTATCGGTCGTCAGGAAATCGGCGGCTACGTCCAGCTGTTCTGCTACTATGCCATTGCCATGCCGATTAGTTTCGGCACGACGTTCGGATTGAATTGGGGCTTGTTTGGATTGTGGTCTGGCGTTGCGTTGGCGTTGTTGTTGGTCTCGATCATTGAGGCGTTCTTCTTGACGCAGACGAATTGGCATCGCTCGGTGGAGGATGCGCTGCGGCGGAATGCGATGACTTGATATATACTACCGGTATGCGATGACGATGTGATGTATTATGATATGAAGTAGTGGAGTTGAATGTACAAGATGATGCCATAATAATAATAACCCTACGTAAGTAGTAACAATCCTCAAAATTCATGCAATAATAAATGCCATAATCATATCAAATTATTTTCACCCACCCACACAAGAAGAAAGAAAACCATTAACTTAAAACTCCAAAATCGCCCACGTCTGCTCATCCACCGTCGAAAAGATCACACCCGCAGTGAGCAACTCATCCCCAGCCCTGGCCACATCCGGCATGGGCAAACTCAGCTTCGCCGCAATCAACTGCGCATGCAATCCCTCATTACTCTGCGGCTCCGTCCTCAACAATTGATACACTCTCTTCGCGACAGGACTCATCGGAGGCAGATTCTTCCCTACACCACCAGCCCCAGCACCATACTCATCTCCCGTACCCCCCATCGCCGCATCCCCCTTCACACCCCCACCACCAGCACCAGCACCCGCACCCGGCGCCCCCCTCGTAAAGAACAAATGCACAGCACTCGCCTCAAGAAGATGACAATGCACCTCATCCAGATTCTGAACCGGCCGCACGCAATGCGCACCCACAAACCGCTTATTCCCAAACGACTTCAACTTCCCAAACACCTTCGCGTAGCCATTCAACTCTACTTTCCCGTCCCTTCCGCGGGCAGCTTTGGGATTGGCGGCGTCGTCCGTGTCCGTAGTGTCGGCTGTCATGGAGTCGATCCATTGCTTCGCCTCGATCTCGCCTGTGCCGTCGTCGATCTTGTATGTGACGTTTGTGCTTTGAGAGCTGATGTTGCGCACTTGGCCGATGAAGCAGATACTGGAGATTTCGGCTGAGTCGATCTGGTACGGCGCTTCGGGGTATGGTTGGACTGCGTCGAGTGCTTGTTTGATGGTTATCGGGCGGAGGGTCTGGTTGGCGTAGTCGGACTGGGATTTTTATTTTCATCATTTAGTATGGGATGGGGTGGATGAGGTAGTTTGGAGGAAGGGGGGCAATGTACCTTTCCTCCGGATGGGCTGTTGTTCATCTCGCCAGGCATGAAGCCGCCACCTCCGCCTCCGCCGCTGTAGGTGCTGCTGTAATTGTTGTAGCCGCCGTCTGGAGGGGGGTGGTTAGTTGAGATATGTGGACGCAGTGAGGGGAGGATGGTATGGAGGGTGGGTAGTGAGGGAAAGTAGTATAGTATAGGCAGGAGGGATATAGTGTATAGGTACGATGTACTCACCCATGGTGTCTATGTGTGCTTCTGAAAGTGGTAAGTGAATAGAGAACTGGGTATATCAAGTGAAGATTGATTCACAGGAACGCAATAATGCATTTTACCGCATCGGGACGTGTCCGACGCGTCGCGGGGAGAGAATATGTTTGCTCTGTTTGTCTCTATTGATCTGTTTGCTCCGGCACAACGTTGATGCGACGATCCTCACCGCCCGGCGGAATTCTCAAAAAAAGTCTCGCCGATAAGTAGTAGTGCATACACACGATTAGGTTCCAATACTCCATCCAGGCTGACCGGACCACTACTTCAAAATGCCTGGTCGAGCCGCTTCTCCGGCTATGTCGGAGAATGAATTTGACATCACCAATGCGCTGTTTCAAAATGACAGCGACTCCGACAACGAGGCCCCCGCGAAGCAACCCAAGCGCCAACCGAAGGCGGCGGCGCCCGAGCAGCTCGATTTTCTGAACGGCGGCGGCGGCGGCGATGACGACGACGATG
Source organism: Aspergillus piperis CBS 112811 (assembly GCF_003184755.1). Lineage (NCBI taxonomy): Eukaryota > Fungi > Ascomycota > Eurotiomycetes > Eurotiales > Aspergillaceae > Aspergillus > Aspergillus piperis. Next base: position 1,941,538 of record NW_020291593.1, read on the forward strand.
AAGACGACGAGGCGTTTATCGCGGAGACGCAGGCGTCGGCGAACCGGAAGGCGTCGAATCTGAAGGGTCGCACGGTGAAGAAGGGTGGTGGTTTCCAGGCTATGGGATTGAATGCGAACTTGTTGAAGGCTATTACGAGGAAGGGTTTCTCGGTGCCGACGCCTATTCAGCGCAAGACGATTCCGGTGATTATGGAGGATCAGGATGTCGTGGGTATGGCGCGCACGGGTTCGGGAAAGACTGCTGCGTTTGTCATTCCCATGATTCAGAAGTTGAAGAGCCATAGCACCCAGGTTGGAGCTCGTGGGTTGATCTTGTCGCCGTCGCGTGAGTTGGCGCTGCAGACGCTGAAGGTCGTGAAGGAGCTGGGGAAGGGCACGGATCTCAAGTCGGTGTTGTTGGTTGGTGGTGACAGTCTGGAGGAACAGTTCTCGATGATGGCTGGTAACCCCGATATCGTGATTGCGACGCCCGGTCGGTTTCTGCACTTGAAGGTCGAAATGCACCTTGATCTGTCGAGTATTCGCTACGTTGTGTTCGATGAGGCCGATCGCCTGTTCGAAATGGGTTTCGCTGCTCAATTGACTGAGATTCTTCACGGCTTGCCGTCTACTCGTCAGACCCTGCTCTTCTCGGCTACCCTGCCCAAGTCCCTGGTGGAATTCGCGCGCGCTGGTCTGCAGGAGCCTACGCTTGTTCGTCTGGATACTGAGAGCAAGATCTCGCCTGATTTGCAGAACGCGTTCTTCTCTGTCAAGTCCAGTGACAAGGAGGGTGCCCTGATGTATATCCTCCACAATGTGATTAAGATGCCCACGGGCCCGACGGAGGCCGCGCAGCGCATGAAGGAAGAGAACGCTAGTGGAAAGGGCGGGAGGTTTTCGAAGAAGCGGAAGCGATCGGACGACAAAGGAATCAACTTTAAAGAGTCGCCTACGAAGCATTCGACGATTATCTTCGCCGCGACCAAGCACCATGTCGACTACCTGTATTCCCTGCTGAAAGAGGCAGGATTCGCTACTTCCTACGCTTACGGTTCCCTCGATCAGACGGCTCGTAAAATCCAAGTGCACAACTTCCGTACCGGCATTTCGAACATCCTCGTCGTCACTGACGTTGCAGCCAGAGGTATCGATATTCCCATTCTGGCTAATGTCATCAACTACGACTTTCCCTCGCAAGCCAAGATCTTCGTCCACCGTGTCGGTCGTACCGCGCGTGCTGGCCGCACCGGTTGGAGTTACAGTCTGGTCCGTGATTCCGATGCCCCCTACCTGCTCGATCTGCAGCTGTTCCTCGGCCGGCGACTGGTCCTCGGTCGGGAGCATGGCGAAAGTGTCAATTTCGCCGAGGATGTGGTTGTGGGAGGATTTCCCCGCGACGGCCTGTCTCAGAGCTGCGAGTGGGTGACCAAGGTCTTGGATGATACGGTGGACATTGCTGCGCAGCGTTCGGTCGCCAGCAAGGGTGAAAAGCTCTACTTGCGCACGCGTAATGCAGCATCACTGGAAAGTGCCAAGCGCTCGAAAGAGGTGGTCTCATCCGATAACTGGACCGCCCTGCACCCTCTGTTCAACGACGAGACCAGTCAACTCGAAGCCGAGCGCGAGAAGATGCTGGCCCGTATCGGAGGCTACCGGCCCAACGAGACCATCTTCGAAGTGAACAACCGCCGCAGCGGCAAGCCCGAGAACGAGGAGGCGCTCCACACAATCAAGCGTGTCCGTACCACACTCGACTCGAAGAAGAAGCGCGCCCAGGAAGCGAAATCAGAATTCGACGACGACGACGATGTACCCACCAAGTCCGGAGACGCCGATGCCAAGGACGCTGACGGTGCCTTCTCCGATGAAGACGAAGCCGGCGAAGGTGCTGCCGACAACATGTCACTTGCCTCGGAAACCGACCTCGAAGTCACCTTCTCCTCCTACAACCAGTCCAGCAACAAAAAGGCCAAGAAAGAAGCCAGCGCTACCTCCTTCCAGAACCCCGAATACTTCATGTCCTACACCCCTAACAACACCAACATGGCCGAAGACCGCGCGTACGGCGTGCACTCCGGTACTAACGCCAACTTCGCACAAGCATCCCGCGACGCAGCCATGGATCTGCTCGGCGACGAAGGCAGCCGCGGGTTCGGCGAGCCTCGCACCATGATGCGCTGGGACAAGCGTCACAAGAAGTATGTGTCGCGACAGAACGACGAGGACGGATCGAAGGGTACCCGTCTGGTGCGTGGTGAGAGTGGTGCCAAGATCGCCGCTAGCTTCCGCAGTGGACGCTTCGACGCGTGGAAGAAGGGCAAGCGACTCACTCGTCTGCCGCGTGTCGGTGAGGCTGAGACACCGGGTCTTGGGGCGGATCTTAACCATTACCGCGGTGGTAGACGCTTCAAGCATAACAAGGAGCAGGCGCCGAAGCGGGCAGATCCGCTCCGTGGAGATTATGATAAGATGAAGAAGAAGAACGAGGCGGCGAAGGAGCGCCAGTTGGGCAAGTTTGGAGGGGCCGCAGCGGGTGGTAAGAGTGAGCTTAAGAATACCGATGATATCCGGTTAGCTAGGAACTTGAAGCAGAAGAGACGCGAGAAGAATGCTCGGCCGTCGAGGAAGAAGTAGGTGACTTGAGGTTAGTGGTGTGGTTTGTGTGCTAGGATTTGCATATGTAGATACCATGTTAGATAAAAGTGATAATTATACCAGGAGTCTGAATATACTGGCATGATATGATTGTAGACTTAGACACCGAGTTTAGAACATCCTAGCACTCCGGTCTCCTCGTCCCATCTTTCGTCTTTCTTTCCCTCTTGTTTCGATGGTTTCGTCTGATATACTCCTGGGTTCCCCACCCCTATGCATCCCGGCACTCCCATGTCTTCATCCCATCTGTCGTCTTCCTCTTTCTCTTTCTCTTCCTGTCTCGCTTCCTTCTCCTGATGATATTTCCCTATACTTCCAAAGCCAACACACCCCATCACCCCTGTCTGCTCATCCCACCTCTCCTCCTCTTCCTCACCCTGTTTCCCTTGTTCCTGAGCACCCCTCATACTCTGACCCCCAACACCAACACACCCCAACACCCCCTCCTCCTCATCCACCCTTTCCCCCTTCTTCATCATCATCTCCCCCTCTTCCCTGCTCCTCATAAGCTCCTCATACTCCCCAATATCCCTCACCCCCACCGGCATCCCATTTACCCCCAACCCCTGCTCCGCCATCAACTCCTCCCTCAACACCATCGCCCTCTTCCACGACTCCCTCGCCTCCATCCGTTCCTGCCACGCCTTGACCCACGGATACGGGCCCAGAATATCCTGATCGTCATCATCATCAGACGGAATCAACATCCCCAACTGACAATTCCACGGCAGGAAAGCCAAGTCCGCGTACGTGCATTTTTCCCCAACTAGCCACGTTTTCCCCACAAGGATGGTGTTGAGCACCGATAGGACTCTGTGCACTTCGGTCTGGTAGCGGGTTATTGCGGTGGGGAGTTTTTCGGGGGAGAGGACGGAGAACCTATACATTATCCAAGAAATTATTTATTAGGATTGTGTGTTGCAGGGATAGGGTAAGGTGGGAGAGGGGAGGGGTTGTACCATCCACATTGCCCATAATACGGTCCTTGTCCACTCATTTGGAACTGGAGATATTGGTTCAGAAGATGTCTCTCGGGGATGTTGGTTGGTGGGAAGGAGAGTTTGTGGGTCGGGTCGTAGAGGTCGATTAGGTATTGGATTATGGCGCCGGATTCCCAGAGGGTGAAGGGTTGATTATCGGGAGTGGGAGTGTTGGGGTCTTGGATTGCTATATTATTTTTATTAGTTCTTTGGTCAGTTATGTTTATACTATTGTGGTGTTCTGTTGTTTTCGGCATTGGTGATGGAGAGGGGGATATAGTGTGTGGGGTAATAGTGAGGGGATGATGGATGGATGGATATACCCGGTACACGGCCATTGGGGTTAATGTTGATGAATGGGGGTTTCTTGACGTCTTCGAAGCCGAAGGAGTTGATTTTGTAGGGGATGTTGAGTTCTTCGAGGATGACGATGACCTAGTTGATTGTTAGTTTGTGGATGGCGTGTGTGTGTGTGGTGGTGTGGGGGTTTGACCTTCCATGGGTTGGGACCGGAAGCTATACATTATTAAAGAAGAATATTGTTAGTATATGAGGATAGTAGATAATATTTGGTGGGTAGAACATACGGGTTATCCAGATGGTAATGGGCTTCATGTTCGTCATGGTGAGTCTCTGTGGTAGTGAGAGTAGAGTAGGTGTAGGATGCATGAGGGGGAAAGAGAAAAGCAGGAAGTCAGACAGCTTTATGTACATTCGCTGACTCTGACATGATGAGGCTGTAGCCTGATGGTCGAAGGATGATTAGCGTGTGGCTAAATATACTAGTAGTATTTACTAGTAGAGGAATGGGGTGAGCTGACTGTGTTTGGGGGCCGTTTCTTGATTAGGGTCGGGAGACTGTCAGATGATTAGATCATCTCGTATAAGATATATTCGATCATAAGTGTGAAGATTGAAAAAGTGGAGTGACTTATCGACTGCAATTCTAGCTATTGATAATTATGATCAACTGAAATAACAACACAATAACTGCAAAAATAAACACATCTAATCATGCAATCCCACCATCTCCAAAGAATCTCTCCACAACCGCTCCTCTCCCTCCGGCCAATACGTATAACTCACAATCGACCTTCCAACATGCCCATCATACTCTCGATCCTCTGCCTCTGCACAATCAGCCAGATACTTCCCCCCCTTACCCTCCCACTCTCTCCCCACAGCAGCCCACAGCGTAGTCGCCGCACCCTGCTCCGTACTCTTCGCAACCCTACCCACCGTCTCATCAGTCAACAACGCCTGAATCTGCTCCTCCGAAAGATACCTCCCCAAGCCAGTAGCAATAATCCCAGGATGCAAACTCAACCCATGCAGCCCCTGCCCTCCATACCGCCGCTCGATTTCACTCGCCGTATAGATATTGGCCGTCTTGGACTGTCCGTACGCAACCAACGGATCATATCCCCCCTTCTGGAAATGATAATTATCCGCTTCGTTGATCCCATGCACGCGATGTCCTGAACTCGAGACGAAAACTACCCGTGAATGAAACTCGGGAGTACTTCCCGCCAGCAGGGCCGGCTTGAGCAGATTGAACAGCAGGAAGTGGGCGAGGTGATTCGTTGCGAACTGCATCTCGTATCCATCCTCTGTGAGCTGGAGGTCCGGCACAGCCATGACCCCCGCGTTGCCGATGAGGATGTTCACTTTGTTTGTCTTGGACAGGATGAGCTTTGCGGCCTGTCGCACGCTAGCTAGCGATGCTTGGTCCATCTGCACCAGCTCCATGGTCTCCGGCTGGAAGATGTCGCCTAGGGCTGTGCGCGCTTTGCTCAGGTCGCGGGCAGTCAGGTACAGCGTTGCGCCGGTGGCAGCGAGGGCGCGGACAGTCTCGACTCCTAGGCCGGAGGAGACGCCCGTCACGACGGCGACTTTGCCTTTGAGTTGGTTTTGCATGTTGTTATCTTGGACGATTTGAAGGGCTGTGGGTCGGGCATCACCGGGGCCCTTGGGTGTGGCGTGGACGGCAGAGTAAGACATTTTTGGATGATATGAGAAGATGAGGGTGCAATGAATGTTTGATGAAGAGACTGCATTCTGGGTAGAAACAGCAGCATGTTTATATTGTTTTTTCTGCAGGTTGACAATGATGCAGAAAGAGAGAAATCTATAACAATCCAGGCAGAAGTAATGGCTGACATTATTGCCTATTCAGGTTAGCTCGACGGGGTCATCATCTGGCTTTCATCTTCCTTCTGACTTCATGGCTGACCGTTATTGCCATTTTGGATCTAGTCTGTTCGTGAGATATACGAAGAATAGAAGATCCAGGAGAATCTACAGACTTCTTAGAATGTTGGAAAAATCCCTCCCCAGCTGACAAATTTACCTATCTCGACGATGCCGTCATCTACACCCGCAGACGAGAAAAGGCAGCGCAAGAAGCTCCAGAACCGAGTAAACCAGCGAGCACGTCGTGAGTATCCCTCAATCAAAACACAAAATCCATCAAACTAAACAAATGCCCTTCAGGTCTACGCCTCAAAAACAACCTCCAGAAACACAAGGACCAACCTACCCGTCCATACAGCGTCCACCGCTGGCGAGTCTCAGAACACGAGACATCACCATCCCCATCAACCTCACTAACCAAACACCATGGCTCACACAACCTCTCCAAAACACAATCACAAACAGCACCCCCTGCCACTGAACCCTCCGTACCCACCTCCTCCTCATCACCAAGTATCCCCCCCGACCACCACCTCCTCCACCTAATAACCCACAACGTCTTCCGCGCCCTGTACACCAACAAAACCCTCCTCTACCACCACTCCACAGCCCTCCTGCCCGGCGGCACCCCCAACTCATCCATTCACCTCATCCACGAAGGTCTCATCTTTCCCATCTACGCCACCACCATTCCCAACACATACCCCTCCCCTATCCCCGCATCCCTCTTCCCGACACCCTCCCAACGAACCCTCACCCACTACTCGTGGATAGATCTCGTACCGTGGCCGTGGATGCGCGAGAATCTGATCAAGTGGGAAATGTGCTTTGATCATGGGGAGTTCGTGAGGGATTTGGTGGGGGAGTATGTTATGGAGGGGTGGGAGTTGTTCAATGGTTTGAAGGGGCAGGATGTAAATGGGAGGATTGGGGCAAGGGTGGTGGTTGAGGTTGATGGGAATGACGGTGACGATGGTGAGGTTACGGGAAATGCTCCGAATGGGTGGATTGTTTGGGGAGAGCCGCATTGTAAGGAGAGTTGGGAGGTGACGCCGGGGTTTTTGAGGAAGTGGGGGTGGGTGGTTGAAGGGTGTGTGGAGGAGGTGGTGAGGTGGAGTAATTATTGGAGGGTGGGGAGGGGGGAGGGGGAGATTAGGGTTGTTACTATGTAGTACTTGGTATGTGTTGGTGGTGGTGGTATGTTACTATGTTGATGTTGGCTGTGGAGTGTCTTAGAGATGAGGGTATAGTTGGAGTGTATAGTGTGGTTGGTATACATTGAGTATATAGGTATATCATTGAGTGTCTTTCAATGGCATCATGTCTATAACATAGGTCAATCAACTAATATTATACAGACAAAGGATTGATCTACTAGACCAATGAGATTGCTGGATAACACTAGTCAGTCAACACCTCATACCTCCTAGTACTTAAGTCTACGCTCAAGCTGAAAGGCTAGTAGTTGAGTGATGATACTAACCAAGCCCTGAGGGATACCCAATATCAGAAAGATATATCATGAGGAAAGCATGAATCAACGGGAATGCCGGAAAAATTAACCTGCCGCCAACAAGACAGATAAGTGGCTTGAATACGCTGGTAGGGAGTGTAGATCAACGGAGAACAAACACTGCATCTGATGATTATTGGTCTACGCCTGACACTGGAATTGAAGTATCTATCTAGAAAGCTTTCGATGATCAACTATACTGGGCTGATTGAGCACCTGTGGCATAATACTACTGGGGAGTACATCACAATGGGCTCTCTTGCTAGTAGTGCAGCTCACGACTGGGCTATGTCAGTGCATCGAACTAGCAGAGGTAACCCGCACTGTTATATTTCAGGAAGTGGTCATTGCGAAACAGACTGGTGTTATGAAAGAGACAATTGACCTGGCATAATAATAGTGAGTCCAGGTATGATGATCTCTATCGATTGACATATCTGCTAACAGACTATACTAAGTTGGCAGATACACAGCTATTACTTCAGCAGTATCAGTGCAGATCAGTCGCAATTACAATGGGCTGATGTCTAAGCCTCATATCAGGCCGCTATAGAACAGCCATAATCACTGGCCGTCTGTTGATGATCTACCCTGCTTCAGACGGAGTATTCACCCCGTAGCAGGGCACGGGCCAGGGAGATAGGGAGCTTTCAAGTGCCGTCTGATGTGCAGACATGGAAGGATTTACTTCCGTTGTCAATAATTGACTGCCCCTTCCATTGCTGGTGGAGCGAGCAATGGCGCTCTTCACGGACCGTTCCGATAAGGGATCGCTTTGACTGACCCAAAGGAGAAAAAGTTGAAATAGCGTTTAGGAAGCGGAATGCCCAAAGTTAAAGGAGCGGACACTTTGAAGTCAGACTGGGTAACTCACAACAATACTCGTCATATCCTCACCGACACTCTGCTGAATTTGCCATTATCGGACGTGCTCAACATCAACGCCCCATGCAGATGACTGGTCACTCCGTAACGCAGCACAGGCTGCGCCGCCTCAACGTCCGTCACGCAGCCATGTCGCTCGCAAAATCTGGCCTCCCGGTAGACTGGATAAGTGCCACTGCCAAGGCTGAAGTCAACGCGGTCACCGTGTATCGATCCGTCAAAGATTGTCAAAGTTTTCCTACGCAACTGCTGACTCGTGCAGACAATCACGTCCGTCCAGCTCGCAGTTTTCGATAGGGAGGTGCCGCTCCTAGCTGGCGTACTTCATACGCAGCACTAACTTGCCCTCACTGGGGCTGTCACGGGGCGCGTAGCGACAGCACGTTCCACAGCAGCCACACTGAGCGCATGAGATACCATGTACAGCCGCCATGATGATGCATTCATACTCGCCACGTCGATATCGTTGGGAGGACTTATCCCGTTGGCATGCTCGAGATCACGCAACCCACCGTGGCCAGCAACGAGGCTAGACTGATTGGTTCTCTTCTCCGAAGCATCGTAAGCCGGGACCAAGAGAAGTACACGGTCATTCCGGAGTCGTGTCGCTGCAATCCGCGTTACGGTGGCTCTTTCACTCGGTCCGCTCAAAGCGCCGTCAACACGTACGGAGCACGCACTCCCGACGCCCAATACCTCGGTGAAGAGCGAGTGTCCATCGAATGGCGGATCGTGTTGTCTGGCTCGACTAGATCTTGCGTCAGTTGTTTATGTACGTTGTTATCGTTGGCAATGTGGCAATCCCCCCTTACCTTTTTTTTCCCCCAAAAATCTTGAATTTGTTGTAGATTATACCACACGCAAGCTGTGTGAAGCGCAGAAAAAGTGATCGCCGTGATCTGAGGTTTCTTCACAGCGATACGGGTATTCGGATTGAACTATCACGCAACACTGCTGTGCTGTTACCATATCCGCGCGCCTAGACGGAGATCGAGTGAAATCCAAGGGATGTACAATGTAGCCCAATCCAAAGGAACGGAACAGAAAAGATACGTATCACGATGTCCCATGACTCGGGTCGGGATGGCAAGAAGCAGTTATATCCGAGGCGTTGCAGAGACAACTCTAGGCATCTGCTGTGATCATTGCCCCTCGTGTCGCTCTGCGCAAACCAAGCATGGCTAGGGCCCTCTCGGGAAGACCCTTCTCGGAAAATTAATTCATATCCTTGTGTAGCCCGGACACGTACTAGCAGTTGTTGTGTGAGGTCGGATGTGCAACCAGACTGATCGCCATATGAAGCGATGGTCAACACCGGTGATTTTTGGATTAGCTTTTCCGTGTCTGAGCTTCTCGGCTTTCCTTCTCCGCTCTAGTCTCTGATTTAGTGTGTATTCCGCCCGTTGATGTCTTAGGATGATCCGGCATGAGTCAGGCGGTCACATCGAAGTAGGTGACCAGAGAGTAGAAGGCATGCTCAGCCGAGTTGTCTGAGCAAATGAGGACTACAGTCGGAGACAGGTCCAGCATCAACTCCCGCTCAGCTCCAGCACCGATATAGATAGATCGATAGCTGGCGTGATAAGTATCTAGCTATCATTAGAGCCGAGTTAGTATCGGTGCGGCGTCAGTAGTCCGAGCGATAGTCTGTTTGAGCCTCGAGCAGATGACAAATAATGGGCGCCAATCGTTGCCTCGTCAGGCACTGCGTGTTTCCCAATCGGGTTGGTGTGGCCCCGGCCAAGCTAAGCCCCAATGGGGAAATGGCAGATCTGCTTCCTTCGCAGTTTTCAGCTAAACACTAACACTCAAGTCTAGATACTAGCAATTGGAACAATCCCATTGCGTGGAGACTCTCCCATCGTAATTTCGTACGGGTGGGTGAGGTGAAAGCTCGAGCATTCGCCAGTATTACCTCTCCGGGGGAACGCGGGGATCGTGTTTATAGTGGCAGACTAAGCTATCTCTCCGTACGCGTCCAGCCTGCATGGTGCATGGTGCATCATCCTTCATGGCTTTGCCCCTTACCCCATTGAGTCTAAGGATGGGGACGCGGTCGCTTGAACTATTGGCAGTCATCGGCCCCTAATGAGCAGATCCATCGTGCTGGCAGCTTCCCTTCCAGCGAGAAACAGCCAGAACCGAACCGCCCGTCTGTCCTAGCGCGTAATTTCAGTGGATTAGGATAGTTAGGCTGTACAATCAAATCCCTTGCGGGCATCCCGCATACTAAAAAGTATGTGCCATTACTGCCAACCAACTGCCATAGCCGCCCCCAATCAATGCGTCTGTGCTATGTCTTTTTCGCTGAGGACGGAGGATGGTTTAGGGGGATCATCTCTCATCTGAAATGATTTCCGGTCCCAATTTTTGTCTCCGAGCTCGGATTGATCCATGATGGAGCTTGGGAGGGGCTAGGGACGGTGCTGTCATATGGTAGCCCAAAACGTTAACCTGAGAAATTCCCCGCAAGTGGCTCCCGTGGACCGGCCCCAAAATTGTATCGTGACTCGGTATTAAGCAGGACTCCAGATAACATTCCCGCTGGGTCAGGCCAGGCCAACCCAAAGGAGTAATTGCAACAATTAGACCTGAAGAAAAAGGGGGCGGCGACCAGACAAGAGAAGGGAGAGAAAAAGGAAAGCAAATGAAAATCCCATTGTGGGTGATACACCAGCCTGCTAACGCTTCATGGCATATGCCATGGGAAAAACCGTTATCAGAAAAAAGCCATCCAAAGTGGTTCCTCTTGCTTCGCCCACGCGCCTTGTTCCGTGTTCTGTGCTCGGCGAATCCAGGTGGATCTTTCCGTTCATCCCAAGGGTCAGATCATCCGAGGGGGCCATTCAACTTTTTTGCCCATCACCGACACTGGGGCCCCCTGCAAAATTTCCGGCGCTCAGGTGATTGAACCATTGAGGTACACGGTCGTTCCACTGGCCAGGGCGCTGTTGCTGCAGCCACATCTTGTTTGGAAGCAAGCATCACCGTGGTTTATTCGCATGTCCCGGACAATAAGGACGCGTTGGATGAGAGCTCGACATTGTGGCTGGACATTGTGTGTGGGATCTGCCTCCCCCTGTTCGTGCTTCTCACCACCATGCAGTCTAGTCTAGACCGACGCGTTCGCGCTCTAGTATGCTTGAAGTGACAGCCTAATGGCAACAGCGGTTAGAGCATTCTTGCATCCCAACGCGGACTTTCTACTTCTCAGCCACCAATGCCGGTGTTTATCACGCTTAAACCAATTCTTATGTTGGAACTGAATCATGATCAACCATAGGTTTGCCGGGGTTTGGCCTGCAGGGCCCCAAGAGCCGACCGGCCGAATCCATCCAGTCCGGCGCTGGCATAATGTGGCACATACATTCCTGAACTGGCACACACCCGTTAATCCACTCCGTATTAACGCTGCGTGGGTGGGACCCAGCATAACCTATTGCAGAAACCACACGGAGAATTGCGGGCTCTCAGTCCAGTGGTTCGGGCTATTGAGCTGGCGTCTATTCATTGAAGCCCCAATATGTAGCACAATCCTACTGTCCAACCCCGATTAAGGAGCTTGGAACCCCCCAAGGAGGCTCCCTCAAGAGGCCTCCCGAGGCATTACATTGGCCATGTCTTCATAGCGTTCTTCATCCCTTGCACGGCACGCGAACGGTCAGCCATGTGAGTGACAACACGTCGATTTGATATCAGCTATGCACCTCGCAGGCGTACTCGAGCCCTAGCAAAAGAAACATGGCGTCTGATGACCGAGACTAGACTCCAGTGCAGGCTGCAGTGCGGCTATTTTATCGTTGTCTTGTTGGCCCTGGAAGGGAATGGGGTTGCCTTGAAGCGCGATTTCCGGCACACGCCTGACCGGAGTATATACCAACCTTGATCTCAGGAGGGGAAGAGAACGACGTAAGCAGGTGAATAAAAGCAGATAAACCAATATTATTGGTGCGTATTGGCCCCCAATTATGAGACGCGCATCCCAAAAATACAGTATGAGGGGAAGCAGAATAATACTAGAGGAGACTTGCAAGAGGAGGAAGTGGGGGAAAAGAAAGCAGGCAAAGTGAGAAAAACATCATCACTGGAGAGATTCCGAGATGACCACGTTCTTTTCTCTCCTTTAAACCCAGTTCATACTTCAATTTTCAGTTGGGATTCAAACACACCGTGACTGTTGGAACTTGGTTCTTCCTTCCTGGAAGAAAGGCCAAAGGGGAGAAGAGAAGACGACCGCCCCCCTCTCCAACAAAAAAGAAAAGAAGCAAGACTACGGACTACTACTACTTACTCGGTAGCGTAAGAACCAACTCCATCAAACCAAACGGTATGGAAAGACCGAAGACTTGGGCGCTCTCACCAGTCTAGCAGGATCAGGACATCGTTCATTCTCCTTAGTCTAATCCTGAATCACGGGGGGTGAGGGGGGAGGAGGGTGGGATGGGTACACAGGGAAAATACACAGAGAAATACACACACCGTCACCTTTTGGGTTTTACCCGCCCAATGCAATTGATGAACGAGCTTTAAATCCTGGCAGCGCAGTTGTTCATTCTCCGTCCTCATTCGGTAGCGCGTGTCAAACTGGGGACGGAATGTCCATTTCCCTCCCCTCCCAATTCTACCGAGCGGACTATTGGCAATGGGCGCCGTGGGCGGGCGTCTCTGTCGATCCGTGGCTCCCCCCTTCGCCTTGCTTCCGGGCTCGCTGATTGGCACTAAACATGGAGGAAATAGTAAGGATGAGGAGGGAGAATACAAATAAGAGTAAATTGTGTTAATAAGAAAAATTATAGATATGGATAAATGAAATGAAATAAAATAAAATCAAACTGGAACGAAGTAAGAAATAAATGACTAGATGAAAAGGGGAAAATTAAATTATAGAAAAGGCGCAAAAGGGAAAGGTAGGAAAAATGGAAGAAAAAGAAAAGAGTCGATCTTCCTCTTTACTGGCCGGTGTTCGTCCCAATCCCAGTGCCAGTTCCAGTTCCAGCTTCCCCTCTTCCTTTTTCTCCTCCTCCTTCTCCCCATCTGGGATTATTTTTACCCTTTTTAGGTGGGTGTCACTGACAGCGGCATCCAGTCCCAATGGCCCATCTTATGCAAGCCACTGCTTCTGATCCAGCAGGCCGGACAGGACCAGCAAACCCTTCACTTCCTCGGCGGGAACTCCTGCTCAGCGAACAGGAAGAAAAAGATGGTCGACCATAAGACAGTGAACAGTTAGAAGATCACCCAATGATAATTAATGATCAGGCTAGGATGATCAGGGGGAACAGAAGAATTAAAAAAATATCAACTAAGAATGGAAGAACATCCTCCCAGCTAAATCTCAACCAGCACAGGACAGTTGACTGGAGAAGTAAGATACAGTACTCCATAGTCGTTCAGTCATTCATCACCAGTTTGGTGGGAACCCATCGAAGCCGGAACCCCCATCCCCTCTTCCTTCCGGAGCATTGATATCACTCGTTTCTCCGAACCTCACTAATCTCCATACTCACATATTTCCAAACTCGACGGAGCCTGAGATACATTTACCCCATTTAAGATCTACTACCATGATGGAGATCAGGTCTATCGGCTGCTAGTCGGGGTTGCACTGGCCACCACTTTACCCACTTCTGATTTCCCACTACGGCTGGTCGACCAAGCAAACAAGGCTTTCTCCTTCTTTCTCTCTCCCTTTCAGGGTGAATTACTTACTTTCTGCGTTGAGGTATAAGCCTTGTCACAAGCTGCGGGCAATGACGCAGAAGAGGGAGGGGGGCCACTAATCTGTAATCACATTTTCTCCATTATTCTTTTTGATTCTTTTTTTTTTTTTTTTTAAAACTCTTTTTATTTTACCATTTTATGCCTTTTTTCGATGAGGCCCACGTCTCGGGGGAACTAGACCGCCCAGCCGGGTTCCTTCGCTCTGTTCCCCTTGGAATCGCCAACTGCCTTGGCCGTTGACGACTTGTACTTCTGCGGCGTCGGGTCCCAGCAAAAACCTCCTATTAGTGAATGTTTCCCCTTTCCAATTCGATCATTCAGATTTTGCCCCCATTTTGTAATATTCTATTTTGACCCATCTTTAATTTGGTTATTTTATTTATTTTATTTTATTTTATATATTCAATTTCTGACATCTCTTCCCTCTGTGTGTTGGTAACAGACTGTGAGATCCCATCGGGATTTTACGCCTCACTTTCCGGTATAGTTCACCGTTCCCGCGGTTTTGGCTGTTCGGGAGGGTTGGGCCAGTTCATACTTGTTACCTCTCAACTGAATTATTCAGAAAAATCTTATCCGAGCAAACAAAAAAAAGGCAAAAATAATACGAGATTATTGAAGAGGAAATTAACAAAGAAGAAAAACAATCATTATTTTCCTTGGAGAGGAAAGAGGGGGAAAAGATGGATAGGAAAACTGAGTATGTCAAAAAAGGAAAAGGAAAATAATAAATAGCGAAGAAATCATAAAAAGAAACAAAGTCAAGAAAGGGAAAAAGGAAAGAAATAGAATAGAATAAAATATAATAGAAAAAGAATTAAGCCCTACACGCTCATCGGTGTACTGAAAGGTAAGGTACGCTTTAATGGTGTAATTTATTTGCATCTAACTTGGTTCTTCTTGCTGCTGCTTCTTGTCTGGCTGCTGGCTTTTTGCTTTCTTGAATTATTGCTTTTTTTTGTTTTCGCCCATGACCATTCCGTGCATTTTCCCTGGGCCCCAGTGATCGCCCACCATGCTGCAATAAATCATCCCAGGATGGGGACCATCGAAGCTATGGAAAACTGCTGTCACGATCTGGCTTCCCTCTGCTGATCGACGCATCCTAGTTTCTGACTCCTCCAATAGTGATCCTTAACTGACTGATTATAAGCTCCCTGTGCTCCTCCCGGACCTGCAAGCGTGAGGTTTCAATGATGACTGGCAACTGAACAACACACCGCAACCCAAGGATAGTACTATACGAACTGAAGAATCAAAAAGGGCCCTGAGAACCAGATACTATGTTGCCTACTTTAAGATCCGAACCAGATCGCCTTCCACTCTTGTGAACCCATCCTCCCCCCAGTGATTCCATTGTCAACGGGACCAAGGTTTACCAGATGCAATCATTAGTCCTTCCTCCTTCTTCCTTCATCGCTACAGAGTTTGGACACCCCAGGTTTGATCCGGGCCCGGAGCGGCTGCCGTTGAATTTGCCTCGGTCGACAAATGCTCGTCGATATCCCCCGCGGGATCTGCCTCTCCCTCGCTCTATGTCCGGTTCGGTTCCAGCAGACGACCCGCTGGACACTTCTGGACCCGTCAGGCGCCCTGGACATCCAGAGCTGCCTCAAGCCGCGACAACCGTGACCGCTGCAACCTCCGTATCCGCGGGGTTGTCGGGACCGGCCCTGCCTCCGGGACCTGCTGGCGCCGTCACCACTCACGAGTCTGTGACCCAACGTGTGGCCCCGGCCTCAGCCGACGAAGTGCTGCGACAACCCTTTTCGGTGGGCGACGCCTTCGCCTCATCGCGACTTCCACCATCGCTGGTAGGCCAGGGCATCCCACAAGCCACGCCAACAGCTTATGCGCAACCCTCCTTTGGAACGTCCCCTCCCGGTACAACGGCTCGGGCCTTGCCGCAAAAGCCCACTCGACGCACCAAAGCCCATGTTGCATCAGCATGCGTGAATTGTAAGAAGAAGCACCTGGGGTGCGATCCGGCACGGCCATGTCGAAGATGCGTTCTGTCAGGGAAAGAAGTGAGTATTATCATATCTTTTTAGTCGCTGGCCTATCTGTATTTGGAAGATAGCATTGAGCCTCTGGATGCCCCCAAGAAAAGGCAGCGGATTCATTCGCACTGCTTTTTAATGATATATTACTGACACGAGCAGGCCACATGTGTTGATGTTACGCACAAGAAGCGAGGAAGGCCGCCATTGAAGGCGGAAGAAGCATCGCTCAGAACCTATGCAGCTCATATGGACAATCGAGCGACACAGGGAGACCAGCACGGCCCCCAATCAAGACGTACCCTCCATAGAGCTACATCTTCGCGTGAGATTCGCCCCATGACAGATCTTCAGATGCCCGGGGCGCAGACGGGCGCCATGGCCATGAGAGCGTCGGCTGGACATCCACAGAGATGGGCCGCTCCCGTATACTCTCAGGCCATAGACCCGTCAATAATGCAGAGGAGTGTTGGGCACAGACGGTTTTCTTCCTCGGGCTCTGCACAGTCCATAACGGCGGCTTCTCCACCCGGGTATGTCCCGATGCCTGTTGGGTACAACCCTACATTGGGAGCGGGACGGATGCCCATGGGCATGGGAAGACCACTATCATCTTACACACATCAAGGCATGAATCCTACTACCACGCCGCCCCAGTATCAACAGTCCTTTGTTCCAATTTCGCCCTATCCAGAAAGCGCCCGGATGTCGAATCGGATGCCAATGGGAGAATCTCCCATGTCGAGAGATCCACGGGAAGGCTATTTGGAATCGCCAGTAAGGCTTCCTCCCATTTATCCTCCCACGATGGGAACACCGGCCTCGGCATCGCAAGGGCATCGCCTGAGCGATCCGTATCCAGGAGCTTGGTCGCCGCGGACGCGAGAAGAGTTTCTCCAGCAGGAGCACCGGCAACAAATGCCTTCGCATGGTTTCATTGACCCACTGTCGCCTAGCAGTCAAATGCGACACGCCGCATCTGACATGGGGTATGGGGACCCCGTTCCTCGGCAGTTAGGACCTGCGTCAACTTCAGAGAGACACGCAATGCACATGTCGCTTGTACCCCCCTCGGACGACCCATCAACGAACGAGGCGGACACCGAGGGCAACAGACCAGCCAAGCGGCGCAAAATGGCCTTGGATGACATGGTGAACGACTAAGTTGTTGTTCTTCGCATTATACCTCCTACCCGCCAGGGTCCCGATCGAGACATGCACACCCCATTCTTTTCTAATCGCTTGAGGAGCTACGCCGTCCTTGAAGCATTGAGGCTTGTAGCAGGAACTACGAAGATAACGATCTTAATGTGCACTTTCCTTTGTGTCATGTGTGCTCAATCTCGATCGCTGACCTATTGATTCCCTCCCCCACACCTACTCACATCAATTTTCCTTTGTCTCATACACCGTGCATCCAATCTCCATTTTTTGTTTTCTTTTTTGGAACAAAAAGTACATGACCCGTCGATCTACGTTCACCATTTTCCTTTGTCACATATTGTCACATCGCATGGATACAGGCATCGCTTCCTTCTTTATTTCTTGATCTGTTGCTGCATAGCGTGCATCTGTCTTTCTTTAACCGTATACCTTGAGGGTTTTGAATGTTTTGGTCATCGTCATAGAAGGCGTTCGGTGGAGTCCAAACATCACATCATCATCATCATCATCATTGGCTTGATGTTTCATACTAAGTATTTATTGGGGGCAAATGGGAAGAAGGGAAACTAATGGGATGTATTAATAATTTGCGGGCGAGGCCGTCTACACTCGGCACGGAAGCTGCAGGGCAGATACCACAGTACAGGTCATGACTGTGAAAATACCGAGATTTCATTTGAAGTTTAATTTGTCAAGCCGAGTGCTTACTGTAGACGTAACATGCATTCCATGGCCAAGTTCTCATCCCATGATGACGGCCAACTGTTCGTTCGGAGATGGAATCCTCCCCCACCAGTTTCCTCCCTGGAAATAATCTTCACGGGAAGTATACAGTAAGTACCGTACATATCCTTCCCCTGAATGGCCAGGGATCCCAACTTAGAGTTCTCGTTCCGAGAGCCATGAGCCCAATCAAAGGGAGACCCAGGCAAGGAGGCGCGATTTCCCAGATAATGAAATCACTGAAGATATTTTTTTTTTCTTCTCGATTGATCTCTATACATGTCTGCCAAATGATGCAAAATGAAGCATATCCGATCGCCACACTCCATGGCTGAGGTTCACAGTAGGGTTGCACAGTGTGCTACAGTCGCGAGACCAATAACCTATAAGAACAAGGCATGACCGAGTGGGTTCGTCTGTAGAAACTTGGTTTAAGAATCTCGATTGGAGCAAGCTGAAGTAAGGACGTGGCATGTTAGTTGGAGGTCTAGATCATCCGCTACTTCCAGTACTACTACTCGCTAAATTATCTTTCCCTATCGCCATCACGGGACCGGGAAGGCGGTTCTGTTCCACCTTTCGGTAACTTTATCTTCCTTTTGGTTGAAGTTGAAGAATGCATTTATTCAGCATGCGTGTTCTTCTACTTGAGGTAATGCCATCATTGGTTATATCTCCGACGACGACGATCATGATGGTGATGATGATGATGATGATGATGATTATATGGTGGGACTGCAGAAGGTGGATTGTTCTATGGCTGCGACATTCTGTGACCAATGGGTTCTCTATCGCTTGTCATCTGCACGCGTCTTGCGGAACACTTCAGCTACGCCGCGCATAACTTCTCACTGATACTTGTTTAGGCTGTCGAATCTACTGGACGACCTATCTTTGGCGACCACCATTCTTCTATCTACATTAACTGCACGGTTCAAATCAGCTCAGGTTTTTGTTGGTCTGGCTTCTAAGCCAGGCTCCCGAACTTCAGGGACCGTGCGGTAGTCCAGGCCCAACAATCCATGTCGCACTTGTATATTATAGGCTAAGAAGCCTATGACGACGTCCAGTCTTTGTCTGTTTGGAGCACAACTGCAGACTGTTCCTGGCTGGGTTGCAGGGATGGCGCCAACACCACACTGCCACGCGCGTCTGAAATCCCTCTTACAATTTGCTCCCACGGGCCGGAGATCTATTGCCGATCCGTGATGATTATATGTCCACGTTTCCAGCTATCTAGATCGTGTATCACAACTTCTCAATCTGATCTCCCTTGTATGACAGCGTTGTTATCACTTTTCTTCTCGGTGAATCAGACGCGCATAGCACTGGAATGTGTCTGTGGGGAGCTCCTTGTGGTAAGGTAATCGGCAAACCCCTTCCAATTTATGGAATCGACGTGTTCCATCTGACGTGTAACCTCCAATAGTATATATTCAAAGCGCTGGCCCGACTCTCTAGAACTCAACCAGCGCGTCCTCAATATCTCTCTGAGTACTAAGGACATTTTCTCTGGTGTCAGAAAAATGAATACGCTGCTTATCCACCATTGGACCGCCCTTAACAACGCCCTCTCCTCCAACGATATTGGGCGCGATCTGGATGGCAAAACTCTGGACTTGGCCACCGTCGTGGCTGGTGCACGGTACGCCGTCATTTCTTGTTATGCTCCATGCAGTTGGGGAAATCTGGAAGCTGTTGTTGGGCCGCTAACACGCTGTTAGATATGGAAAACGCGTCTCGCTTTCACAAAACACCCGCAAGCAAGTGCAGCGGTCGGAAGCGGTGTTGAGGAAACATTTGGCGGACGGGGAGCTAATTTACGGTTAGCCCTTGCTTTTCCGTTGCATCAGTGGATGGATATTCACATGCTATAGGCGTCAATACGGGCTTCGGTGGTAGTGCCGATACAACAACCGATGCCGTTAAGAAGCTCCAAGAGAATTTACTGCAGATGCTCCAGGCTGGTGTTAAATTAGACGGATCAAGCCCGGTCCTTGCAGAGAAGCAGGAAGAGGATATCCTGCCCCTGGACGACCCAACTTCCGCGACCATCATGCCGGAGTCTTGGACCCGAGCAACCATGATTATCCGATTGAACTGCCTTGCTTCAGGATATTCCGGCATCCGGCAGTCCGTCTTGGACGTGCTGCTCCAGATGATCGAGCAACATATCACGCCCCGAGTTCCGCTGAGAGGCAGTATATCTGCCTCTGGTGATCTCAGCCCACTATCGTACATCGGCGGAGCGATGCAAGGGCACCCATCTATCCGTGTTTGGAAGCGTGGTCAAAACTCCGATTGCCAAGTCAAAGGGGCTGATGTCGCCCTCAAAGAGAGTTCAATTCCAGTTGTCTGCCTGGATGCGAAAGAAGGCCTGGCAATCGTGAACGGAACGGCGACCTCTGCAGCCGTGGGTGGCCTGGCTTTACATGAAACGCTTGGCCTCGCTGCTTTGAGTCAAATCCTTGCAGCAATGAGTGTCGAAGCCCTGCACGGTACTAGCGAAAGCTTCGATCCGTTTTTCGCCAGAGTTCGACCTCATCCCGGACAAACGACAGCTGCCAGTAACCTGTGGAACTTTCTTTCCAACTCGAAATTGCTCAATGACGGAGATGGATTCGGACAGGGAAGCCTACGACAAGATCGGTACTCAATTCGCACATCTGCGCAATGGATGGGTCCGCTTCTTGAAGACTTGGAGCTCGCATATCAGCAGATCTCGACGGAGCTGAATTCGGTAACGGACAACCCACTCATTGATACGGCTGGTGATGATGCTCGCATCCTACACGGTGGCAATTTCCAAGCGAAGTCAGTCACGAGCGCCATGGAGAAGACCAGGCTGGCCGTTCAATCCATGGGCCGTATGCTCTACGCGCAATGCACTGAGCTGATTGATGCATCCAAGAACAATGGGTTACCTCCTAATTTGTCTGCCGACGAGCCTAGCGTGTCGTTCACGTTCAAAGGTGTAGATATCATGATCGCTGCGCTACAGTCGGAGCTAGGATTCCTCGCAAATCCTATCGGGAGCCACGTCCAGACAGCCGAAATGGGAAATCAGGCCTTGAACTCGCTCGCACTAATATCGAGTCGCTACACCTTGGACGCGGTTGCAGTCTTGTCGCAAATGGCAGCTGCCCATCTCGTGGCTATCTGCCAGGCTCTCGACCTCCGTGTGATCAATATCCAATTCATGCGAACTCTAGAACAGGACTTTATGAAATTGTTCAGCCACAGCTTCCAAGTTCACGCTGTGCCCAGCAGGAACCTCCTGGCTCTCTCCAAGGAAGCCTGGGATGCCTTTGCCAAGCAAGTGGAACAGCTACAGTCCGTTGACTCGTGCAGTCGATTTCATCAAGCCGCTCGCGCGATTCTGCCTATTTTCATGACGGCATTGCCACCAAGCACTTCCTCCCCAGGCATTATCCAATCATGGATTGATACCCTAGGCTCTCAGGCGGCTGAGACATATCGCGAGACACGTGAGGCATATTGTAGGTGTCCAGATGCCACCCCTTACCTTGGGGCGGCGTCGCGGAAGATGTATACATTTGTTCGACAGACCTTAAAGCTTCCCTTCATAGTCGAGGGCACACTCTGGCGCCCAAGCGATTCAGCCAAGGCACCGGATGGCGAAGCGACGCCACCGCCTCTCCCTACGATGGGCGACGTGGTTGGCATCGCGTATGATGCCATTCGCCGCGGATCTTTGTATACGGTAGCGGTGGAGTGTATCCGGGATGCGGAGCAGGACATGGCGCAGTGCCCTTACTGCTTTGTCAAGTAGGCAATATGCGCATCGATTAGAAGAGGCATAGGGGTTAGCTAATGGCTATCTAGAATATACGAGCATGCCCTGCAAGTATCGACGGTAGTAGTTACTTTGTTTTTCTTTCTGTCTATTTTATCATGTCATATTATCCTAGCATCTGTTGAATTGATCTTACAGAATATTGTTCCCATCTAGCGTTATCTATGAAGCATTGAGTGGCACAGAAGAATGGCGAGCGATGGTTGACTACTACCTTTGGATTGGCAACATGAGGCAAATACCTGCACTATGGCACGTTACGAGAAACCCGGACAAAGAAAAACAGACGTCTGTTATCGCGCCGATCGGAGCAGATTAATGCAGCCTGACAGATGCCAACCGGCAAAGAATAAGTCGAGATGGCCACACCTGGGCAGATTTAGTGGCTGCACGGGGGCCGGGCCAGATGCTGTCATCGCTGCCGGCAATCGTGCAATCGCCCTCCTCTCTCCATCCATCTCCTCCTCTCTCGGCACGCTTGATACCAGCTACTGGACTAGCATCTTCTTATTTTCTTTTTTCAACATTACTGTGATGTACCTCGGCAGTTAAGCAAATACTCTCATGCTATCACCAAGGTCAGCCAATTTGCAACCATGGTTCGTCTTGATCTCAACCAAGTTACAAATGCAGATATAGTTCTCACATTCAACACCATCATAAAAGCAGGTACACTCTTGCTGTCCAACCACAGGGACCGAGATACATAATACTAACATTGCCCCTTCTTCCCCGCAAATCGGAAGCTAATCAAGCACCTCATCCAGCTTATCATGTCATCTTCACCCCAAGCATGCATGATAATCGCCGGCAAGAATCACGCCATTGCATCCCGCAATGAGCATCGTGCATGTACCACCTCAACGTTCCAGGTCCGCTGACGTTGAGAGAGCTATATTAGAGCTGCAGGGTATGTCTAGGATATGGTTGTTTACGAGCGGAGATTTGACTTTCCGACACATACTCCTGCACGATGGGTTTCTTACCCTTCACAACGAAAGCAGAGGAAGCGGGCGCGACCTCGGAGCAGGCTAGCGACACCCTCAGTGTTATCGACGATGGCAATCTACAATATACGGTTGATGGGGGTGCTAACTCCTCCAAGCGCACGTACCAGGAGGCGAGTGGTGCTCCAATCGAGTCAAAGTCACCTCTGGGATACTCCGTAGGTGCGGTGACGGTTATTTTCCTGAACTTGAGTAAAATGATTGGAACAGGTGTTTTTTCGACGCGTGAGTACTCCTGCCATCTTTCCGAGGCCAGTTGAGCTTTGGGTGTGGACGACAATGCTAAATGCTCGTATCAAGCATCTACTGTTCTCGACGGTGCCGGATCTGTCGGTCTGAGTCTCTTCTACTGGGTCATCGGCTTCTTCATGGCGGCGAGCATGCTCTCCGTGTACATGGAATTCGTGTCATATTTTCCCAGTCGGTCTGGCTCGGAAGTCGTATATCTGGAGCAGGCGTATCCTAGACCACGCTACTTCTTCCCGACGGTCTTTGCGATGCAGACTGTGCTGTTCTCATTCAGTAGCAGTAATGCTGTTGGTATGATGTCTCATCAGCCAGTGTATGTTCAGAGCTAATGTGGGTTGTACTACAGTACTTGCCGAATATCTGTTCAAGCTTGCGGACGCGAATACAACTGCATGGAAAGAAAAAGGTGTTGCTGTGGCGGCATACACCGTGGCCGTGCTGAGTATGTTCTGCCCTGGGAGGATTTATGGACTGGACTGATTATGCCAGTGCTGGCTTTCAACACGAAATGGTCTCTTTGGGTGGCCAATGCCATCGGTGTCGTCAAGCTAGTCACTTTGATATTGTACGTGTACTAAGCATCTCTCTAGTTCATTGAGACTGACGAAGCAGTATTGGTATCGCTGGCCTCGTCGTCCTGGGAGGTCATACCCCAGTGAAAGACCCCTTGGTCAACTTCCGTGATGCTTTCTCAGGAACCTCTGGCGCATCGGTGTACGGTGCCACCAATGCTTTGGTCAAGGTGATGTTCTCGTATGCCGGGTACGAGAATGCTTGCAACGTTGTCAATGAGGTTAAGGTAGGTGACTATTCTTCGTGTCTGTTGTTACTGCACTAACGGGTTATATCATAGGATCCTGTCAAGACCCTTCGCTGGAGTGCCCCTGTTGCTCTCTTTCTTACAGCCGTGCTCTACATCCTCGCCAACATTGCCTACTTCTCCGCTGCGAGCAAGGAGGAGATCCTGAATTCGAATGTCACAGCAGCGAGTCTCTTCTTCGAAAAGGTCTTTGGCACATCAGGGGCTTCTAGGGCTCTAAACGTCTTGGTCTGTCTCAGCGCGCTGGGCAATCTTCTGGCTGTGCTGATCGGTCAGTCCCGTATGTTGCGAGAGTGTGGACGGTATGTCATATTCCATCAAATCAGCAGGTGTCGTTCTAACATGTGTCTCGTACAGACAGGGTGTTCTTCCCTTTACGGAATTCTGGACTTCTACTCGTCCATTTGGAACGCCCCTAGGGCCCTACTTCCTCAAGTGGGCACTCACAGTCATCATGATTATCGCGCCTCCGGCTGGAGATGCCTTCAACTTCAGTACGTACCTGCCTACTACCGGTTCGCACTTACCTAATTTATAAATTAGTCGTCGACTTGAGCATCTATCCCTCCAACGCTTTCAACTTCCTTCTGGCAATAGGTATCCTCATCACTCGACACCGGCGGCAGCGACTCAACTTCCCTCCATCCGGCTACCGAGCCTGGACTATATCCGTCTACTTTGCCATTCTCTCGAGTCTGTATATGCTCGTTGCGCCATGGTACCCCCCGTCCACCGGAGCAGACGGTGGAGACGTCAGCTTCTGGTACGCGACGTACTGTGTTGTGGGTATTGCAATGTGAGTTACCGTTTGACAGCCCCTGCAGTCTCATCATTTTGGAACGGCATCGCTAATAACATATCACATCGATAGTATCGCCGCTTGCGGAGTCTACTATTACCTCTGGGTCAAGATCCTCCCCCGGGTAGGCGGTTACGAGCTTCGTCAGACGATTATCCATGTCGGGGGTGATGCGACTGCGCATAAGTTGGTCAGGGTGCCAAAGGCGCAGGTGGAGGAATGGGATCGGGAGCATGATGCTTCAGGAAGAGTGAGGAGGAGACATCATACTACTGAGATTGTAACGAAGACAGAGGAAACAGCTTAAGCAGGAAGGGGTACTTTGCTTAGTGTTGTAGAATTATGGTGTAAAAAATGAGTTTTTGTTCAGGAATTAACGACTTGTACTGATGTATGTCTTAGTTGACACCTTCTACTTATGGAGTATGATATCGCGATAGCTAATTATGAGCGTGTGGCCAATCAACACAAACGTATTCGACATTTGTATTCTGCCATCACATGATGTATCATGTGCCAGCCTCTGTGTTCGTCCTCTTCCATTGTCCAGTTGGAGAGCTGCAACCACCGACTCCTGGCCAGTAATGTTATATCCCTGGCTCTATTTCGCTCAGATCATCGTCAGACGACACACTCTCACTGAACTAGGTTCCTATGAACATCATATCAATTCCCATATATCCTATTGTGCTATAACAACCATTCAATCCCAACAAGTCATCTTCAACTGACGAGGCTAAGCTGCAACCCGCTCTCGGACGCGCCCGCAACACTCTCTCTACAGAGAGCATCCCAACATTATAGAGAAGAACAGGGTTGAACCGTTCCACAGAATTGCAGTCATATATACAAATCAATACTTTTACTTATCGGAAATAATATCCGACTACATACTATTTACTAGCAATGGGCACCCCCACATCGCAATCGGCTTCCCCAGCCTCAAGCGGCATAAAGCGAACCGCGATCGAAGAACCAGATACCACCACCGCCCGGGAAACCAAAAAGACCAAAAGCGTTCATGTGCATATACACGATGAGTCCACGGACAGAGATAAAGAGGCAGCATCAACATCCCTGCAGATCATCCCATTTCCAGAAAAGGTGAGTCACTACTACTTACTTACCATTAGACCCACGCCCACCTCCCACATATATATATACCCCCAATAGTACTACGCAGTATGGAATAACATAGCCCAGCCCTCCATCAACGAAGAACGCAACCACGAAATCTCCTACGTCGTGGTGAACAACGACTCCCACCCCCAAAGCACCATAATCCTCACGGGGCTAAAATGTCTCTTCCAAAAACAACTCCCCAAAATGCCCAAAGACTACATCACCCGACTCGTCTTCGACCGCACCCACCTCTCCCTCGCCATCATCAAACAACAACAACAACAACAACAACAACAATGTCACCCCCATGAAGGCTCCGGAACCCCAGAAGTTCTCGGCGGCATCACCTTCCGCGAGTTTCGCACACGGCAATTCGCCGAAATAGTCTTCTGCGCTGTAACCTCCCACCAACAAGTAAAAGGGTACG
The DNA here is from genome assembly GCF_003184755.1 of Aspergillus piperis CBS 112811. Classification (NCBI taxonomy): domain Eukaryota; kingdom Fungi; phylum Ascomycota; class Eurotiomycetes; order Eurotiales; family Aspergillaceae; genus Aspergillus; species Aspergillus piperis. Next base: position 1,967,597 of record NW_020291593.1, read on the forward strand.
GCGCACACCTCATGGCGCATCTAAAGGACTATGTGCGCGCCACAGGGCCAGTCATGCATTTTCTCACGTACGCGGACAACTACGCGACAGGATATTTCCAAAAACAGGGATTCACCAAGGATATCACCCTGCCGAAGGCAACCTGGATGGGGTATATCAAGGACTACGAAGGCGGGACACTAATGCAGTGTTCGATGCTGCCTAAGATCCGGTATCTAGAGGCGGGGAGAATGCTACTGAAGCAAAAAGAAACGGTCTTGGCGAAGATGCGCGCACTAAGCAAGAACCATATCGTGCATGCACCTCCTAAACAATGGAAAGTGAAAATCACACCCATAACCAATCCCCTCTCTATCCCCGCTATTCTCGCAACGGGCTGGTCGCCAAGCATGGACGATTTCTCGCGCGAACACCGCCGCCACGGACCCCAGTTCAATGAGATGCGACGGTTCCTTAACGAGATCAGGAATCATAAGCAGGCGTGGCCGTTTCTGAGTCCCGTGAGTAGGGACGAAGTGCCGGAGTATTATGAGGTGATTGAGCAGCCGATGGATTTGGGGACCATGGAGGAGAAGTTGGAGAGGGATGAGTATGAGGGTCCGGAGCAGTTGATGAGGGATTTGAAGTTGGTGTTGGAGAATTGTAGGTTGTTCAATGAGCAGGGCACGGTGTATGTTAAGTGTGCTGGGGGGTTGGAGAGGTTTGTGAGGAGGGTGTTGGGGGAGATGAGTGGGTGGGAGGGGTTGCTTGATTGATTGATTGATTGATGGGTTTGGTGTGAGAGAATCTTTGGTTGTCTTGTTACTACGGTGTTGGGACTATTGCTTGGTCGTGATGTGGGTATCGGAGTTAGTTTAAGCTCTGGTTCTTTAAGCATCTTGTTAGATACAATAGTCATCATAATCATTATCTATTACACAGAGGACCTAGCATCCTCCTCCGATCTAACGAACCAACAATACCATCAATAAACAAATAAATAAATTGGATAATCACAAAAACAACCACATCCCGACCCTCTTCACCTTCCCTACCACCCCCTTCTCACTCCTGAACCCTCCATCCCCATCTCCATTACTACTACCCACCCCATCATCCTCCTCAACTTCTCTTCCCCCCACAACCTCCAAATTCCACCGATCCGTAACCAAATCCATAACCTCCAACTTGACCAACTTGGTCCTCTTAACCAACTTCCACACCAAAAACATGACCAACATGATCGGCAACTCAATATAATACGAGACGAAGTCCACGGCCTTGAAATGCGGACTAAAGCAGGACCAACCCTGCACCAGAATCAGAACGACATTCAAGACGATAGCGAGAATCGGTCCCACGGGATACGTCCAGTTCTTGTACGGGAGGAGATGTTCCAGGTTCTGTTTGCGGATGGCGGCGCGGAAGCGTAGGGAGGCGAGGCCGATGAAAGTCCAGGAGAGTTGATTGGAGACACCGACGATACTGTACATAGTAACATGAGTATTTATTACTAGGATGGAATGGAATGGGGTGGGTGGGGATGGGCATACTTCTGCAGCCATGACCATAGTTGGCCTGCGCCAATGTAGCTCGCTCCGAAGCAGAGTCCACTGATGACGGAGGTGGCGAGGACTGCTACCCAGGGGACTTGGAAGCGGTTCAGGTGGCCGAAGAATCGTGGCGCGTAGCCGTCTACGGCGAGGGTGTAGAGAAGACGGGAACCAGCGAAGAGGGCGTGGTTGGCGGCGGAGATGACGCTGGTCATGATCACGGCGTTGATGAAGCTGCCGGCCACAGCACTGCCGGCTTCGACGAAGACGATGGTGAAGGGGCTGGTCGCGGTGGTTTCGGAGGATAGGTTCGGGTAGTTGTAGGGGACGTCCAGACCGATGAGGACGATGGAGACGATGTAGAAGAGGATGATGCGCCAGAAGACGTTGCGGACGACTCGGGGGAGGTTCTTGGCCGGGTCTTTGGTTTCACCGGCGGTGATGGCAATGGATTCGGTGCCGCCGCTGTGGAGTTGTTAGTACGGATGTTGTTTGAATGGGGGAGGGTAACGTACTAGGCGAAAGAGGCTGTGACGAAGACAGAGGCGAAGCCGCCGATGCCTCCGACGAAGGGGGCTTCGCCGGTGTAGAAGTACTTGTTGCCGATGTATTTATGCTGGGTGTTTGCGCCGCAGTTGACGACGATGCCGAGGATGATGAAGATCTAGCATTTGATTTAGTATGTTGTAAAAAATTTGGTAGAAGTAGGGGGAAACATACGATGATAGTCACCACCTTGAGAAGACTAAGCCAGTATTCAACCTGATAGACAGTCAGTATATGAAAACACATTAGATAGCGGTAACAAACCTCGCCATAAACCTTGACCGACAGCATATTCAGCGCAATAACCACGACCAAAAATATCAAGCTTATTGCCCATCCCGGGAAATTATCCGTCCAATACTCCAGCAGCAACTGAAGCGCAATAATATCCGACGCCGTCGACACCGCATCATTGAACCAGTAGTTCCAGGTCAGAGCAAAGCCCAGAGCATCATCAACAAAGCGACTAGTTCCTTATCAGCATGCCATCATTGACAACCTCAAGACCAACTACTCACCCAGCAAAAGTACAAAACGAACCCGCAACAGGGATAAACGCCGCCATCTCACCCAGCGACAACATGGTAATAAACACAATGACACCACAGATGGTATACGAGATCAGCATCGACGCCGGCCCACCGGTGGCCAGCGCCTTACCCGTTCCCAGGAACAGCCCCGTACCAATGGTGCCGCCGATGGCGATCATCTGCACCTGGCGGGGAGAGAGCTTCCGGGCCAGCTTATTCGCATTGATATATGGAATCTCTGGCTCCAGATAATCGGTAGCTAAGGTGCTGGGGTCCTTGGCATTACGCTCAGCCATGGGCTCGCCAGGAGCCATAGGGCGTTGCTTTTCGATGTCATGAACACCCATGGTGATGGTGGTCTAGACGCTAAGAGGGGGCCATGTTAGCTTAGCTGGGTTGTTCTGCATCGAGAGATATCGGAAGTATGCCGAGACTCACCGATGATTGAGATTTGAACCAGTCAATCTCAGCCTTATAGTTGAGCTCTTCCCGATTAGGCAAGTGTTGGAGACTGGGAGGAGAGACACCACGTGATCCACCGTGGAGAAGCTCAAAAGTCGGCCGTCAAAAGTGGCAGCTGGAAACTACTAGTGATCTAAGTTGTAGATACTAGCAGTAGTGTCTGCATGGCACGCATGAACGAAATAGATGTTATCAAAGGGAAGAGTGCATCCCCGCGAACGACACTCATGTCGCCATCACATCCTGACGCTGAAAATTTGCTCTTTAGCGGATGGCGTGCTCGATTGGTGTTACGTACAACGAATGGAAGGGCGAGGGAATCCTTTGGGGATGAAGAGACGGTTTGCCGACTGCCGCCTGGGGTTCTCCACCCGCTCGGCTAACTTTAACCATACATAGTACAAACTACAAAGAGGCAGCTTTGATCTATTATATTCACTACATATCACCACATTCATTCAATCAGTCAAGAAAATTCCCCCAAGGATGATTGTATCGTGCTATGTACATGGCTATGCTGCCGGAATCTCATAAACTTTTGACACTCTCCGCTGATGAACAATGAAAGAAAACTGAGACAGAAAGGGATATATCCACCAAAGACATAATAATGTATACACTTCAAAATCACCCCAGCAAGCCCGCAGCCAGCGACTCCAGATCTTCCAGAGTCTCGATCTGCTCCGGTGCTTTGCCAGCCGGTTGAGACTTCTTGGCCTTCTTGGGTTTGGGCTCCTCCTCGCTCGCTTCGTCTGCAAAGGAAACCCGCGCCTTCTTGCTGGGCCGGAGGACTTCCTCGTCTTCGTCTGAGGCGAGCCCGCCCTCCTTGTACGGAATCTGGACCAAATCCACTCCTTCTTCCTCCATGGCAAGAAGCTCGCGCTCGCGGGCCTTGCGCTTCTCCTTCTTCTCGCGCTTCTTCTGCTTGGCGACTTCCTTGTCCTCCAGATCCGCTTGCCGAGTGCGCTCCGCCTCCTCCGCCAGGAACTTCGCCTGCTGCTCCTTGGCGTCGCCCTTGGCCTTGAACTGTTCTTCATCCTCCATTTCGTAGATCTCATGGGCGTTGCCTTCATCATCGTAGATAAGCTTGGTACCCTTGCCCTTGAACTTGAGCAACTTCTTCTTCGACTTGAGCAGCTTCTCACGACGTTTAGAGTCGATGACCAGGGCATCCTTGCCATCAAGGTGTACCACCTTGGGTCCCTTCTTCTCCGTTCCGTCCTCTGCATCCTCCTCATCCTCGGAGCTAGATCCTGCGACATCCAGGTCCTTGTCTCCGGCCGCGAAGCGACGCTTGACGGACAGGAAGTCGTCATCCTCATCCGCATCGGCAGTAGCCTGGTTTGTCTCCACAATCGTGCCGTCATCGTTGATAAGCTTGTGGTAATGGTCGGCCAACACGTCCTGGTTCCGACGCTCGAACATGCGATCATACTTCGTGCGCACCTGCGTCTCATCCTTCTTGGTCTTCTTCTTCTCGCCCTCTTCGCCAGACTCGTCATCGCTGGAAAGGTATGCCGTAGCACGGGGCGCGTTCTTCCGCTCCTTGGTATCGTCACCCTTGATGAACTTGATGCGGGGTGCACCAGGAAGACCCATGCTACCCGCAAACTCATCCAACTTCAGCTCCTTGATGTTGAAGATTTCCTTGTCCTTCTGAACGTAGACCGACTTGGCGTAGGAGATGAAGGCCTTCTGGCCCAGGTACTTCAACTCGGGGTCCTTGAAGCACATATTCTGCAGCTGATCTTTGATGCTCTGTTGCTTGTTGGCCTTGATGTTGATGCGTTCGACCTGAACCTTCTTCTGCTCCAGACGCTTCAACATGCCCTTCTCCTCACTAGGATCCAGGAAGAGCACGGCACGACCATCGCGCTCGTATCTTGCTGTACGACCAACACGGTGAATGTAGGTATCAGCGTCTTCGGGACAGTCAAGCTGGATAACCCAGTCGACGGCCGGGAAATCCAGACCACGTGCAGCAACATCAGTGGCGAACAGAACCGCATGTTGCGCCGATGAGAATTTGGTTGTAATGTCGAGTCGACCACCCTGCTTCTGCCGTCCGTGGAGGTGCATCAACGGGATACCGGGTTGCATGTGACGGAAGGATTCGTAGACAAAGCGCACCTGCTTTCCTGACGACAGGAACACGATCGTCTTGGACTTCAAGTTGCTGCGAATAAAACTCCAGAGAACATCGAGTTTCTGTGGAAGGGGCGTAACGACGTAGTGTTGCTGAAGCTTGGACGGCGTCGCGGAGGAGGCCGTTTCATGAACAGCCACATATTCGGGGTCCTGCAAGCTCAGTCGAGCCAAGTCCGACACCTTCTTCGTCTGTGTAGCACTGAAAAGTAACGTCTGGCGCTCCTTCGGAAGATGACCGATAATGGCGTCCACCGTCTTTTGGAAACCCATATCCAGAATGCGATCCGCCTCATCCAACACGAGCATCTGCAGGTTGTGCGTCTCAAAGAACGAAGTCTGATCCAAGTGCTGCAACATACGACCAGGCGTACACACCAGAATATTCATCCGTCCCAACCTCTCTTGCTCCTCCCGCAGACTCTTCCCACCAATAACCAGACCGGCGGAGAACGTGTGATAGCGACCGACTTTACGGAGGACTTCGAAGATCTGAATCGCGAGTTCGCGGGTAGGAGACAGGACCAGAGCACCCAATCCATCGTGCTCCGACCACTGCTTGCGGTATAGGTTTTCCAGGATGGGTATCAGGAAGGCCAGCGTTTTGCCGCTTCCCGTCTTTGCGGCACCAAGAATATCGCGGCCCTTGAGCGCATGGCTGATCGCACGGGACTGAATATCGGTCAAGGTTTTGTAGTGAGACGAGGCAAGTCCGGACGCGGTGGGTTCAGACAAAGGCAGATCGGTGAATTGTCCGATGGTTTCCTTGACATCCAAATCTTCGACCCTTTTGATGAGAGAGTTCAAATCTTCTTGGACACGCTTGCGCTTGAGGTTACCGCCGCGCTGAGCCTTTGAGTGTTTGCCATTGCGGGAGCCGTTCATCGGAGCCATGATGGGCTCGTCCAGATAAAATACTCACGTTAATGAGCACCAACGAAGGAAAGCAGACAAAACGAAAGTGGACTGGTTGCTGGGGAGAGAAAGCGAATCTCGAAGAAAGGCGCGGGCGGTGAAGCAACTTTTTTCTCTTCGGAGTTTAACCTCGCGGGTTCCTGCTGACTCATCGCCGCGATAAGACGGCGCTTATCGGCGTGTGCCTTTCAGCAGCCATGCGACAGTCCCGACCCGGCGAATTCCTTCATTCACTCCCCAACCTCTGTCACCATGGCCGACGATGAGCAAGATGCTTTGGACGCGCTTGAGCGTGAAGCCTCTGACTTTGTCAAGGTATGCTGCCTCGGAACATTTCCACTACAATGACACCCAGACTAACTTTAGACAGGATGCAGAAATTGACCGCATTCGGAAGGCGTTCTCCTTAGACGCGTGAGTTACCGGCCACCTATTATACCTACACTGCATGCTGCTATAGACCTATGAAGAGGCTGACGGACGGAATATTCTATCAGTTACGCGGTCCTTGATCTCCAACCAGGTGTCCCCGAATCCGACATTAAAGTCCAGTACCGCAAAAAGTCCCTTCTCATCCACCCCGATAAGACGAAGAATCCGGCCGCCCCCGATGCTTTTGATCGCCTCAAGAAAGCGCACACGGCGCTTATGGACGAAAAGTCGCGCACATACTTAGACGAATGTATCGCGGACGCGCGACGACTTTTGATCCGCGAACACAAGTACTCGCTAGACTCGGAAGAGTTAAAGACAGACGAATTTAAGAAAGAATGGCGCCAAAAGACAGTGCAGGTACTCTTAGAAGAGGAGGCACGGCGGCGAAGACAAGCCAAGGCCAAGCTTCAGGAAGAAGGTCGGGAGAGGCGCAAGGAAGAAGAGGAGTTGGAGGCGCGGAAGCGGAAACGGGACCAGGATAAAGCGTGGGAAGATAGCCGTGAAGAGCGCATAGGCAGCTGGCGAGATTGGCAGAAGGGGGTGAAGAAGGATGGGGACAAGAAGAAGAAAAAGAAGATGAAGGTATTGGGGTAAGACTGGGCAGGTGTGCCAGTTGCCTGCAAGACTTGCAGTGGTAGAAGTATTTCAACTTGGTCAACTGGCGTTGAGCGGATATATTTGCACCCGGGACGGACTGGTGTTTATAACATCACCATGATTATATTGCTATTTACCACTACTGTTCTTTCATACCATTGATAATTAGTAGCTGCTGTTACATTACCATAGCCCTTAAGCTAGTCTTGACATGCAATGCCATCCACTCGAATATAAACTCTGCTGTTTACTTGATTTCCTGCATAGAAGTAATAATATCAGCCGCGATAAGAAAGCGGTCAAGGCAGATGCGGGGCAGAAAGAACATTCCAGCGCCTTTTTTATTATCTTCCCCTCCATCGCTCGGGTTCATGTGGCCTCTCCGCAATCATCCGTCGTGTCTGAGAGCTGCATTTTTGAGAATTGTTTGGAATTGCATGTGTCTCATCCCTATATAATTGTCCCTCTTATCTTTACCTTTCTCGTCCGATAAAAAGACATCCACCCTTGCGTTGCACCTCGGACCCTTTACCGACAGATAAACCACACAGCCAACCGGCTTACATCAATCCCTCTCTTTCCCCCCCGCGAGTCATCGCATCCACTCCATACCCTAGCTACTAACTAGTACTACTTCAACCACCTCAACCTCACTCCTTCCCTTCCCTTCTTCCTTTTCTCGCCATATATATATACATACATATCAACACTCTCCCACAACGACAATCTATCAATCAATTACCCACCATGACCGACTCAATACCACCCACCCCCAATGGCCTTCCCACCACCACATCAACACCACCACCAACAACCTCAACCACAGACACAACAACCACCACAAACACATTCCCACCCTCAACAACTCCCTCCCTATCCAGCATAATCACCCACTGCCACACCAAAATCCACACCTTCCTCTCCGAATCCCACCCCGCCGACTCCCTCCTGGCCAAAGTCCAACATCAAACCCGCACCTCCCTCAACGTCATCTCCACCGCCCTCCACCGGTACCCTCTCAACGAGCTCTCCCTCTCCTACAACGGCGGCAAAGACTGTCTCGTGCTCCTCGTTCTCTTCCTCGCCAGCCTCCACCCCCACCCCGCCCCCGAAGACGGCGGCCTCACCTCCATCCCCGCGATCTACGCCCTCCCGCCGGACCCCTTCCCAGACGTCGAGGAATTCGTCCAATGGTCCGCCCGCGCATACCATCTCAACGTACTCAAGTACACGACGGACCCGCCGCGCTCAACAATCAAATCCACCTTTGAGGATTACCTGTTCGTCAACCCGGGAGTGAAAGCGATTTTTGTTGGAACGAGACGGACGGATCCTCATGGTGCCAAATTGACCCATTTCGATCGCACGGATAGTGGCTGGCCGGATTTTGTGCGCGTGCATCCTGTCATTGATTGGCATTATGCGGAGATTTGGGCCTTTATTCGCCATTTGGGGTTGAGGTATTGTGGGCTTTATGATAGAGGGTATACGAGTTTGGGGGGTACTGCGGATACGCATCCGAATCCGAAGTTGAGGGTCGAGGTGGATGGTGAGGATGCTGGGGAGGGGGTGGAGGAGGGGCGGTATAAGCCGGCTTATGAGTTGACGGAGGATTTGGAGGAGCGGTTGGGACGCAATTGATTGTCTGTGGTAGTGTCGATGTTGGTTTTGGCTGTTGTCTGAGTCGAGGATACTCGTCGTCCGCTCAATGCTCCCTTCTCCGTGTATAGACCTGTTTTGGAGTCAGACCCTATGTACTCTTTGCCTCCCCTCCAATACCGATGTGTTTCCCCGCATGTCACTCCTGAGCGTTTCACTCTCTTCTCTCGTGTTTCACCATTACTATCCCGATAGATGCATACACTGGCTGCATGTCTTCAACTTGTTTGGCTTACATTCGGCACCGTGATGGTCGCAGTTGCATAACGCTTTTCCATTGACAAATTGTAGACTGCGCTGATAACTTGATGCTAAGAGCTAAACATGCATGGCTAGGCAAATGCTAAAGTACCACTTATGTCCTCCCAACCTGTGAATTCCCTCTCGCCGCAAACCTTTGGCCTCCAGGGTCCAGCGGTAACAGATACAGACCTTTAAATCGGCATCACTCTGCGAATCATAGAATCACTGGTGTCATCAAGAAATCAAGAACAGATAACAAAACCCATACAACCTACAAAAGCTCGAAATCAGCACAAAACTTCGAAATGGGCAACAGTTTAAAAGGGGGAAACAAAATCATATGTTAGTCAACCATGCACCATTGTAAGATATGCGGGCTCTGACAGTTAGCTGGACAGCCTGCTGTGTTCGTCGAAGATGCTTCATGGAAGGGCAAAAAGGCGACCCCTGCAAATACCAAAAGTCGCTCCTGAGAGTTGCAACACTTGGTGTTTGAAGGAAACATTAGGAAGAGAGAGGATGCGTACGTATGGAGGACTTGGGGCACTTCGATTCCACGGTGCTGCAATCCAAGCATCACTTAGACAACCGACCGAGGCGAAGTCACAATAACCTCCCTGCGAGAGGAAATCGGAGACAAGGATCCTGCCTTAATCTCCTTACGAGGGCTGGATCGTTCGGAACGAGATTCAACGCAGGACGCGGTGGGAGTGGCGAAATTGGCCTTGGAGGAAGAGCCCGAGGAATTTTCATTCCACACTCCACGTCGTCCACGATACAAAGGTGTATTCTCCAGACCTCCTGGTCCATTGCGGGAAGTCCACGAGTTGAACCTCATGTTGCTAGCCTGACTCTTCGCCAAATACCTGCTTGTCCTGTCAGTAGAGCCCGAACGGGGTTAAATTCATGAGTGCATACGATGGGGAGATGGATGTAGCAGGAGTCCAAGCTGCGCCCATGCCAACAGGTGACACATAGCTACCCTGCGAATTGGGGCTGAGGTGAGATGCAGTCTGCTGAAGACGGTTAATAGAAGGCGATGGAGTGGAACCCTGAACTACCTCGACCGAATAATTGTATTCGCCAGCACGATAGGCGCGGCGCTCGTTACTCTGCTGCTTGAGAAGTTTCTGGGCCTTAGTGTCGGCGAAGCGAAGAAGCAACTTCACACCGTCTTTGGCAACCGCATTATGATATTCAGACAGGACTTTTTCAGCGATTTCACGGGATTCAAACCTAGTACGAGGTCATCAGTCCAAGGTTCATACCTTTCATCCGAGTGTTTCGGTAACAACTACTCACCGGGCAAATCCAACTTCCTTGCTCACTCCAGTCTTCTCGTCACGGCTGATCTTCTCCGAGATGACATGGTACGGCTCAAAGTGATGACGGAGATCCTGTAGTTATGGTCAACTTTATTTGGATGGTTCCTTATTAGAGCTTGCTGCTTACGGCCTCTGTCCACTCAATCGGAATGTTGGTACAATAGATGTTAGTGGATGACTTGTCTTCAAGGTCCTTGAGACGGGAGTTGCGAGATTTCTGGAATTGTTAGTTTCAATGGTATGATGACTGGTAACCTGAACTATACCTGAGCAAAGCTAGCCTGGTAGCCAAGATAGAAGAAACCGCGAATACAGTTTTCACAAGACTCAAAGTTGTAGTACTGAACAAAGCCGAACCTATGAGTGCAGTCAGCATATATCTCATCAGCCGTGGAACAGGCTCTTGCATACCCTTTGCAAAGGCCTGTATCCAAGTCCACAATTGCTTTGCATCGATCTATCTTTCCAAAGCGAGAGGCATAGGCATGCAGCATCTCATCCGTAGTCTCTGGAAGAAAGCCTCGAATGTAGACGTTGGTAATGCCCTCCCGGTTTTCCAGGCACTTGGCAAGGGTCAGTTCAGAAGGGTTAGTCCACATAGCAGGCACAGCCCGTGGAATCGGCGGATCTTGCTGGGTTAGGCTTTCCAGATCCTGAAGGATGTATCCAGTAGGAGTCTTCATCATCTGGAAAGGTAGACATGCAGGTCCCGACTGGGGAAAGCTGTTATAACCATAGCTAGGCAGTCCAGGGCCTTCCAGGTTCGGGGTGGCTCCATGGTAGAAGTCTCCTGCAGGGCTGGGAACCACTGGGCATGGGGAAGCTAAGCCCGGATAGATGCCAGTGGGGGGTAGATACGGGTTCTGATCATAAGGAAGACCACCGAAGAAAGCTCCATTGGGGAGAAGAACAAGGGGATTATAAGGAGGCACAGCTAGCGGCATGTTGCTCTTGAGACCATTGTACTTGGCCCCGGGACGCTGACCCTGGATGTTCAAGCCCCCAAGCAGAGTGGACAGTCCACGAGTATCAGGAGCCTGAGCGGATTCAGAAACAGCAGTATGCATGGTGCCGTATCTATGCGAGTCAATCTCTGCAGTAATTGTTAGTGATGTTGGGTTTGAGCACCAAAAAGGCAGGTAATGAGATGGACGTCGACACAAGATAGGTTGCTTCAGACCAACAGGGATTAACACTTACTTGAACCAGCAGAATAGCCGTGTGGATCGGGGGAGTTGGGATCTGTAGCGGCAGTTAGATAGGAAGCAAGATCCAAACCCCCAGATAACATAACATACACGATAATAGAGTAGCTAGGGAAGATGGGAGTAAGCCAGTACGCAACGAATGACTGGAACACGGTGAAGATGATGTGGGAGCTGAAGAAGGATGAAGAGGGGTCGACATCGATAGAAGGTCGATGTTCGTAGCAACTGCCTTTCTGGAAGAGTGTGTTGAGTGGAAGCCACTCTGGGCAGGAGCATTGAAGGCACCACTTTCCTTCCGGCGGAGTCGATGAAATGACGCGTCAGGAACCTGGACGTATCCTGGGTTACCAGACCCGTTCTGGTCATCAAAGACTGAATGGTTCATGTTGGCCATGCCTATTGGGAATACTTTGATGGCTGGTATAGGATGAGACGGGTTATAGCTATCCGGTTACGGGAAGGATTAGAGATGCGGAAGAGAACAAGAATTCTATCAAGAATAGATCTACGCGGGGTTATGGACCCGACAGCGGAGCAAACAGTATAGACCAAGAATCCACTCTGGATTGTGCGAGATGAAGTCCGGACTGCAACACAGTTTTCATTCCCTTTCGTTTCATTCGCACTTCTAAGCGGAGATTTGCGGGTCTGTAGCTGTTCTGGTGGATCACAGTCAGGCGGGTCAAGTATAGAGTTGGAAAGATCCGCTGGAGCACGACTGTTTAACAAGCTAGTAGAGGAATAAGTTAAAGCCTTATGAAGCGGGGGGTTGTTGGTCCGGATCATGGTCACCAAGGTCTCTGTGTGATTCACACATCGCTGCCGAGCCTTTGATGTGATGCAGGTTAGTTATTCCAAGTCCAAGAAAGTGGTGCTGCAAAGCATAGCAATGAACATGTGCAGATACGGCAGTGCAAGTTGCGAACCTCATCTTACCATAACTAATCATTATTTCTCTTCAGATCCTAGCTGCCACACTCAATGTAGCCTGCGCAAGGCTTCTATCATAATCTTTACTTCATCAACGTTCATCATGCCCACCGAGTCCACAATTTCTTCCTGGAGACTCGGCTCGCAGGTCAGGAACCTCTCAATCAGCTCGCCATCCACAAAGCGATACGGCTCTTTCGCCTCTCGCACCATGCTGCGGAAACCACGGAACTCATTGAATGGAATGTTCCCCAGCGACTCGACCTTGCCCGCCATGGTTGCCTGCAGACGCATCAAGAAGTCCTGATGCTCTGGGTTGATGATAGCAAAGAGATAGATGGAGCCTTCCACCTGTTAGGGAAATCATATGTGTTAGTCATAGGTGTTCAGCACTCAAGCGGTTGGGATGGGATTCATACTGTGCCCAGAAAAGCCCTCGGGGTGACCGTCACACTCGCCAATTGTTGAATATTGACCGGTCGGATGCGGTTGACCATCTCACCCAACGAGATCTCCCCTGTTACCTCCAGTCTGCGCTTGTCGTCTTCCTCCACACCGGTCAGATTGCGTCGAAGGACAATTAAGTTACCTTCAGCGTCAGTTTCCAGGAATGTATCCTTGGCAATACAGGCAACGCCAGTGGCCCAAACGGTCTGGAAATGACGAGCGACTTCTGTCAAGCTATCCGGCATTCCATTCTCGCCTTCACTGTACTCCACCAGGCATACACTCTTCATAAGGTCGGCGACGGCAATCACGTTACCCGTTACGGTGACGTCGACGGGGGCGGTCGATGTGCGGTAGCTGGCCAACTTCTCGAGCTTCATCGCACCAAAGTCGTTGTTCACCACCCCATAGATGACGACCTGAACCATATGAGCTTTGTGGAAGGAGCACAGCCGAAGATATCCAGAAGCTTACCGTTTTCACAAGAGCGGCCACAATCTTCTCTCCTAGCATAGCCAGCGCGCGGCATGCACCCTTGACAGGCAACTCGGCGACTTTAGTCAATTTCCGACCGTTGTCAATCTCGAAGACTAAGATCCGGCCTCGGATTGACTCTTCATTCTCATCATCCAGGTATGCTGTGCCAACAACGAACCGATCTTTGAATACGTCGCGACCATTCTCATCCTTACCCGCAGAAAACTCCGCACGAATGACGCTCTCAACCAGCTCCTCCGGTCGAAGACCAAAGGCGTCGAGACGACGGAACATAATCTCATCAGCTAGCACAAACCGACTTTGGACCATCTCAGCTCCGTCCTTCAATTTGCGCTCGATGGTACCGATACCAAAAGCCTTTTCAGAGGGCGAATATGCAACCCTACGGGCAGTTTCGCCCATAGGAAGCGTCTGGATCTGTGTTGTCCTCTCCTTGTCCACAAGAGCAATCTTCAAGTCGTGTTTGGTGGCCACGGCAATCGAACCAGGATATGCCTCCGAGTTGAAGTGGCATACCCGAGATGCACCCTCCGAATTGACCGCAGAGTAGATGATGCGGCCTTCGGAGCCGTATATCAAGCTGGGGTTCTCGCATGTGGCGAAGACATTATACAATCCATCGCCGCGAGGCAACTTTTTGAAGGTAGGCTGCTCAGACCCAAGTATGAGCCGGTTCATCCCGGTCAGTGAGTAGTCACTGGCGTCGAAGGCATAAGTGATGACGCTGCCATCTGCCATCGAAATGAAGAGGGTAGAGGGGCTATTCGCAAGGACGTCGGCGACGAGTACTGATCGTGGGAATGCTTCACCAGCCGGGCCCAACGACGTTGTATGAAGCTCCGATAGCCGGCCAAGGTCCAAAACCGAGACCTTCGCTAATTGAGGGAAGCCAACGATACAGACCCCAGCCGAAGATAAGGGCACCGTGACTCCTGAGATCTGGCTGTCTGCTCCGAAATCCTTCTGAGCCACAACCCGAACATCATTGTTGATATCGAAGACTGTCAGAATCTGGCCGCCGCTGACAAGAACAATCGAATCATTGTTGGCAGAAGCAGAAGTGATCACTAATCGGTCTGGCGGGGTCCATTCATTGGTGACCATGCCGCCTTCAATATCGGCGATGAGTACTCTCTGTTCGGTGACTTGCAAGATTCTTCCTCCAGGAAGGTTCATAGAGAGGAGTGTGTTCTCTGAAAGGCTGAGACCAAGAAAGCTGTCCAACTCTTCAACCTCGCCATCAAAATTGAACTGAAAAACTCGTGTCTCATCGACAAAGGTAACGAGAAGAGTGTCCAAGTATCCACCCTTTGTCGCAAGCTGCAGTCCGAACAAGTCCGTAATGAGCTCCATCTCACCAAGCACACCGAGCTCTTCCATGCCGACACCACTGCGGACACTTCTAAGGGTTCCATCATCAAAGGCGCCCGAACCAGTCACAATGCGAGCCTGGCCTGAAGAAAACTCATGTGTCTGGCTCTCACTGGTACGGTTTCCAAGGTCCATGATGGTGAAATCAAGGATGGGTGCGATATTGGAGAGCGTCTGGATGACCTCCAACGAGCCATTGCCGATTCGAAGAACTTGCGAATCCCCTTGGTGAGATCCTACGAAGATAACTCCGCCGCCGAGGTATATCAGCACTGAAGCTCTAGCCGTATTCCCTAAGTGATCCAGCTTCCACGATTGTACTTGGTTGTTAGAATCCAGGACTAGCATCAGGAAAAACAGTCTTCCATAATCATCAGCTAGAAGCCATCTCTGACTATCTACCTGCTCCCAAGCCACGAAAATTGTCGCTTCATCCAAGGGACGCGACACAATCTCGTTACTGTCCGTATCAACATACTTGATGGACGTCTCTCCCAGAACAAGCAAGCCACCTGCATATGACAAACAGATCAGCATCATTCCAAAGGCAACAACGAACCACAACAAGAGAACCACAAACCTAAAGGCGCCGGAACCGGTATCAGATGCGACGCTCCGAGGTCCAATTCCTGCGAGAACCCATCCAGCGACTCCTCAAACGCCGCATCGGCCCCTGTACTCGACGTCGCCGCACTATAATGCAACGCGCGAACCTTGAGCCTCACTTTCTTCTGGTTATCCTCATACAGCAACGCCAACCTAGGCGGCCCCGACTGAACATGCAAGAAGGCAGACGAGCGCACAAACAGCTCATCAATTCGCGCCGTCGTCGGCTCGCCCAACTCCCCGACCCGAGGCGCATCCGGTCCCGAAGGCGGAGCAACCTGTCTCCCCCTCTTCTTACTGGGCAACTGCACAATCGGCACAACAGCGATCACGCCCTCATACACCTCGAGCGTCATAAACCGTCCGCTAGGATCAATCAAGCACCGATTCCCCGTCTGCGCCTCCCGCGACGAAGGATCAGATATATCAACATAGTTCCTCTCCGTCCGGATCTGGTTCCTCTCCCCATCCCACGATAACGTGCAATAAGTGTATCGATCCGTCCCGACAAACAAATGATCCGTAGGCGAGTTCGCAGGCGCAGGAAGCCGAGCTAGCATAGTAACCTTTGCGAAGAGAGAACATGACGCTGCCAGGTTCAGCCCTTCCGGCGTAAGGGAGTATATCTCGAGACGATTCGCCTTTCTATAATTCCAACACACACAACACCAATCAGCAAACACATCCCTCACTCCTACATGAAAAAAATCACCAAGCATTGCGAACAAGCAAAGCAAAGGGATAGGAAAGGAAAGGCAAAGGGGACCACCAACGCAACAACCAAAGTCTCCTCCTCCGCATTCAAGAAATGCAACTTGAGCGCATTCCGAATGCTACTCGCCCGATGAATCGGCACCACGTAAGCCATCTCCGCAGCAGAATATTTATCAATTCCTATAATAAATGCAGTATAAGTATAGCTATGGTACCGAGGTTTTGCGTAGCGTCGTCGTCGTCGTGATGATGATCCCAGTCCAGCTTTTTCGCCCACTGCGGGGAAAACGAACGAACTGCCGTGCGTAGCGGTCAAAAAAAAAAGCGAAATGTATTTATTTCTCCAAGCTCCTGTTTATTTATTTATTCAGTGGGAATATTTGCTGCATCTCATTTTATTTTTCTCCCTCGCTCTGAGGAGAAGAGAAGAGAGTGGTTGTATTTGAAGAGAGGGGATGGATTGGAATGGGAGGGATGATGAGGATGGATGGATGATTGCGGAGCTTTGGGTTCGGGCTAGCTAGCCCAGCCTAGCCAGCCAGCCAGGTCGTACTGATCGATACCGGGAATGACGATGGGTTCCATTTGGTTGCGCGCCGGTTCTGGTTATGCTTAACTCCGGTATTGCCGAGGTGGAGTGGGCTTACATATTATTTCTTGTGTTCTTTTTTTCTCAACATTTGCTTTTTCAAATCACGGGGGAAAAAAATAAAAAATAAAAAATAAAAAAATAAAAACATAAAAAAGGGAATGAATGTATAATATTGGTTAGTAGTGGGTAAGTATTACTAGGTGTGGATTGGTATCAAGGTTGTGGTCATTTGATTACATGGCTACTTTATGTTTGCTACTAGTATACTCCCCTCTTCCACGCTGTCGGGTGTTCCGAGCAGCAGTCGGATAGTTGACTAAGTAGATAAAAGAAAAAAAGGCGACGTTATCGTGCAATTATTATGAATTCATCTTTTCGTATCCTCTGGGCCCATGCAGCCAGATATCAATATGCCCAGTTCTCGCAATAATCATGATCGTCTATCCTGTTCTTTCAACGCTGGCTACCGCACTCATTCACAGCCACTGCCATGCGTGGCTGACCGGGTCGGTGCACAAAACAATAAAATAGGCATACATGAACCACGCCAAGCAAAACAGATGAATAGGCAAAATCACCGGAGTATATATGCAAAGATCATCTAGGCGTGAAATAAAATAATGGATCGAAAAGGCCGTCATGATAGACAAGAAAGAAACTTCGATGCATTGAGAAATTATGACCACACGTCTTCCTGGTAGCTGCCGCTGCTACGCATGTGCTTGACCATCTCTTCGCCCTTCTCGGCGGGCAGACCACGCTGCGCAGCAATGATCTGGCCAAGCACGAGGTTAACCTCGCGAGCCATGTTGGCGGCGTCACCACACACGTAGAAAGTAGCTTTCTGCTTCAGGAGGTCGCTGACAAGCTCGGAGTGTTCGCGGAGTCTGTGCTGAACGTAGACCTTCTGAGGACCCTCACGCGAGAACGCGGTGATGATCTTCAGGTTGTCTCCAAGCTGGTCCTGGTAGGTCTGCGAGTGCCCGATATGTTAGCATCCAATAACAAGATCATCTGTGAAAAGCGAATAACTTACCTTCCATTCATCCTTGTACAAGAAATCCTCGTCGCTCTTGCGGCAACCGAAGAAGAGAACAGTGGGTCCAACCTTCTCGCCCTTGGCAGCCAAAGCAGCACGTTCCTGGATGAACCCACGGAAAGGAGCAACACCAGTACCAGGTCCAACCATGATGATGGGCCGAGAGGGGTCAGAGGGCAGCTTGAAGTTCGAGTGGCGAACATGCACGGGAACGTGGATACCGTCGTACTTGTTCCGAGGACCAGTGATGGAGTAAGTCAGGCCGTGAGGGTCGGGAGAAGGGTCGCCGTTCTGCTTCTGCTTGAGCGCGAGAAGGTAGTTCGTAGTCACACCCTTCACCATGTGAGAGGCACCGGGCAGGCGAACAGATTCCACAACGGCCGTGATGCTGATCTTGTCCTTCTGGACAAGAGAAGACGAGGAGATCGAGTAGTAGCGAGGTTGCAGCTTCGTAATGCCTTCAATAAGCAGGGAGAACGGAACAGCAGAGAAAGGCTTAGACGTAATGCTCTGAAGAGCCTGGGCGATGTTGAAGCATTGGTTGGTGACCTTCTCGTGGAAATAGTCCTTGTCGCTACCCAGACGCACGATTTCTGCCTTGCTTTCCTCATCCGGAGCGAACGCGGCCAAAGTGGCTACAAACTGACGGGACACAGGGGCGCAGACTTCCATATAGTACCGAACAGCAGCATCGTACGTGGTGGGGGTCGGGATCGGGACCTTGGCCGTAACATCGATACCCTTGATGTTGATAACCGAATCACGCTTACCCTCGAGACCGAAAACCTGGAGGAACCGATCCACTTCGGCACCAGCGTTGGTGGGCCAAACAGCGATGTGGTCACCAGTCTGGTAGGACAAGTTACTTCCCGCGATGCTGATTTCCATGTGCAGACAGTTGCGATCCTTGACGGTGAAAAGCTCACGGGACTCGGCGATAGGGGCGATGAAGGGGTTGTGCGCAGAGTACGGGCCTTTGGGAGTACCCTGAAGGTGGCTCTGGGTGGGCTCTCCAAGGTAGACCGTCTCATCTTCGGGGCTCAGGGACTCGTTCTCAGTGACGCAGAACACGGGTTCGTAAACAGCTTCGCGCTCCTGCAGGTCCATTGACTCAGACAGTGCGGCCCACATAGGCTCCTTCCAGGCCAAGAAATCCTCTTCCATCGTACCGGCACCGTCATCACCCTCACCAGCAGAACCAATACGCTGAGCGCCGAGCTTCTGGAAAGCAGCATCGACCTGACGAACCATGGCGTTGTAGTGTTCATAAGTGTTGTTACCCAGACCGAAAGCAACGTACTTCAGCTTGGACAGAGGTTTCTCGTCCGCAGAAGCGCCGCTCTCAAAAGCAACGTCGTCGCCGGTGAAGAACTGGTAAAACTCGACAGCGTTATCTGTAGGCTCGCCCTCTCCGTAGGTGGCGAGCACGAAAACCGCAACCTTGTCCTCCGGGAATTGGTCCAAGTTCTCATAGTCGTATTCCTCGAGGTCAGCGACCATGGTCTTGAGGCCGAATCGCTGAGATCCTTCCTTGGCCAGTCTGGAGGCGTAATCCTCGGCGGTTCCGGTTTGCGATCCGTAGAAAATAACACAGTTCTTGCCCGTTTCTTCCATTTTCTCAATGATGTTCCGAGTCTTGCCAGCCTTGGCCGCGCCGTTCATCGCGGGGCCGGTGGAGGCATAAGGGTCTTTGGCAACTGCCCAGTAGGTGCCTTTGGTAAAGTAGGCCACGCTACCCACCAAAAGCACCGCCAGGACCACCAGATCGAGGGTATCGAGTTGCGCCATGGTGAGGCTGTTCAGCGGCGCGAAGCGAAAGGCCCCAATTTGATACTTAAAGGGTGGAGCGGGGATTGAATGGAGTGGAGAGGCGGATAAAGGAGAGGAGGTGAAAGAAGAATGTCACACCTCCTTACGCTTAGCCTGTCCCAGGTGCGATCACCGGAACCGAGGCAGGAACCGAGATAAGGTGGCGGCGTCCCCGAAGCCAAAGGATAAAACGGGAAGAAAGAATGACGCTATTGGGGGGGTAAACAAGAAAAAGAAAGAAAGGGTGGAAAACAGAAGAAGAAAGGAAAAAGAGGAGAAGGAAGAGGATAAGAAAGTAAGCCGTGGTGTGATTCAGGAAGAACAGAGGCGCCGAACCCACTGCTAAGCAGACCGCATAATTTGGGGGGCGTGAGCCGGGAAGCGGAAGTGGACGATCGACGGACACGAGAGGGAGAAAGAGAGCGAGACAAGAGAAAGAGCAGAGGTGGTGGCAGCCTGAGGCGATGGTGGCCTTTTCGCCTCGGAGGCTCGGTTTCGGAGATGCTGATCCTGTCCGGGTCTCTCACACGGACCAGTAGTACTCCAACAACTTGTTCTCCTTCTGCTACTCCGATTTGTTGAGGACTTATCAGATCTCTCGTATCAGGGTCGAGACACACGATCTGATATTACTACACAGTAGCACTGTGAGTCTGTTGGCAATAGTAGTGTTAGACTACTACTAGACACTGCCGCTTGATATGGGAAGTATCGCTAGTTAAGAGAGCGGTTGCCGGAGGGTTTCCAAAGACAACGATCTGTGACTCAAACCTTCCGAGGAAACAAGAAACGTAGGGAGGATGTGTAGTACAACTCTAAAATTGAAGTCAAAGTAATAGTCAGAGCATCCTGACGGTCTATCTCTCTCCTTTTATTTATCTATTATACTCAGTACTACTATTGCCTTCCCTCGTAGTGGGGAATTCCCATTGGCCGACCGTTGACCGAGATGGCGTCTGGTTCGGAAGGGGACTTCGGCCCTGGCTTGGCTGAGAGACGATGGAAAGTGGCGGCGGAGGCCCTTGAGCCCTGAAGGTGCAGCCGGTAATGACCAGTTGTTCCTCTGTTTCATCTGGGGCGATCTTCCGTAACTCGCTGCCGAGTTCCTCTGCTAACCGAGTTCCGCCTTTCCAGGTCCTGTGCCACTTTCAGTAATTCTTGTGATAGACTGGCATATGAAGGCATCTCTCTGTGCCGTTCTCCCGCAACCCCGTGGAGGTGGCAAGTCCGGAGTGTCCGAAAATCTGGAGTTCCAGTCAAATTGAACTGCGAATCATAGTTTCCTGTTCCGATTGCCAATCAGGGAAGAAAACGGGATTCAGGTACAAGAACGTATAAGATGGTTACCTACTAGTAATACTCGCATAGTCCATGCATATCCGATTCTTTATGCTTCGTATACCGACTTCAAAATACGCACACCGACAGCCAATTCTGTCAGCTGTCTGCAAGGATGCACTGGAAGACCCCATCTGCTCAAGCAGGTGGTGGCTGACCATGGAAAATGCTTGCTCGTGACTGCGGCACATCTTCTGCCTGTTTTCCGCTCCTGGGGAAGTTGCACCCGTTCCGCACTTTGTGTACTGGTTAGTGCACCAAATGTTCTGCATACACTGGCAACCCTTCTCGCGGACGAATTCCGCGCCATCTTAAAACACTCTGAAATGATTCCAGTGTTATCAGGTATTTATTTTATAGGACTTGGACTTGCTGCTACACTCATGAAAGCCTGCTGGTATAGCTCGAACTCTTTTCTTCGTATAATTGGAGTAGAAAAAGGAGTGTGTTGTGTCAGACTGTTGTGGGCTTCGTGTCATCGTGCCCTGCTACTCCGTATATGCGACCCATATCTATACGAACCTTCTATTCCTAGATCTCGTCGCACTGGTAAGCATCGGTGCTAATGGAAAACGGCTCTCGTAAGATCGTCATCAATCGACTTATATCACTCAGGATGGAAGTTCAATTGCCAGTATATCACATGTGATCCTGTCCGGGAATGCTTCGCTACTATATATTGGTTCGCATTCTTCACAAGATCAATTTGCGGATCATGTTCTTGGCTGTCTCCGCACTGGTCATTTTACTTAAAAGCAATTTCATTCTTCTTGTACCGGGACTACTACTATGGTGAGTAACTGACATTACAAGCAGTAATTATCTACTGCTAGTAGCCAAGTTCATATTTCAATTGACTTAAAGTGGCCATTTCAAGAGTTCTGGAATCTGAGAATCTTATGGCTTCTACTTGTTTCTCACATCATGATCGGCTATGATAACCTTGTTGGTTAGGCATCTGGTAAAATCAATGGTGTGAATACTGAAGAATGCAGTGTGTTACAGCATATAAATGCATCCTAACATGTAGATCAGCAGCCATAACTGGTGAAGACTATGTGAACAGTTGTGACCCTTGACTAGTTTGACTGGAACCAAAGTTTCGGGGTGCTTCTTATCTACCGATAAGATTGGCTGGGGGTGAGTATCGTCAATATGGCCGACTATACTATATACTGAGACATAGGAAGTCCCCTTTCAAAGGAACAAAGATAGAGTATCGAAGAAAACCCCCTTAAATATGCATAATAAAAGCGTGGAATGGTGTAATGAGCGAAATGGGTTCTAGGATCATTCTGATGTGCTGATTTTCTTTCCTGAATTTGATCCTCGGGGGCCGGTATGGTCCCCGTGCTCCAGAGCCTCTCCGGTCGCGAGCAAAGGCTGGAAAGCTGCTCCAGCAACAAAGCTCAAGTGACGGTACCTCAATCCCAGACAACCACCCTATCCCATCGATTTCGTCTCCAATCTAATGTGCGGAAGATAACCATGCACTGTTTGCAAGTGCACCCAGGTTCTTTCGCTCCAACTGAAGAGAGCACTAGCAGGCAATGAGTGGCGTTTGAAACCCGGACAGACGTCGGACAACAGCAGTACGTGACTCCGTCTTCTATCGCTCGGTCGGACCTAACGGATTCTCGCTGTGATGGTCTTAACCCTGCTATCTATCGCTTCTAATGGATCTGAGTGATTGGATCATCGCGCGTCTAACTGGTTGTTCGTGGTAGTGGCTTCACATCCGTCGATCAAGGCTGGTCCCATCCAGCCAACGCCATTGCCCCTCATCCCTGACGATTCGAGCCCTGTGTCGCACCATAGCTTTTCAACTCCACCAGAACACCTTGTCACGAGAAGTACGCCATCGTCCACCGTGCACAGTCGGGAAACTTCCACGGTCAGAGGAGGTGCCGACTTATCCGCCTTAACCCCTTCATCCTCACAACCTCAACACTCTCGCCGCGGCAACTCCCATTCCAAAAGTCCCGAACCAAGCGCTGGGAGGTCTGGTCTTGGGTACGACGTCGGCTTGGAGAGGAGACCATCCAATTCTTACGGTCATCATCGAAATACCTCGATTGTCCATGGAATCCAACACTCCCGAAATCCCAGTTTCGCTGCCTCTACAACCTCTACAAGCCCGCTCAGTCCCGAATTGATCGCTTCGCTCGGCCGCGGTGGTGCCCCCGACCCAGAAGGCACAGGCGCTGTACGGATGGAGCAGAACGAGGGACCCTCGGGCTTCCAGGGCCAAGGGGCCAATGGAGCGGTGCACAGTCTGCAGGGCACACTAAGCACCATAGAGGATAGAGATACGGATGATGTCGCTGATGGGACCCTGGCGAGTACAGCTCACAGGAGAATGAACTCCAACGGAAAGCCGTGGCAGGAGCGGTCCCATAGCCGTTCGCACTCGAGGCACCATTTTGGAGCAGAGTCGAAGACGGTTGGGGAATACGCTTTGCACCATCTCTTCAATTCCGTAAGTGTATACCTTTTTTGGCCGAGCGTAACCCGACTGCTGACAGTGGCCCTAGTTTGTAGGTCAAGCGGACAACAAGATCAACCAGGCTATAATGAAGCTGGGTGAGTCAGACGCGCCAGTTGAAGAGGTATGCGGACCGGGCGTCGATTCAAACTTTGATCAATTGATCTCTGCTTTGGGTCATATCGCGCGAGAGAAACCGAAGCCTCTGATTGATACGATCATGCTATGGCGAAAGGCCAAAGGCGATGCTGCTATTGTGGCCAAACAGGCCGCTGGTCAGAAGACTACATCTGAAAATGGGTCCCTGATACGCCGCAACACTGAGCCACCCCAGATCATCGCAGAATCGGCTTCTCAGACTGACTCGGCGTCTCCTGCGACTACACTTTACTCCCGGCACGACGATGTCATCTTGGCGGAGCGGCGTGCGACGGTGTCCGTTTACCTGGTTTGCAGGGTTTTGATTGAGATATTCAACCAGAGCAGTCTTGCTTCGATCACATTGGACATGGCGGACCGCTTGGAGGATATAGTCTTCGGTCAACTCAAAACAGTAGACCCCGAACAGATCTCAGCTTCGCCTCTTCGCATGGCGAACTGGAGGATTTACTCCCAAGTGCTAGGGATCATGAGCGAAAACAACTTCACCAGCGTCACAGCTCGGTTTTTGGCAGAGCTTGAAAAAATCCAGAAGGATGAAACACTTCGTGGGCCTTCCAGAGATGGTGACGCCAAAGCCGAACTCCTAATCCTAGGGATGAGGCATATTCGGATTAAGACCCAACCCGACTCATGGGCTCGCTCTTGCGAATTTTTACGCTCACTGGCCCGATTGTTCGGTAACTCTCATGGGCAACGGGTCAAACAGGCATATTGTTATATCTTTGAAAAGTTACTCCTACCTGTGGCTGCAAGTCCCAACTCTGACTTGACGTTGCCCAAGTGGAAAGACTTTATAGAGCTAGTCCAGTCCCGTCTGTCACAGATGCTAACCAAGCCTCGTCATTGGACTGTGGCTTTCCCCCTCCACGTGCTGCTCTTGTGCGTGTCGACGAAGGAAAACTTCTCCTCACAGTGGCTTTCACTGGTCCAGTCGCTCCCACCGAGATTAAAAGACCGGCCAACGAGAGGGCCTGCCCTACAGGCAATGTGTCGCTTGCTGTGGACCTACTTCTTCCGGTATTCAGAATCGCCCACAGCTACACTGCGTAAAGTCGACGAGGTTTCGAAAATCGCGCTTCCGCCGGGCAAAAGGACATATCTGAGTACAGAACCGGCCGTTGCAGAACCTCTTATCCAACTTATACGGATGATTGGCTTTAAGCATCCTGACGTCTGTTTCAAAAGTATTATCTTTCAAATGATCAGCTCGGATCTTTTTCTCTCCGGGAAAGAGCTAAAGATCGAACAGATGGAGCCGGAAAAGATGGTGATTGGAATCAGGTCCTTCCTCGCCATGATGACAGACATCGAGAATTCTGATCAGCTTTGCCCTCCCGTGCCCACCGGTTCGATCCCTAACCCATTCACCGACATGTCCTCTCCAACCTATCTCCACCGTCCTCAGTTCCTGGCTGACCCCCGGCTTCCAAATGCCCGAGGGAATAAGGGGGATGCAGTATCACGGCCTGTAAACACAGCAAGACTGAATGAGAATGTCAGAGACTATTATTTCCGGTTCTGTGACATCCTTGGCAAGATAACTCTTTTATGCGACAACACTTTCGGAGGACAGGCAGCACTGGATGAGAAATTCGGCGGGACAACTCCCAAGACCCCGATTGCGGAGGCCTTCAGTTTTGGAAGACGGGATGATCATCCTAACATTCTAGATCAGAGACAGGGCTTCTACGATCTTCTTCACGTCGCGGTCCAAGCCCTGCCTCGCTGTTTATCCGATCGTATACCATTCAATTCTCTTATCAATCTGCTTTGTACTGGCACTGCTCATGTTCAAACAAACATAGCGTCCTCATCTGCCGAGTCGCTGAAAGCAATTGCACGGCAATCTCATGCCCAGCAGGTGACGATCGGTTTCGCAAGGTTTATCTTCAATTTCGACGCGAGATATTCCACCATGTCAGACGAAGGCATGCTTGGGCCAGGCCACATCGAATCTACATTGAGATTGTATGTCGAGTTGCTGAGGATCTGGATTGAGGAGATCAAGCAGAAGACTAAAGATGCAGCGGCGGACTCTGGCGATAAGTCTGGTACTGGGAGCAGAGCTCTGCAATTGGACCTTTCCAGCGTTCTCGCCCAGGTCGAGGAGGTGGAGTCCCACGGCTTATTCTTCCTTTGCTCGCAATCGAGGAGGGTTCGCGCTTTTGCGATCACCGTGCTCCGCCTTATTACGGAATTTGACAGCGCCCTCGGCAAGGAGAATACGCGAATCATCCGGATCTTGGAGGCCGACTCGCAACAGATATTGGACGTCAATGACGAACAACTAACTGTGGCTGAGAGGAGTCGCATCCAGAAAGGCAAGCGAAGAAGCGCCACTCAAAACACGCTGATTGAGCTGTGCAGCAGTGAAGTCTCCTATGACTCTACACTATGGTCGAAGGTATTTCCCAATATCATTCGGATCAGCTTCGAGACCTGTCCTTTCGCTGTGACGTTGGGCCGTGAGATCGTGTGTGCGAGACTTGTCCTGATGCACAAGACGATTACGTCGCTTGCGGAGAGTCCTCAGTATCCTCAATACGGTCCGATTGATGCCATTCAAGCTCGCTCATTCGGTAGGAGTAACACAACCGCCGAGATCTTGATTGAGCAGTGGAAACTGTATTTGGTCATGGCCTGTACCACCCTCAACAGCGTAGGCGCACAGTCCCAGAGTCAACTGGCAAACGCTCAGCATGCACGGAAGGGATCGAAAGGGTCACAACAATCGCAGGATAAAATAAGCTCCGCCCGAAGCCTCTTTGCCTTTGTGATCCCGTTGCTATCAGCCGAGCGTTCTTCTATACGAAACGCTATAGTGATTGCCCTAGGCTCGATCAACATGAACCTATACCGCACCCTACTCGAATCTCTACAGTACGCCGTTACGACTTGCAACGAAGAAGCTAAGGTTCGGATTGGTACACATTATCGTTCTCCGAGCGGCCCACGGCGCAATCGCAAGACAGACCGGTTGCGGACTGAAGTTACGCATGTGTATAAACTAACGTCCCACTTCCTCAAAGAACCCGAAGTCTACAACGATGACTGGATTGTCAACAACCTTGTCACCTACGCAAAGGACTTGCGGATATTCTTGAGTGATGCCGAGGTGCAGAACGACTGGGAGTTTCAGCGCCTTCGCTTCCACTACTGCGGGCTTATGGAGGAGCTCTTCGAGGGTATCAATCGTACCAAAGACCCCTCCCGCTGGATACCTTTCGAGTCAAGAAAGTCTTCCTTTTCTCTTATGGAGGACTGGTGCGGATACTCGCCTAATCAGTCCCAGATCTCGCAACGTGAGGAAACAATGCGGAGGAATGCCATCTCACAGAACCATGAGGCTGGCGAATTGCGTAATACTGCCGCAGCCATGGAAATAGAGAAGAAGAATCTGCGCGCAGCAGCCCTTAGTGCAATGGCATCCTTGTGTGTAAGTTGTACTGACTTTCTCATTCCATTCGGGCTACCAACTGACTTTTGTAGGCTGGGCCGATTAGTATCACCACAGAGAGCGGGTCGGTACTCCAATTTGACGTGGGCCGAATGCTTTCTTGGGTTGATATCATCTTCAACACAATCAGTGACAAGTGGCACGCCATTGGTAGACGGGCCCTCAAAAATTTAATTATCCACAATAAGGAGCACTCATACTTG
Organism: Aspergillus piperis CBS 112811; assembly: GCF_003184755.1. Lineage (NCBI taxonomy): Eukaryota > Fungi > Ascomycota > Eurotiomycetes > Eurotiales > Aspergillaceae > Aspergillus > Aspergillus piperis. Next base: position 1,994,845 of record NW_020291593.1, read on the forward strand.
TTGGAACGGTCCATCGAGATGTGCTATGTCACAGAGCGACCGAAGGCATTGGAGAGCTACTTTGAAGTTGTAACCGAAGTGCTCATCGAGCATAAGGATTATCCGCTTGGGTTTTGGAGAATCTTGGGTGCCGTACTTGTTACACTTGGTAGCCCGAAACGGGAGATCAGAATGAAGTCTGCTAAGCTGCTTCGGATTTTGGAAGAGCGACAACAGAAGAGTTCAAGATTACAAGACTTCGACATCAGCATTTCCGACAAGACGACCGCCGTCTACAAGCTTGCGCAATTCGAGACCTCGAAACGTTTGGCGAAGCAACACTCTGACCTAGCCTTCACTCTTTTCTCCGAGTTTTCATTGCACTTTCGGAATCTGCGGCCGGACAGTCAGCGGAACATGGTGGCTGCCATCCTTCCATGGGTCCAGACAATGGAGCTTCAAGTCGATCCGAATGGCGGCCCAACAGCCAAGTCATATATGCTTCTGGCCAATTTGTTTGAGATTACGATCCGCTGCAGTACTATTCTTCCAAACGAGGTTCAGGCCCTTTGGCAAGCTCTGGCCACCGGCCCGCATGGTGGCAATGTGCAACTAGTGCTTGACTTCATCATCAGCCTCTGTCTGGAACGAAAAGAGCAGAACTTTGTGGATTATGCCAAACAGGTTGTCGTGTTCCTGGCAGGTACTCCTGCTGGCTCCAAAGTCATCGAATTTTTCTTGTTGCAGGTCGTTCCTAAGCACATGGTACAAGAAAGGAAAGATATCACGCCAGCGCCACCTGATATCCGAAGCCTACCTTATGTCACAGACCTCGGAACAGTACTTCCTGTTGGGAACAAGCAAGCCGGCCTTTCCTTGGGCCAAGTCGCGCTGATATTTCTCGTTGACTTGATGGTTGCGCCCGTTACACTGACCATGGACGATTTGGTCAAATTACTCCATGTTGTCCTTATACTCTGGGACCATTATACGCTCACTGTGCAAGAGCAGGCCAGGGAAATGCTGGTTCATCTGATACACGAGTTGATTGCTGCAAAGGTTGAGGATGACGCGCCCATCGAAACACGGCAATCCATTGAAGACTTTGTGGAATCGATCCGTAAGAGCGATCCGAAGGTTGTGTGGGAATACGAAGACGCCAGTGACAAAGAAGATGAAGAGGATGGCAGCCGTGTTCCGCCGTCAATGGCTTCTGTCACTCGCCAAGTAGTCGGTTTCTTTAGCCTTGGATATGAGGGGCTGAACGACCTATGGGCGAAAGAAGCGTTGAACTGGGCGACGTCATGCCCGGTGCGACATCTCGCCTGTCGGTCGTTCCAAGTGTTTCGTTGCATATCCATGTCTCTCGACTCCCGGATGCTGGCTGATATGTTGGCTCGTCTGTCGAACACTATTGCAGACGAAGAGTCGGACTATCGAACTTTCTCCATGGAAATCCTTACGACACTTAAGATCATTATCAGCTCTTTGGCGCCTACTGACCTGCTGCGTTATCCCCAGCTGTTCTGGACTACATGTGCGTGCTTGAATACCATCCACGAAACGGAGTTTATTGAAAGCGTTGGCATGCTTGAGAAATTCCTGGACCGTGTCGACATGAGTGACCCCATGGTAGTCTCAGAGCTCATCAAAGGCCAACCGCCAAAGTGGGAAGGTGGCTTTGATGGTCTCCAGGATTTGATCTACAAGGGTCTCAAGTCATCTGAATCATTAAATCGAACACTGGACATCCTGCACCGACTAAGTGCCCTTCCAAACAACGAGCTCATTGGTGATGGTAACAGGTTATTATTTGCCATATTAGCCAACCTGTCTCACTTTTTGCGTCAGTTTGACTCCGATGTTGACGATCCCAAGACATTGGCACGCGCGACACTGCTGGCAAGGGTCGCTGAAAGTGAAAGATGCCCCCGACTAGCAGCTTCACTGCTCGGGTTTGCCAACGGCCAATACAAGGCGGAGAACGATTTCCTGAACCATATTATCACGGAAATTCGGTCTTATTACTTCCCCCGCCAGGATGTTCAAAGTCTTATTTTCCTCATGGGCTTGCTGACCAATACAACAAACTGGTTCCGCGTCAAGGTGATGAAAATACTATGCGTGCTGTTACCTGACATGGACATGCGTCGTGGAGAAGTGACGTGTCATGGGCCTGACCTGATCTCTCCTCTCTTGCGACTGCTACAAACGGATCTCTGTCCCCAAGCTTTGCAGGTCATGGACCACATCATGACGGTCTCTGCCAATCCAATGGAGAAGCATCACATCCGGATGAGCATGGCTTCCTCGTCGTCTTCTCGGGCTATCCGAAAGGAGTACGAGCGCGTGCAGAGCTTGTATGGCATACCAGAGCCGACCGGATGGTCGATACCCATGCCTGCGACGCAATCAAGCATCACACGACACAACGTCCATGCAGTGTTCTACACCTGCGCGGAGGTCGACCGTATGGAAGTGCAGGAGACAGCACCCTCTGAGGTGGAGTTCCACGCCGACGAGTATAACGACACGTTCTTCCCCATGCGGGCGGACACGATGAAATCTATCGATACGCAAACGGACGGCAACATGGGCGACATCGTCCAGAAGCTAGACAGTCTGGATGACTTCTTCGAGGAGACAGACCCGGTGCACGCAACGCTGGACCCTATTTCCGGTTCAACCCTACGGGGCTTTACTGGTACATTTGCCGATACCAACGCCAATCTGTACGATCAGCAAACTGCGCCAATCCTTCGCAAGTCCCTTGCCCGAACCGCCTCAACGTCCTCTTTTCATAATGGACTTGCCGAGTCCCGTCCGTCCAATCTGCGCTTCGACAGCATGGGAACACCATCTCCTGGGACATTTACGCCTCAGCCTCAGAGCCAAACTGCACGGCCCGTTTCCCACACGCGCTCCGTCACGTCTCCAGTCAATCATTTGTTCACGCCCCAGAGTTCTAGTGCACACCATAACACGCCCGCGATCGGATTTGAGTCGGCATTCCTATCCGATGACGAGATTGAGGACGGCTTGGCTGATCACAAACAAGCCATGCCGCATCCTATTAGTCAAACGCGCAGTGCCACGGACGGGTCCTCTTCCCTTGAATCCATGATCCGCAGCGGTATGCGACGACTCACCGGCGGGGCAGCTACGAATCGGGAAAAGGAGAGACAGCGTGATCTGGTTCGAGCTCAACAACGAGCAATGGCTCAGACGGCCAGCTCACCGCGCGTGCCCAAGGTGCCTGCGGAGTATCTGACGGGGCCAACGAGCAACCCTTCTTCCCCAGCACAACAGTGATGGGACTGACCATCACTCTAACCCTCGTGCGACCTTCTTTTGCTTTGATATTGTAAGCCGGTGCTTGGTGTGATTTGGCGTTCAACATACCCATTCGTCGATGTTTCCTTCGTTTACTCTTCCTTGACGTCTGTTCGCCTGCCCTCGTTTCATCATTTCCTTGGCCGTATGTAGTACAGACATCTATAGATTAATTAATTGAATCAGAAGATATATAGACGAGAACATAGTGATATGGAGTGGTACAGTAGTAGTGTTCGGGAAGTCCAGTGGGGAGAGTGGATGCCTCACGGTCCAGGCGGCGGGCCCATCCCGTGACGCTTCCCGACGCCATACCGCATCGGGGCTTCCCCGCATTGAAGGCAGGAAAGGGAAGATCGTCGACTCTCAACTTTATTCGTCATTCCCCAATGATGCCCCTGGCTTGAGGTACTTGAAGAATGGAAAGCAGCGGAAAGCAGCGGAGTTCCACCATCCCAGCACTCCACCGGGCCGAGGGGTGCTCGGTTGTTCTCCAACTTACAGCTGCTCGCTCCCCCAGGTCACTACGCTTCTTACTTCGACGAATACTATCTCTTCCTAGCACTACTCTCTGTGTGATACCTTGAGTAGCCTCTCCCATTATCGTGTAATACCTCTTTTGAAATGAGTTTCTCGCGTGCTCTGCCCCTTCGCAGTGGAAGGGGTGCCTTATTCAGAGCATCTCCTTCGACATGCCGTCTCACGCAACACTACGCTCTGTCTGGTCGCACATTCTCAACTTCTGCGCAACGGGATGCTACATGGGGATTCATTGGGCTGGGCCAAATGGGTAGGTATTCGCAGGTCGGGGAAGCCTTCAACGTCTTTCAATGGCATTGTCGAATTGACATTGACAATCTCTTTGTCTACTACAGGCTACAACATGGCTAAGAACCTGCGCGCTAAGATTCCTGAGACGGATACCTTGATTATTCGAGACGTGAATGAAGAGAACATGTCTAGATTTGTGAAGGAAGCGAAAGAAATCGCTAGGAGCAGCGGCGCTGCTGACGACGTTTCGGAGGTTCTGGTGGCTCAGACCGCGAGAGAACTTGCGGAAAAGTCGGTAAGTTGATCGTTCCGATTTGGGGCTTGTCACCGCTCGATGCGAGCCCTACGTGGCTTTATGATCGGACATTGTTTGCTACTCTAAGGCTACATATTTGGGGTGCTATAATTATTCACAAAACCCCGCATTTTATTGGGTTTGTTTGCTGATGAATTGTCCAGTCCGTGATCATCACCAGCCTTCCAGGGCCGCAGCATGTCAAGGATGTCTATCACTCTATTCTACGAGAAGGTGAACTTCCCAAGCTAGAAGAAGAGCGACTGTTCATCGATACGTCAACAATCGACCCTGCTTCATCAAAGGAAATCGCGAACGCTATACAAACCACATCCCAAGGGCGCTTCGTCGATGCACCTGTATCGGGTGGTGTGGTGGGTGCGCGTGCTGGCACATTGAGCTTCATGTTCGGTGCCACTTCGCAGACTGGTCAATTGCTTGATCGCGTGCGATCCGTGCTACTCATGATGGGGAAGAAGGCGTGGCACATGGGCGCCCCGGGAGCCGGCGTTTCAGGCAAACTGGCGAACAATTACATCCTGGCGATCAACAACATTGCGACCGCGGAAGCAATGAACCTTGGCATGCGCTGGGGGTTGGATCCCAAGGCTTTGGCGGAGCTTGTTATTTCGTCGACTGGCCGGTGCTGGCCTATGGAAGTTAACAACCCCGTACCTGGTGTGGTCGAGACGGCACCGGCATCTCGTGGTTACGAGGGAGGGTTTGGAGTGAGTCTTATGAATAAGGATCTTCGACTGGCCATTACTGCTGCGGAGGAGTCGCAAACACCTTTGGCGCTGGCAGATACTGCTCAGAAGGTGTATAATGCTGTTGAAGAGGAACACCGTGGGAAGGACTTTTCCGTGGTGTACAAGTGGCTGAAGGAGCACTCGCAATGATCGGCTGGTACGGCCTCCGGTATTGTCTGGATGAAGTATATTTCCAATCTGGCAATGAAGTCTCTATTATGGATCATAGAGTACATGGCCATGACTCTTTCACTTGCCAAGCCTGTTCATGATCTGCATGCATTCAAGTACCTATCAGCTATTATCTCATTTATATATATGACATCCAAGCACCATCACTACATATTGAAGGCCCGCCACAGCGCAATGTTATGGATAACTGCCAAAAGCTAGCATGGATTCCATCCTCGTATCTGACCCTGAAACCTTCAAATCCACTAGTCAGTCCCAGCCCCAAACTAAACTAGCCCACCCACAAAACCAAATGAATGATCTGGCGTGATCTGACAAATCCACAAAACCTAACTATGACTCCAACCACCCCCTCCCAGATACAACCCTCCTTAACCCTGCACTGCACATCCCCATCCACCATCACTCACATACTAGTAGTATTAGTATAATACCCAAACCCCAATCTCAAACCAAAAATGCCCCCCCTCCCCACCCAAACCCACGGCCCACCCACCGGCCACCCGATCCTAATAATCCCAGGATGGGAAATGACGCCCGAAACAGAAATGCACGATTTCGAGCCCATCTTCACCAACATTCCCAACTCCAACTTGCACCGAATCTACATCGCCCTACCAGGAACGGCCTCCACCCCAGCAAGAAACATCACCTCCCTCGACGACATCTACCACCACCTCGTGCACTTCATCGACACTACTCTAGGAGATGCTCGCTTCATGTTGATCGGATCCTCCTGCGGGGCGTATCTCGCGCGTGCAATCGCTCAGAAGTACGTGACTCAGATAGATGGGTTACTTCTCCGAGTGCCGTTGGTTCAGCCGGAGGATGGGAAGCGGGATGTTGATTCCTCTCTGGAACCATTGATTAGGGATGAGGGGGTTATGGGTAATTTGACGGATGAGGATAGGACGCTTCTTGGGGTTGAGAACGGGGGGAAAGTGCTGGTGCAGACGGAGGGGTATGTGGGGGAGTTAGTGAGGAAGTATCGCGAGGTGTATGTTCCTGCGGAGGAGGGCGCTGATAAGGGGGTTTTGGATCGGATAAGGTGGGATGTGGGGAGGTATCGGTTGAGTGAGGGGGTACTTGGGAATGGGAATGGTGGGGAGAAGTTGATGGCGCCGACGCTGGTGGTTTGTGGGAGGCAGGATGAGAGTGTAGGGTATAGGGATTGTTTGGGTCTGTTGGAGAGGTATCCGAGGGCGACGTTTGCGGTGCTGGATCGCGGGACGCATGGGTTGCCGGTGGATGCGAGTGAGAGGGGGGTGTTTGGGGCGTTAGTCAGGGATTGGGTTTTTAGGGTTGGGGAGTGGAGGGATAGTCATCATTGATTTTGTCTTGGTGGGTTGTAGTATGTACAGTTTGATGAATTGGGGTAATGTTGGGGGACATGGTTGGTGAGGATGTAGGGGTTATGGTTTGCGGGGTGAGAGTTTGACGAGGAGACCTTCTTGTTTGACGAACCACCTGTGATAGTGTTAGTATTGACCTGGCTGGTATGATATGTTTTGGATTCGAGTTGTGGGTGGATGGTAGTATACGTACCAACATGTTTCCTTCCATGGCTCTTCTGGGTTCGCGAGTTGAATGTCGAAGCGGTTGAGGAGGGTTGGGATCATCTATTTCTCGGTTAGTTGATGTTGAAGGTCGATTGTAGAGATGGTATCATCAAATTTGAGTAGCTATTACCTTGCTCATTTCCATCCAGCTGATATCTGTGAGAGAAGTTAGCTATTTAGTTTGTATAATGACGATAAGGTAGACGTACTCTTTCCAATGCAGAGTCGGGAACCACCACCGAACGCAAAGAAGTATCGTCCTGATATTAGGAGGGATATGATTAGCTGAATAATAACATAATGTGGAGGTATGGACTCACTCATATCGCCTGTCTTCTCTCCTAGCCATCTTTCAGGGCGAAATGCTTCAACATCGTCGCCGAATATACTGGCGTCGCGATGGACGACCCAGGGGTTGACGCCCACGGTTGTCTATTATTTCATCCAGTATTAGTCCACAGTCCTTCATTGGGCAGTCAACAAGCCCTGGATACTGAAGTCATCTTACCCCCTCCGGCAAAAAGCACCCATCAATAACAATCCCCCCCTTAGGAACAACACGAGGCAGAGTCATCCCTACAGCCGGGTGCAGTCTCAATCCCTCCCACATGCACGCCTGAAGATATGGCATGTCATTCGCCTGGTCCAGCGTAACCGGATCCGAGAATTTCCCTTGACGTTTCCGCTCTTCAATCTCATCCCTGAGCTTCCTCAGGCAAGCTGGCGTCCTCAGCAAATGGTAGATGATCGATCTGATCGAGATAGCAGTAGTATCAGAGCCCGCAAAAACATTCGACGTAGCCATTGAGAGCACGTCATCATCTGACAGTTGATTTCCTTTCTTCTTCTGCACGTCAAAGAGCTTGGATAAGATGTCTTGCTCTTCTTTAGCCTCTTCGACATGCTTCCCCTCTCTACGGGCCAGGATCTCACGAGCTGCAATCTGTCGAATCGTACCATGGCGCGCTGCGATACCCAAGCGACTTCCGATGAGAGGCGTCATGTAATCATGCAGCCAATAAACCCAGGGTACTTGGCCCACCCAGGAAGCCGAGCGAAGTGCGTTCTCAATCTGACTGAATGCGCCACCGTCTGATCCGTTCTCGAGGAAGCCAAATGATTTGGAGAATGTAATTTCTCCAATGACATCTGCGTGTTGCGTTAATTAGAAGGTACGTAACATGCATTGAAGATCTTTGGGAAAACTTACCAAAAGCAAACAGCTGCACCCACTTCCCCATATCAACAGTTGCGTCAGGCCCTTGCCGGTGCAGACACTGCATGAGTCGTTCGACGACTGCATCTACGCCATGCTCAAAGTCCTTGAGACTACTCATCGAATAGATATTGTTGACGAGTCGTCGCTGAGCACCATGGATAATCTCACTTCGTTCTGCAAAGAGATCGAATTTACGACGACCTTGCCAAACGCCTTTATTTTATCTCAGCCAAGTTGGACTTCTGTACAATTGAGGCGGTGAGTGGACTCACTGTACCAATCACTCTTTTCGAATCTGTTTCCAGCCCCTACACGTTGAAGCGTCAGCGCTGTGACGAAACAAAATCAGATGAAAGCGGCCATACCATAAATCATCTGGATGGCATCTAAATCTGCCACACTGACTTCGCTTGGCCCGACACGAACCAATTTGCCATATTTCTCATGAAGACGAGGATACAATCGATGCATATTGCCTTTGTCTGAGAAGAATACCAGCCACCATCGCGAAAGACTGGCCCAGAAAGGACCGGGGACTTTAGCTAATGAGCTGTAGAAGCGGATGTATAGAACGTAAGTGATGAGCGAGAAGATTGCCAAGAAGGCAATATATGGCAGAAAGTATGAGACGGGTTCATGATGTGTTGAATCAAGTCGAGTTAAGTCGCTAAGCAGGCCCATCTTGGTGAGTTGTTTGGTGATGAATTGATCTGGATGAGTCTTGGGAAAGCATATAGAGAAGTAGAGGAAGAAGAGGTCGATTAAATAACTTGAGAGTCAGTGGCACTGATCAGCACCAGAAGGACGTTGTGTGTCGGACTGTAATTACTGCTGGCCGGGTAGAGGTCATCTTTCACCGACCTGCCACTGGTCGGTTGCGGGGGCGGGTAGAGGATCTGCGGGGTTCTCAGCTTCATACCACGGCACAAGGTAGTGTATTCCTCTTAGTGCAACGATGCATATACATAATGATCGCTGGTATTATTAGCATCGGCCGGAAAGCTTAGGACAATTCCCAAAAATCAGGAACCTCATTTGGTGCTGAGAATCAAGCTTGGAACTAAAGGTTCCACTTGAGGTGGCTCATAGTGGTATGTTTCGGCTTCGGTAATATTACCATACAGCACCCGAAACCAATTATAGTATTCGTCTTGACTACAATCATATTGTGCTAAAGGTTATGGGGATTACACCTGCATCATTTAGATATTAGCCTGGAACCGTGTGTCAGCAAATGGCGAGGAAATGTCATTGAAATTCAGCCAAATTATTGACTACGCTATGCCACAATTCGCAATCAGACTGGAAAAGCCCAGCATAGTATCCATGTCTCCTCAGTGGGTGTTAATGAAGCCGGCAAAATATTCTTGAACGCTATTCGCCTCGTCAAATTGTGCTGCATACCCCAAGATCCCATCAGGTCGAATGATGACGACTGCACCGTTGCTATCAGACACCCTATAGGCGGCATGGGCCGAGCCCTCTGGGTCGTAGTAGAGTCGACCGATTGTCGGAATACTGAACCTTTGGTCTCCTCCAGCAGGTCTTTGAGCAACCAAAGTTATAGACCGAGCCATGCTGCGAGGAAGGCACTCGATAAGCTGTTTCACTGTCTTCACGGCACGGGTGAGTCTCTCCCCAGTCTTCTGAGGATGTCCAGCCAGTAAAAGAATTGTCCAAGCGCCAACGTTCGGCATCAGGTGGAGCAATCGAATCGGTAGTCGTGATCCTGGAGCATATATCAAAGCATCTGGAGCTCTCCAGCCCGCTGATATTGCTGTCGCCAAGGAAGGCTTGTTGATGACACTCTCGTCATAGTGAACTCCTAATCCGATACAAAAATCAATTGTATCATCGAAGACCTTGGCAAATAGCTCATTCGAGCTTAATGATAGATCCCTGTACCTGTCAGGGACGGTCCCCGAGATGGTAGCTGAAAAATCCTTGTCAAGGTTGATTAGATATTGCGCTACAGCACGCCGCTCTCTATCATAGCTGCGAAGCACATCGATACTATACCAGCCTTTCACAATGCCGCCGAGCTTCCAGGCTAGGTTTACTGCATCATGGACGCCTGTGTTCATGCCCTGCGCTGTGCCAGATGAGTGTGTATGACAGGCATCTCCTGCTAACAACACTCGGTCGTCGTTATAGAAGCACTCTGCTACGCGCTGATTGATGCTGTGGTGGAAGTCAGAAAGAACCTGGAGACACGGAAACAAGACTCACCCATATAAAGTCCACCAGTCTATGGTTCCAAATTCCAATGTAAAAGGTTCCATGGACTTGACAGCTTCCACCTTTGCACCCTCAAGTGTAAGCTTATCCCCGTATTTGGCGAGCAATTCCTGTGTCATAGCAAAACCGATCCGCTTCACACCATGATCTAACTGAACCCATAGCACATTCCCATGGCTTTTGGATTCAATGGAAGCGAAGCCAATATCAGCATCGGGCATATCAGTCTTGAAGCGCCCATCGATTCGTACCCATCTGAAGTTGGTGTGATCGCCTTCAAACGAAATGCCAGCGAGACGTCTCACAAGCGAGTGGCTGCCATCCGCGCCAACGATGAATTTACTATTCAGCAATATCAGCATGATTCTCTTCAAAACAACAGCAACATAGTGGACTGCCTGCATACCTCCTCACCGTCAGTCTCCTACCCGAGCTAGCCTCCGTTACATGTGAGACGACCTTATAATCGTCATCACAGGCCTCCTCGACGTCGAAGCTATCTAATCTCCATCCGATGTACGGCTCGCCTCCAAGCGCTACATATGCATCTCGTATCACCTCCTCCGAGTACTTCTGACGAATATTCAGACAGTAGTCCAGGAACGTGCCACGCATATGCTGGTACATAATTTCCCAGCCTCGGGCCGTCACCCGCTTGCCATCTCGGTAGGTCACACTATCGCGGGCCACGTAACCGATTTGGTTCAGGTCGTCTAATATGCCCAATTGGTCCAGCAACTCAAGCGTGCGCGGATGGAGAGTTGTTGCTCGACCATACATGGCTTGTTCAGCTTTGTCATGTTGCTCTGTGCCGAGCAATCAGTGAAGCTTAGCCACTTGGGGGGATTCATTAGAGGGAAGAAAGTGGGAAAGTCCTTACCAACGAGTAAAGTGTCCACACCCTGTCTAGCAAGTGCATACGCAGTAAGCAAGCCAGTAGGCCCGCCACCGCTAATGAACACGTCTGTTTTTCTGGTCTCAGCCATGGACGCTAGAAATGTTCCAGTAGTATGTGACAAGAGGAAAATGGGACGTCAATGGATATAAGCAATGCGCTTGTGGCAGAGTGAATTACTTTGAACTTGGGCAATGACTCTGCGAATTCTTAAAACAGTGTATAGTGTCAGCTAAGTGTTGCACAGGAAAGCGTTAGAAACCCCTCACACATGACCTTGTCATGTGCGGGGTTCATGCAAGATCGCCTTAGAGATTGGCGTTTTTAAATGAAGGGTCAGGTAGCTTGGTAGCTCTGGACCATGTCCTGTTCCTAGGAAGTCCTCTATGTTGGCCAGGTGGCTCTCTCTTCTTCGATATTTTAATTCAATTTTTAGTAGGCTGAGCTTCATCATGCTATGGCGATCATCAGAAGAATGATGGCGCTGCCAACCAAAGGTCATCCCATAGCATCTGCATCAGAGAACTATTCACATCATCTTCACTCCAGAGAGAGTCCAATGCCTCAGAGAATTGGGTATCTAGAGCGCCTTGGCTGGAACCATCGCCAACCTCTGATCCATCGAGACTGAAGATATTCGGTGCTTTAGATAAATTTACATCATGGCCCAAGTGTCGGTCTGTAGTTTGAGGCGCAGGTTTTTCAATATGCACACTGGTTTCATGCCCTTGGCCGCCTAGCACTTGAGATAGGGTCTTCCGTAGGTTGGTGGCGCAGTTTCTGGCGGTGTTGCTGTACAGGTCCATGTTTTCCAAGCAGTCACAGCAGCTCTTCCAAGCATTTCCCAAGACTGGTTGAGAAAATCTAGACTTCATAGCAGGGGATGCCTGTGCCAGTATAAGAACAACGCCAGCCGTAAAAGCATCTAGTGATTTAATTCAGCAGCCGCCGCTTCATACTCGTCATGGGGAGCACATACAAAAGACATTGTACCACCACACACTTGCCAGTTCCGTCGTCGAGATTTCATTCATGAGATGCGACAGCTCAATCGCAGTCTCGACACATGATGCCGAGCAGCTGATACTGAAATCCACGGCTATTCTGCTTTTCAACGGTACTTGTTGGTGTCGAGGGTAGCCGCCCGCTTGACGCGGTGGCAGATTGTCACGGCAGAACTTGACGAATGTAGGACGAAGAAGCAAGATCCTCAGATGAAGAAATCTGGGGCAAAAGTCAGTGACGTATCATCAAACGATTCGCAGTAGCGTTCACCTTCCCCTCAACAGGCTGCTTTCACGACGGAATGGTCCAGCCACACCAACGGGCTGCTGTGCATCACGCCATTGTAGAGCCGCTGGGAGACTTGATTCGAATTCCAGAAGCTCCTCTTCTAAACTGAGCAAGGTCTGTGCTATCTCATTCTCGGACTTTGGCCGTTCTGACTGATCAGGAGACCCCCCGTCCTCCCAAGGCTCATAGACATCATATAGTATCTTTCTGAGTATCTTGTATAACTGCAGAGTTCTGACATAGAACTCAGCTTTTGAAAGCGTGCCCGCTGGCGATTGGCAGGCTGCTGTGCTTGAATCGAGAAGTTCATCATCAATAGCTTCTGGAAGAGGTACTGCGGAAGAATGAGTCATGGGAGGACGACCCAGCATCATGCTACTTGCACTTGGGGTTTTGTCAGTGATATGAACGTTCATAATCTGATTCACTCACAGATCAAGCATTACACATCCATGCCAGACACGCCTTCTCATCTGTATTTGGGCCGGTGTCCTAGGTCTATCGGCCTTAAGAGAATGCATTCCGAGAGATTGAGCGATTCTGCAAGCAAGGCCGATTATATTCCAGCATCTCGATGGAGATTCGCCTCCTTGCAAGTATTGCGAGGTCAATAGTAAGGTTTGTACTAGGGCTAAATCACCTTTATCAAGTGACATCACATTCAATAGTCGCTGCGAACGCTGAAAGAACTCCTCCGCTGTAGCTTGCCGCGCTGTATGATCTAGTTTAGAAAAATGGCATCCAAGAGCAAATATTATGTTCAATGCGCAATGAAACAGTGCCGGGGGCACGTAGGCATCTCCTAAACCCAGTCCGGACGAGATGGTTTCCGTGTCTGTTTCCGTATCTGGCGTCCATAAGCGCCTATAAGCGCGAAGAAAGTTTGGTTTATGAACATATGGATACAGACTGTGAATTTTATCGAAATAGAAATTTAAGAGATAGTCCGCCAGTTGTCGTGGTGGTAGATCGTAGGCTTTGACACTCAGACTATTATCAGCCACTGGTGGCATTGGAATTGATGGTGTGCCAAAAGTCGCACTCGGAACCGGATTTGTTGTTGATCGTCCTTTTTCAGGCTCTTTTGTTGCAGATTCTTTGATCTGATTCAGAAAAGACGCGACCGATGAATCACCAAAGAACTCGTCCTCGCTCTCTGAAAAGCCGAAGAGTCCGTCGGGTGTTATGCCCATTGCGGTGATTCGGCTTCGGCTTCCTCTAGAACTCCGGAAGCCCGAGGCTTGCCTTGTTCTTAGATTAGAGGCATTGTGTCCGTCATTGCTCATGAGGGCATTTTGAGGGAAAGCAGTGGGACCATCCTCTGTGTGTGCTCGCAAAGGCATGCTCCGAGAGTCAGCGGTATCGTCATTCATATTACCTTGTTGACTGACACCACCTGGTGTTCTCTGTCCAATTCTGGGTTCTACTGAAGCAAGTGGGCTTCCAGACGCAGGAATGTGGGTGGCTCTTGCAAACGCAGCTCGATCAACGGTGTGTAACCGGTGTATATACCTGGAAATGACAAGTACAGTTGGCCCGAGGCTTCGTCCACTATCCACAGCAGGGTCTTACTGGTTATCTTGAGCTTTCCTGACACTTTCCACGGGATAAGAGCACGAGGTCTCTCGTCGCTTGCATGGGCCACAGCTGGGCTCAATGCCATCGCAGCGGATTTTTCGCGCACGACATGGTAAACAGGCGAGCGCGATCTTTCTTCTTTTCCTGTACTGCTGCGACTAATCATAAGTTAGACCGACGCTGCCACTTTGTGTGGAAGCAGGTATGTACGTACCATGCTGTATTTGAGCAAGCAAATAGAAGCGCGGGGTACCCTGTCGGCAAGGTCTATGGAGAACAAGTATAAACTGCTGGGCTAAGCTAATGTGTATCTGTTGTAACTATACAGACAGAAGATGCTGAGTGTTGTAACTTGCAAGTGAGTCGGACGACTTGTAGTATGTCCCGCTGAATACCCCAGATAAGCGGGGCGTACCGCCCCCAGACGGGGTAGCGTGACCGCTGCCCGTTGCGAAGAGGAACCGCCTCTCTCAACATTCGTCCTCCCTAGAATAAATTGATGGATTCTTAAGAGCATTGTATTTCTAGTTACTTCACATATCTTCTGGGGCGATTGGAATAGAGTGAGATTAATACATAGTGAGGAGACTGCTTGGCAAAGTAACAGTGGCCTGAAGCATCGTACTCAGGATATTCGCCGACGTCACGGCATAGAGAATGCCCTCGCTTTACGAACTTTGTTTCCCAATCCCTCATCAAGAATGTATGGTCGCCTTGCTAGGCTTTGGCTTGCTTCATTACTCTCGTTTTCCGAATTTTCCCCTCATATTGAAGCAAAAGGAGGAATCTTACCCCACGGGGTGTCATCCAACTGTATCGGAGGTGTATCGGTAGCAGTATCGGATACCGTACCGGATGCTGTATCGGCAGGTGTTATCATGTGTGTGCCGAGAGCAGCTTCTTCTAACATCAATGACCCATTGATCGACGCGCCCTACCGGCTTTATAAATGTATTTTCCATGATTACTTGTCCAGACGGGATTGCCAAAAGTTGATTATGCATTTATAATTCGACATAATCACTGTGGTTGGGTTGTGGTCCAAGACGCTGATGGGGAGCCCGATACTACACTTGCTTTCGTCTATGACGAGATCGTTAGGCATGTTGACCAGTTCAGAAAATTAACCTTGACTCTATTATGGCCCACTACAATTCTACAGTCTTTGAGGAACCAAAATATCTGCGTCGTAAATTAAGAGGCAGCGCAGAAAGGCCACCTTGATGCTTTATCTTATTACATATATTATAACACCACCCGTCTTTATGGTACAACCTCAGAAAGACCCCAATCTCCAAAGTATATGTTTCCCATCCAAGATCATATTATCGAATACAAGGGAGAGAAAAGAAAAGGGTCAAAAGACACGACCTACTCCTTCTTACCAGCGGCCTTGTCATCCTCCGACTCACTCCAGTCCAGTAGCTCCATAAGCTGTTCCTCAGAGAGATTGTGTGTCCGGCTCTCAGCCTCCTTCTCCAGGTTCTTCATGTACTTCTTCTGTCTCTTCCGAGCGTTCTTTCCCCACTCAGGGACGCCGCTCGCCGTCGCGAAGTCCTCTCCATCTTCAATCTCATCGTCCGTGTTCTCCACTTCTCCGAGGACTCGACCAGCTCCGGCGCCGCCACGAAGCTCATTAGCTGACATCTTCGCCTTCTTTCCATCCTTCTTGGCTTTTTCCTTCTCCAGCTGCTTCTTGCGGTCTCGGTCATGCATGAACTTGAAGAAACGCTCGATGTATGGCCGGACGAGAATGTAGCCAATCACGGACAGAATGACCTTCGTCCAGCGGTTGATGCTCACATCGGCGAAGGAGGCATAGAGGTTTCCGAAGAATCGGGTAAAGATGGTCTCAAAGAAGCTGTAGAGTTGACCGAAAAAGTCGTTGAGAGCGTCAGCGGCAACTTCGCCGGGATCGCGGGTTGCCATTTTGGAAGATATGTTTTGTTTTCAGGTCTGAAGTGGCTGTGTGTCCGAATGCTGCTGGGTTGCGTAGAGGGGAGGTCGCCGGCTTTGGCCGGAAGATAGTGGATGTTTTGTTGGGAAGCTTTGTCGTGGGGTTTCGGAGGCTCAGGAGGCAGGCTCGCGGATCGTATATAGTGAGTTGATTGCAAGGCAATTGTTCTGCCTGACAGACCGACACGACAAGAGTAAGGAGAAGTCCCTGGTTCGGTGAACAGGCGTGGAACTCAATGGACAGTAGAGAAGAATTCCGAATGTGGAAATGGGTCGTTCGGGTCTAGCGTCATTCCGCGTTCGGAGTTATGGATTCTCCGGGAGGGGCTGAGAAGCCAATCACAACTGATCTCGATTTGTATGTACGCTCAACGCGTCTTCTGGGACACGAGCATCGCGCGTCGAAGACTGCTGGATCGATCAACGATATATCCCATCCTGTCGCCACGGACACAAGCCTGTTTCGCAACAACTATCAATTTTGCCATAGATCAAGCATCTTGCTTTTCCGATAGCCTCGATCGAGAATGGAGCAGAACGAAGAAGTCAATCTTGAAGAGGTAAGTATACATCATCCATAGCATACATGGCACACAGTAACAAATCGTCTTGCAGCGCTTGAAATCTGCTCTCTGGTTATCGATTGGAAAGATCGTGGATGAAGAGACCATTAAGCTTGGTGTCAACGCCACCCCTCAGTTCATCGGAGCTTTGACTGAAATGGTCTGGGCCCAGATTGGTAGGTTCAATGTGTACACCACCAATTCGCAGACGATTCTTCATGCCGTTCATTCATTGCATGGTGGCTTTCGTCATGTATCGATCACTGTAACCTGTAGCTGACTAAGGATGATGAACAGAGACGGTCAGCCAGGATCTGGAGTCATTTGCTAAGTAAGCCAGATCCCTAAGCCTAGATTCCCAATTAGCAGGGCCTGGTTACCTTGTTTTGATGTGGTCGTGACCTTCCAGGGGCGATCTGGATAAGGATATGCTTGACCCTGGTTCCGGGCTAACACTCGGCATTTCCTATTTAGGCATGCCGGGCGCTCAACAGTCAATGTCGCAGATGTGATGCTACTTGCACGCCGTAACGAAGGACTGGAGTCTATTCTACGAGCATTTGTTGAGCAACAGCGTGAAGAAGAAGCTTAATTGGTTGGGATAAATCCCCACGTCTGAGCTTTGCGCGGCTTCACGCAGCTTTGCGACTAAAGTGTGGCAGCGGGAGCAGATAAGGCGGCTGCCCATCGCTACCATCCAAAATTGCCGCTACCTTTATTCTAGAAGCCTGCGCGCAGTGCTGCTGATCTCTTGAGACTGACAAGTGCTGGACACCAATGATAGAACGATCTGGTTGCCCCGTTTCGTGTGACAGCTGCGGGACTGGGTATTACTCAGTGTCATGTGTCGGATTCCCGGAGATATGACGCCACTGCCTAGCACCCCACAAAGTGAAGAATCGAGCTTCACTCCCCAGACTCCATCTCAAGCCACCCCGTTCTGATTCTTGGCCGCTTGCAGTTGAGCCACTTCTCAGCCAAATATTTGAACCTGAATTAGCGCCACTCAGTTCCAGCAAATCACAAGCTGCTAGTTGGAGCACTATTTTTATACGCAGGCCAGTAGCTTGGCGTCGCGCAGGAGAATGCAACATCATGGATGTTGTAATGGTTGTCAAAGGAACGAGATGCAAATGAACCAATCAAACTCGACGGTCACTTCATACATCATGATCTGTCAAACCTAATTCAGACGAGCAGCTTATAGTACGATAGATCTATGATCTCGGGTGATCATGATCAACGTCATAAAAACGTCTAGGATGCTGTTCGCCTTATCTACTCTACCACAGTTAGCTCTCCATATAAGATAATTGAATATTTCGACTTCCCCAGGTTATACACTACTAGTACTGTATTTCTACCAGATGACTACAGAGTATACAATTCTCACTGTTGTCGAAGACACCAGAATTTGCGTCTGCAAAAATGTTGAACACTGCAACCGACTCTGTCAACACTTATCGAACAACCCTTAAAACCACGCCTGTCATGAAGGCAGCGCGCTTCCACGGTCGCGGCGACATCAGGGTTGAGGAAATTGAAGAACCCACTTGCGGCAAAGGGCAAGTGAAGGTGCGCTTCACGCACATGGCAATTGCGATGTATGCGCTGACAGATCTACTCATAGATGCGACCATCATTTGTTGGAATATGTGGCAGTGGTGAGTTCACGATCGACTTCTGTGTCGAAGACCCCCAAACTTACTCTCAAAAGACATCCACGAATACTCCGGAGGCCCTGTTCTAGTTCCAGAAAAGCCTCACGCAATCACGGGAACCAGCTTGCCAGTAACACTCGGTCACGAGTTCAGCGGAGTCGTTGAAGAAGTCGGAGAAGACGTGACCCATATCTCGCCGGGACAACGAGCGGTTGTGCGACCGACCATCTTCGATCGAGAATGCACGCCATGCAAGCAGGGCTATGAACACTGTTGCGAGAAGATTGGTTTCATCGGGCTTTCAGGTACGTACATATCCCTACAACATATGGTATACATGCAGACCTACATACTAATTAACTTGGTAGGCTACGGCGGTGGATTAGCGAAATACATCGTAGCACCCGCAGAACACTTCTATACGATTCCAGACAATGTGTCTCTCGAAGCAGCGGCATTAGTCGAACCGTTGGCAGTAGCCTGGCACGCCGTGAACATATCGCCATTCAAGCCAAATGACAACGTCTTGGTGCTCGGGGGCGGACCTGTCGGTATTGGGATCATCCAGGTTCTCAAATTACAGGGGGCAAAGAACATCATGGTCGCGGAGTTGACGGAGAATAGGAAGCGGTTTGCTTCCAATTACGGCGCAACTCATATTCTGGATCCGCGAGAGGTGGACGTCGCTACAAAGGCACGCGAGTTGACCGATGGCGTGGGAGCGGATGTTGTTTTTGATACGGCTGGTGTGGAGGTGGCTTTAAACGGTGCCATCGCCGCATGTCGAACGCACGGAACAATCGTAAACATTGCTGTGTGGGAGAAGCGACCAGCCATCCGAGTCAACGAGTTGATGTATAGTGAAGTCAATTATACGGGGTCAGCACTGTACGATGAGAGTGCGTTCCGAGAAGTCATCCGAGCACTTAGTTACGGTGAGTTGTGCGGTCTCGTTCTAGTACTTATCAAACGTTCCTGATCTTTATCTAGGGCAATTAAAACCCGAGCGGATGGTCACGTCGAAGATCAAGCTGGATGACATCGTGGAGAAGGGATTCCAGGCTCTATTGGATGATCGGGACTCCCACTGTAAGATATTGGTTGATGTCCAGGCTTCATAATACAGGGCATGAACCCTAGCCACTATATCATAATCAATGCCTTGCCTTATTGCCACATGCTGCTTAGACATGATAATAGATGATTGTTATCAGGAGCCATATCGGCTTCGAGTGATAATATAGTACTGGCTACCGTATCGTTTTGTAGTAACTACTATCAGGGTTTGCATAGTACTATGACTATATAGTGGGCTAATTGTTTGGACAAAATATGCAAGGTGCTTCCCATTTGGACTTTACAAGTAGAGCTCTGTATTTCTCAAAGTAGACAACGTATAAGCATCAAGTGGAGATTCTTTTAAAAAAGTGTACCCGTGAAGAAACCGGTGACAATATTATTTTCCAAAAAGTCCCGCCACTCTGTATTCCCGATATCTTAGCTATCTGCCAAAAGCATTCCCCTCGTGTTAGACACGTTCCTTGACGGTGGCTTTAACATGATAATTCGAGTACGCGATGCCGGAGTCTGTATCCTTGTCCCACACGAACCTATCCTTATCCAACATTTTCAGATCAAAGCGATAGACCATCAAAGCGGCCGTCAACCGAAGAACCTGCAGGGCTAATTCCTTCCCAAGACAAGCTCTAGGACCCGAACTAAACGGTTTAAACGCCTCATGCACATCCCGAGCATAAGGACTGCCCTCACCACGCTCGTACCAACGCTCGGGGCGGAATTCATCCGGGGCATGCCAGTACCGGGGACTCCGCTGCATACTATACGTCTCGGTATAGACTTCGGTTCCAGCCGGGACGTAGATGCCATCAATCATCGCTCCAGGCGACAGACGGGACGTAAGCTTGCCCGCCACTGCGGGAGTAAGACGGAGAGTCTCGTAGACACATCCATTCAGGTAGGGCAGTGGCAGCAGTTTCTTCCCAGTGATATCATCAATGCTCTGGAAGTTGCGCAAGAGTTCGCTTTGAAGTTCTTGGATCACTCCTGGAGTTGCTAGAAGTCGGTAGAATAACGCTGACATGATTGTCTCGGTTGACTTGTAGGCGGCGAGCCTATAAAGAGAAGGAAAGCGCGATTGCTTCAGTCATTGTTGCAACACGCTCTATTGTGCTACCCATGTTGGGTCTCAAGTGTCTGAGGGGGGGGGGGGGG